>NW_026534349.1:13943962-13976022 GCF_026225885.1 Hylaeus anthracinus
AGAGAGAGAGAGAGAGAGAGAGAGAGAGAGAGAGAGAGAGAGAGAGAAGGTAGAGGGGCGAAAGGGATTCACGGAGGAGGGAAAACGGTACGATATCCAGAGCGTTTGAAAATCGAGAAGCAAAGGGCAGAGGGCTGAGGAGGAAGAAAGGTTGAAAGGGTAATCGAGGCGGGTGGAAGAGATGAGAGAGGAGAAGATGCAGAAAAAAAAAAATAAAAAGAAATAAAAAAGAAAGAAAGAAAACGCAAAGATAGAAGAACACACCCACATAGACGGTTTAAGAACGATTCTAGCCGCCTATAAGTAATTGTGTCGCGTGTCTTTCGTATCACGTACGAATGCGGCAGAGCTACTAGCCAGCGCGAGGTAAAACCGACGGAGCGAGGCTCTCCCCCAAGCTGATCCTGCGTGCTAAACGAGCCGCTGTACTGCCACTCGCTCCCCCCACCATCACCCCCGCCTCCCCCTTTCGACGCCGCCACTCGGCGTCTGCTTTGCGCTGCTTCCACCGACGCTACTACCCGTCCGTCGGCGTCGTTCCATCCTCCATCGCATCCACCACCAACGGCCGCCCATCCGCTACCTTAACCGTTTTCTTGCTTTCTCCAGTTCCACTCCCACCCATCGCCAGCGCTTCCACTGATGCACGAATCGACGTTCCAGCTGCTGCGCGTACGCGTCTCGCGACTATTCTCGCGGATACGGGTATCGTTTGGCGGGAAACCGGGCTGGGTGAGTGATTAGAGACGTTGTTTAATTCGCAATCGACGTTTCGAAGATTTACCGCCAACCATTTCTTGTTCTCGTAGAATCGTATCGGGGTATGGCACCAGAACTAATTCGAGAGAGAAGTTGAGAACTTTGGGAAACTGGAGCCTTGGAGGGTTTCTGGCACCCATTTGATGCCACATGGACAATTATTACAAACGTTGGTTAATTTCCAATTGACGTTCCGAAGATTTCACAGGAAACCTAATTCAGGAGAAAAGTTTATAATTTGGAGATACTGAGGTCTCAGAAGGTTTTAGATACCTATTTGATGCCACAGAAATAATGATTACAAACGTTGGTTAATTTGCAATCGACGTTTCGAAGATTTCGCATCAACCAATTCTTGTTCTCATAGAATTGTACTGGAGTATAGCAGCAGACCTAATTCAGGAGAAAAGTTTACAATTTGGAGATACTAAGGTCTCAGAAGTTATTAGATATCTGTTCGATGCCACATGGATAATGACGAGTAGGCTTGTTGACCCGAGTAAAGAAAAAGACACCACTGATAGTAGTCCGCTAAGAGAGATACTGGTTTGTCTGGAAAGTCCATCCCGATTGTCGGTAGGTGGTACAGGTCTGAATATATCGGAATGATTGAGGACAAATAACACGTGTACATCCCTTAAAAGGTGGAAAAATGATGGAACAAAATAGTACTTACGTAATTTAATAAATATATCTCAAAATTCAAATGTGCCTTTGAATTTTTTTTTTTAAATTGCCACGAACTTTCTGGAGAACCCAATATTATGTTCATTCAATTCCGCCTACTGAGGATATTGAAAGCATTTTTGAAGATACTAACACCGAATATGTCCGAAGGCAGATAGCCTGGTACCATTTGACTTTCTAAGGAATTGAAAAGTCAAGTGCTCAATAGCTTCGACGTAAGCCATGCAATCTCGTGAACAGACAGTAGACAATGACCAGTGTCTTGCAAATCCATAGTTATTGAGACATTGAATAAGATGCATAATAGTTTGCAGTTTCATGCGCTGTAGAACAGGAGTATGTTGAAGAATGAAATGGCGGGACTGTCGTATGCAAAATTCTACTTCTGCGAATCTTATCTGTAAAAGTATTTTATAACATCCATCGTTCCATCCTTCATCGCAAGGATTCTTGTACTCCATCGTATCCACTACTAACGGCGCCCATTTTCTTGCTTTTTCCAGTTCTCCTTCTACCCTTCACTAGCGTTTCCACTGATACAAGCATCGTTTTTTGCGGGAAATCCTGAGTAGAACGAAAAGTGTTTAGAAACATTGTTTAATTTGCATTTGACGTTCGAAGAGTTAACCTTTGAGTGCTGAATACCCTCGATCGGAATTCTTCTTTAACCAATCAGCTATGATTGACGAGTATACTTGTCATGGAGAAAAGGCAGTATCTTGCAGTAAAGGCAGTAAAATTTAGTTACCATTTGTTATTTAAGAGTATGTTTCACATATTAATTTGAGTAGCAGAAGTATAAGTAACATGAATTTTTGGGACGACCTAATCTACCTAGTCTTTGCGATCCAATATTAGTCTGTGTTTTTGTGTGTCGTTACTTGATTCTCATGACACACATAGGTGCGCACAATCTGTCTTTCACAACCTGTCTGAAAAGGGGACGCCACAGCCGACTGGTTAACTAATTATTTAATCGCAACGACAGAATACGAAACACATATTAACTTGAAAATTAATGAATCTAAATATTCAAACTTGGTAGATACAACAAAAAAAGATGTTTAAAACACTGATAATTGTACCTCAAACAAGAGATCGGAAAGATTGTCAAACGCATATATGCGCCCATAGAACGCAAAGGGTCGCTCTCCTCATTTCTTGTTCCTGATTACGAGAGTGATTTTCTAGTGGCGATCGTTTGAGGTGTCGAACGTAGTTCTAGTATCCCAGATCAGTCCTCGAAGAAGTCATGGCCAAGCAAGTGGTCCACCTCTTCGTGGTTCCCGTCGTGAGTACCCCTGCTGAGGGCAACAAAGAGCCACCGTTGCAAAGAAGAGTATAAATCACCTGATGATGTCGTGGATAGCACCAAGAGAAAGAAGTCCACCAAAGTCCTTAAGATGTTCAATACTGGAGTCGAAATGGTATCTTTCACAACCTGTCTCAATGAATCGAAGTTAGATGAGTCGGATAACGTAGAGAGGGCTACATATATCGATCGTTTGGTTCGCCAAACGGGGTGGAATAAAATCAGTTCGGTGGTTCTTAGACCTTGGGTGTAATAGGCTTAGTTCCATCCACGCATTTTCTTGTCTTCTTGTTCTGGTTAAATTGTATTAGAGAATCCAGTAGTTCTGTTTGCCCGCCGAAGAGATTTATTACTTATCGTAATAACTTTTTGCGCGAAAATTGCATTTAATAAAGTTCTAGCAATGTTTATTATCTGGAAATGTGAAGTTAATCCGCACCGGAATTCAAATGGATATTTCTTAATGGTGAGAACTCTAGGACTCTTCGGCAGGCAAATAGAACTCTTTTAATAATTTTTTTTTTTTTTATAAATGTAGGGCCAATTTCACAGACCCGGAACAATGTAACTTCTAATCCACCTTGTAGCAGTTCCAAGGAAATTCTATCACGAGGGGAGGTAGAATTCATTGTAACGTGCGCCTTCCCTAGACGTATGTACAAGAACTAGGGCGAGGTAAGTCCTCGAACGTTGATTGCAAATGAAACAACGTCTCTAATCCTTCTCTGCTGTATCAATGGGATAGTTACCGACGCGTACGCGCACCCACTGAAACGTCGATGCGTTGCTGGAGTCACTGGCGAAGGGTGGAAGGAAAACTGGAGAAAGCACGAAAACTGTTAACGTAACGGATGGGGATCATTGGTGGTGGTCACGATGGTGATAGAGCGCTGGCGAAGGAAGTAGTTTCATTGTAGAGAACAAATGGAGACAGGGACATTCTATTTCTACAACTTGGATCTACGGAAAAAGAATTTTGTTTAGTAAACGTTGTGCCATGTAGTAGTTTCTTGTAGTGTTCGTAAGACGTGGCTTTTCTCATTCCTTTAAGAACAAGATCCCATTCTTTAGCAGTACGAAACTCCAAACTGTTACGTATTCTAAACAATGTCGTCCAACTCTCGCCAACTATGGGGCTGAAAGTCGCTGCCCATTGTTTAGTGCCCGTCCAGAGAATACATAGCGTCTGTCACACCCATTCAGTCCTTGACTCCTGAACCTTTAGAAACCTAAGTTCGGCTAGGATATATCCCCCAGACATTTTCAAAGTACTTACGTAGACTTAAATTGCCATCAGTTATCTCAACATGGAGTATGTTTTAATTCTAAGCTTAGGAACTATGATTCGACTTGAAATAATTCGCCTTCTCGACTTTATCCAAGATCAGCCATTTAACTATCGAGGCGAACACAACTATCAACCTTTTGCACTCGGAGCCATTTCGTTACAGAATGTGCAAACAGAAATTATGACGTATTACGTAATGTAACTTATAAAGCATGTAATTTATTGTAATGATACTTGAACTAATTTGAATCTTTAGACATTGAGGAACATATTTATGTCAAAAGTCATAGATATGAATTGATAGTTTCTATATTTTAAGTTCCAATCCTAGGCTTCCTTGTTTATCTTCACAAATTGCACCATGTCATATAAAGTGTGTTCCCACATTTCACTTTCTTATACGAATGCTTCTTGTAGTTTTTGTAAGCTGCAGACTACGTTCTTTTTCCATGTAACACAAAATCATATTTGTTATATATGCTAGAATTTCGTTAAGCTTAGTAATAATGACACGAGAGAAAATATCTTGACGACTGGCAGTGACTAAAGATTGGTGAATTTTCAAGTAGTCATCTTTTGTGACTCGGATAACGACGAGAGGGCTAATTATTCCGATTCGAAACCCCTTTGTGCTGGCGCATTAGGGGACAAAGTACACTTATAGGTCGTGATCTTCAAATCAAGGAGATTATCGACGAAAGCCTCGGTACTCCTGCGTGCTATATGCGGAACTTAAGCTTATTGTTCTCATAGGTATTAACGTCAACGAAATTTGAGAACATTTTGGAGACACATGGCCGGACATTGTTTTACTATCCAAAGGTTTATGGCTGGGTCAAGGGCTAAATAGGTTTGGCGCGAGCCACGCATTCTCATGGACAAGCGTTGAACAATCGCGACTTGCAGTCGCGCAGTTAGTGAGTGTTAGGTGACATTGTTTAGGAAACGCAGTAGTATGAAGTTTCCTGCTGCTCAAGAATGGGGTCTTGTTCTCACAGGATCTGGCCATGGAGCAGAGGAGACAGCCTTACGATAAGAGGACCTTAAGTTACCTTACGATAGGGAACTATGAGAAACTGCATGATAATCCTAGTCAGTATATAGCTAAAACTGATTATACAGTAGTGTACTTCTTGCAGTAGTAAAGAAAACTAAAGGCAAAAGAAGTTACGTTAAATTATGAGAATCGATTGTACAGTGTGTCGCGTATGGTGGTACAAGGGAGTAGGGGGTGATTCTACATAAAATAATTGCATGGAAAACGTAGAATAAATATTTTTCATACGACGTTTTATTTTCGAAAAAAATAAGTTTGAAAATTTGTCGAGTACGCATGCATTTGGACCAGCTTCATCTCGACGGATTTCATTGTACAACACCTCTATTCTTGTTCGTAAACGTTGCCAATAGTTCGATTAACAGATTTCCAGAATTCGTCTAATTTATGAACAGTTGGAAGTGATGTCCACCTTGTTGCAAACATAACTGTGCTCTCCTTATTAAATTGCATCGAACGTTCTCTAATGTGTCGTTGTGCAATTTTAATTTTTCAAACGCTATAATAATATTTTGTCCTAATTGTTCAACCTTCGTCATGTCACTACTATACACAATCGACTCAACTTGACTCCACAAATAAAAATCTAAAAGTGATCGGTTCGAAGGTTGTGGCGGCCAAGGTATTTTCCAATTGCGGCCGATCTAGCAGTGATAATTTCATTTAACCTTTTCGGTGCTCTGCGCGAGTATACTCGTCAAATTATTTTGTTCTTGTCGTGCTCAAGACAAGTTAAATCGTATGAGCTTTTTCAATAGGAATGTCCAACCATTTGGTCAGCGTACGACGACAAAATAGTCAAGCAACGCTTTTCTTCCGGCTTGATTTACAAATTTTTAGATTCCAAATCGAAAACGTATTTTTATCAAAATAAAACATAGCCTATGGTACTCAGGGATAGTGTAGCTTTCTATTACTAGAAAAATTTTTGAAATCGGTTCGAAAGTTTACCTCTTTATAATATTAGTATACCATAAATTAGTATAGATTGAGAATTGGCAAGAAAAGTGACAAAGCATTGAAACTTACCATCCGAGATGTTCTCCGCGAACGCAATGCCTTTGTCGTTTATTATACTTTAAGCTAGCTTACTTCTAAAGAGGATTACCTATCCATTTTATTTATAGTTTCTTAACTCTTTCTAACTGAGAACAAATAATTTGACGTAGGAATAAGTTTTAGCGTGCACGAAAAACGGTCCGCGCGACAGGTAACGCGTTAATCAGCTATTCAGAGGCTACGAAGCTCTTCCTCCTTCGAATCGAAAAGTTCACTGCTGTCCGAGTTCTCTCGTTTGGGCCACAATGACCTCTTTTGTCGCATTTTGCCCCCGAACTTCCGCGACGGGAAATACGTGCCTTGAGCAATGTCAGCAGCATCGGGACCAATAATTGTACCCATCGCGTTCATTATCCGCAGTAGAGCGCCGAAACCTTCGTTAAAAATGGAAGCGGCGGTGTATGCGACGATTCCGACGGCTTCTGTTCCACTGAATAAAATCGTAGGGGGCTTTCTAACAAGCGCGTTTATAACGCTCGTCATTATTTTGATCCACTTAAGCCACGCTCGCGAAGATCGTCGTTACTTAATGTTTCATATACGGAATGAGTAGCTTCTGTGACACGGATATCTAAAGCTTGTGCATGCCTGCACTCAGCAAGCGCGCCACTTGCTTTAGCCATTCTCTACTTACGTCAGTTACACGCTTCTGGAGAACGAGTCTCGTGCCTTGGCTGTTTATCAGTCGAACGTTTATGAGAATAAATTGTTTCAGGTTTTAGAATGGTCGAACAATGACCAAATATTATTTTGGTACAATTATTCACGTATTTAAAATGTTCCCGTGGGTATCATTATTAACTGTGCATAAAATAAAAATTCTGATAGTGATTTAGAATAGTATAATGTGCGTGAAGTCTCATACAATAGTTTTACATGGTCGTTCTATTCAAATCAGTTATACATGTATAGCCAAATCTGTTTTTGTGCGGTAGATACGGACCGCATAAAAAAGATATCTAGAAACTTCATAAATAGCTATAACAAATAATTTTTCATACCATGTTACAGACATTTTTTTTATAAAAATTCTCACTTAGGAATATTTATTTTAAGCTAGCAATTATGTCTAAAAATAAAATAAAAATCATAAAAAAAACTATATCTAAATAGAAAAAATAAGTAATATAATCCTCTATGAGCCCGTGCAACTTTCAGATCATATGCAAATATATCGACATTTTACCAAATAATTTTAATTTTTTTCACGTACACGTCTTAATTACATAATGTCTCTGATAACCAATGACAATATTGACGACGGTTAGTAGCACTACCAACTTGAAATAACAAAGGAAACGGCTCGCAAGTTGTCTGCAGAAAAAGAATTGGCCCATAGAGGGTTAAATTTAATTTCACTTAAAGATTAATCCCATCTTAATGGTCAAAAGATGTGTATGCACGCACTTGGAAGGTCGTTAAATATGTAACTAATGTCAACCCATACACTCTTCGCAATGCAATAGACGACGCGTTCAAACAATACGCGACCGTCGCTTCGCTCTCCTTCCTTTATTGATAATCGATTGCAGTTGTATACTCGCGTTCGTTCAATTCAAATGTATAGTATCACATTATTTTCATATATCGCATAAAAAAAAAATTGGACAAAACAAACCGCACGAAACATAAATCGCACACAAATAAGTTTGACCGTATAATTATTTTATATTACGTGCTTATAGAAGACAACAAAGATCATTTTATACCTAAGCTTTCTCTTCAAATTCTTACTCTCTTCATATTCTCATTTTTTATAACATTATAATTTCACTCCCAGGTCTGTAATCTTTCCATTATAATATCCAATTAGCGAAGCGAAATCCTGCCGCGATGAAAACGCTTTTTCCTGCTAGGCGCTGTACCGCGGACCACGGTGTTTCATACTTACTGTGCAAGCTTAGGATTAAAGAGGAATAATATCCGTTTAAATGCAGATATCGACGCGGAACGAACTACCCGTTATATTTAGATTAAAATCTATTGATTTATGAAAAACAAACTTCTTTCGATTTTTTTAAATTTCCAACACAGAGTATCTCCTTGACATTAGTTTTCTTACAATATGTTGATAAAATTTTGTTAGTACCGAATTTAGAGTAACTACAATATGATATAAATGAATAGAGTTCTTGTAATATTTCAATTTGCAAAAGAACTATTGACCTTACTCTCCGAAAGATATAATATAATCAAAATATTATTCAACCATCAACGTATTAACTTTTCGCGATAACAGACCTCAATATTATTTTAAACTGGGTCCAAGGTGGAGAAGTTCAAAAGCAAACCGTGCTTAATTTCGCATTCGTATGCGCGCATTTCATTTCGCGCAGCTAATTCTGACTACGCATTAAAAGTCGTGGATGATTTGTGCAACATATATCTTCCAGAGTGATAAATCATAGTAAAAGTATCTAGTAATAGATTTGCAGCAACTTTGCTTTAACGAAGATAAATATCCTGTCGTAAACTCCTGTCACAATCCCTCGTAACAAGTAACAAAATTCCAAGGTAACGTGAATTAAATATAGTAAGAAGAAAATACTGGAGCGCAGATACTCGGGAGTATTCGATAAAATATTAGCCTTCGGTTATCGCGTCGAACACAATCAGTCAAAAATTTTCAAAATTTATTTGTTACGTTAAAAATATGTATAAAAAGTAAAAAAACCGAATATTTTAGTTAGAAATCGTGCCAATTTTTTATTTTCTGAAATTTTAATTAATTTAGATCATTAATCTCTTGGATCCTTTTGTTTCGAAGCAACGGTTTACGTGACTATTTATCGAATTTTGTTTTTGTCTGAATTTTTTAATAATGCAAAAATAAAGCGCTACAGTTGATTTAAAATCTCTTACATCCCCGTAACCTGCCGCCATTTTGTCAGTGTCGAAGTTTGTCAATTCTTGTATAGTTCAGTTGAAAGCTACACTCGTCAAAAATAATATTCTGTATTTTTCAAATTTCGGTTTCTACTTGTGTCGCCACCGTGTACACAGATTACAAGGACATTTTCGGTACAAGTCCGAAATATCAATCGAATAAAATACTTGAAAAAAATTCAGTATAAATCCTCACGATTGCCTTAATTAGCACACAAAATTTCAGTTTAGTACACCGCGTAGTTTCCTCCAAAAAAAAAGAAAAAAAAAAAACAAAATTTCAAATATCGTGGAAATCCTCTTGATACGAGAAAATGCTCCGAGAAGTCATGTCATTATGGAAAATCCGGATTTTCAGGTAGCGAACGTATGCGAAAATATTGCAGACGTTGCGACAAACCGGTCACCTTTGAATTGACAAAGCGTTTATTCGGCCGCTTATGAATTTAAAAAGATAAAATAGTGGTAATATCGATTAACGACTCGGTACAGAAAACCGTAGGTAACGTCAATACGGGTTTACGTCGAATAATCGGGTCACAGATACTGAAATCGACTAGGACAGGGCCGCGGCTATTGTTTCCCTCGTTTGTATTCTCTGGAAAAACACAGGAGAAAGCTGTGCGTTTTTGTCTATGGATGTGTACGTAAACTGTGGTTTCGAAAGCATCCACGAGAAATGTAGGTACGTATTCGTTCGTTTTGCAAGGTAAGTATTGAAAAAAGGGAACGATAATAATCGTGCTCGTTGCGTTAACCCAGCTGTGCACGCGACTTTTTTCTACGTATTCGTGAAAGAATAGAAACTCTTCCGACAAGTGCGAATTTATCATTGTTATAACTGCTCTCCAACGTTTTCAAGCTACTCAAATACAAGGCTTGCGAGGCATACAAATACGACACAATTTTTCAGCGTTCATTAGAAGCTCGTTAGGGTAAATTACTAATTACATTCAAGAGAAAATTAAAAATTATATTAAATGGAGAATTATGAATTACAGTGACTCATGAAGTTATTAACACATGGATAGTAACAAAGATATGCAAGATAAAAGTGTGATAACAAATTTTGTTTACTTCTTATAGGAAAAATATAATATATCTAGATAGTAATACGCGAAAAAAATAATAGCACACAAGAGAAGTCGCCTAAGAAGGGTTCGGATTCCATTTAGTGCCTTTTAGACAGGATTGACTGTGTTAACACTAAAACTACCAGGTTCAGCGTAAACCTATTATAGTGCATAGAACTATATCATTACATTATAATTAAAGGGAGGAAAGACAAACTAATTTATCAATATAATTAATTCTATATTGCAATAACACTCCTCAAATATTCCGATTAAAGAACTGTTAATAACTAAATGACTTTAAAAAGAAGTTTAAAGACTTGGACCAAATTGACCAACTTCGTAATTTTACTGTCGGTAACAACTAGTTTTTAAACAAGATATTATGTCAAATTTTGAATGTATTTAATTTCGCAGAATTTTAAATACAATTTTCAAGAAAATGTAGTATTTAAACTATCTATTACTATAATTAATACTACCCTGTAACTTTTTTCCCCGTTTAAGCAAAAGGAAAAGAATGGAAAAGCTTAATTTCCTTTATCTCGTTTTTAATACACATAAAGTGAAATCGACACATTTCGAGCGTGAGTAAATATTGTATATAAGCTGAGTACTTGTTTAGACAGTGAAAGTTGGTGACACCTATTGTATGGTAATCCATTTGTAATTCATGATTCATACAGTACGCGGACCTTTTGACATACATCAGCATCTACGATCTTCTCGGCGCTCCCAATCAGTTACTTATTGCCACGAACTTTGTCCTTCTTCTATTTAACTAGTGTGGACGAAAAATAAAGTATAATAGGACAGCGAGAAGAAAACCTTTTTCGATAAACGACGTTCAACGTATATGTCAAGATAAAGCTGCAGGCGTGATTTATTATTCGGCTGTGAAAGCTTTTTCGGATACCTGTGTGTGATACGATTTCTTTTCATAATTTCTTTCCGCGTTTCAAAACAATTAAAATTTGCTATACTCCGTGGCGACCGAGTGAAAATACAATGCATTTATATTATCAGTCTAATTGAATGAAATTGATTAAAAGCAGCAATATCGAATGACGAGTCAATTTCATTCGTGTTTCAAGGTGTTGCCAACACGCTGATTGCGAAATTAATTCTGAAAATTAAATTTTAAATACAATGGGTGCTTTGTACAAAACAATTGTTTAATGACTTTTCATACGTTTGTCATGACTTTGGTCAAGTTATTCGTCACAACTAATGAAGAAATCGAAAATATAGGTCAACTTGAAGAGAAAATTAATTATAAATAATTCATACATAGACTCTCTACAAGTATGAAACAATTTTGACATCTTTAAGAAATAAGAATTTTTGTAGCCACTTTTCGAATTCAAAAAGAATCTCAGTTATTGCAATTTCGATTCTAGCGTTAATTGCATGATGATGAAGAATAGAAGGGGTGATTGCTATGCAACAAGTAAGGTTGGAATAATAGTGAGGATATGCTGTGTAGGGCTACCACTCGTTGGATTGGCTACCATAGTTATAGGAAGAATCTCGGTTATTTCAGGAATTTTCAGATCAATTCCAGCAACAATCAAGATCCTACCATGATTCATTTTCAAAAACTTATCAAGTGAAAAAGAATCACAAATAGGTACAAAAGGCTGAAACATTTTTGATCAAATTTAAACTTTTAGCACGATACCGTTATTCTTATTGATTTTATTATTATTAGGTTGTCCAGAAAGTTCGTGCCAATTTCTAAGAAACATTCAAAAACATGTTTGAATTTTAATGTATGTTTATTGAATTACATAGGTGCCATTTTGTTGTCCAACCTTTTCACCTTTTAAGGGATGTATGCATGTTATTTGTTTTCAATCACTTCGATATATTCAGACCTGCACCATCTACCAAAAATCGACATGAACTTTCCGGACAACTCAATATTTTGTTATTCAAAGGTAACCAATTATGAAGTTATCTGTATGAGTTCTTTTCATTGTGTATAATTACCAAACAGAGATGAGAATTTGAAGCAATAGAAAATTTTCATTGAATCGAAGTCTAATGTCTTCAAGCTCTAACGGTACCATTTGCTGGTATTCAATAAACATAAACAATTACACCTCTAATGGCGCAGCCACCGTCTCGACTTGGCTTATATTGTCAAGGGAACGCGGTTCTCACGTCTCAGACGGAGACCAGATACATTCACGTTATCTTGTGTTACCCCTCGGGATAGATCCTTTCACCTCCCACTAGAATGCCGTATTCGTACAAATTACCTGCAATAATCCTTGTAAATCTGCTTTCTATAAATTTCAGATGGAGACATTAACATGGCACCACCCTTATCTTCATTCCTTTCTTGTTTTTACAATGGTCCAAAACTTCGCGGAATTGAACATTACTTAAACAACTTTCAACAGTTTTTATCTGGATAATTAATAAAAAGAAATACAAAAGAAAAGTTAATTATAAAATTACTTCTTACAAGGGAAGTCCGGCAATTGGTACACGCAGAAATTAACAATTTATTTTTAATAATCTTTCCCGTATTTGCTACATCAAAATTGTGTTCGCAATTTTATGGACGTTTTCAAACTGTACAACTTTCATCTAACTAATTTTTTTCTACCTGTTAACAAATTCGAGTTACTGTGCAATATAGATACGCATTCTGCACTGTGTGGAATGGCTCGAAATTTCGGCCAGAGTTTGCGATTAAATTTAAAAAAAGCATAACTCTCGATTGAGTAAGTCGATTTCAATAATCAAAACGTCAAACTGCGTACATTTAGATGAAGAATTTGTAAAAAATATACAGCTATCGAAAGAGTCTATTTTCTAGTTTCTTTTGGCGGCAAAATATACAAAAGGCTCCTAATCTTAACAAATTCGTAGCTTCCTTAATAATAAACATTTTGAATTGAAACTTTTTCTCGTTGATGATCTCATGGAACCGTACGGAAAGCGTATAAAAAGTTTTCCTCTAAAGTGAAAACTCAATTTTTTAAAAATGTAAGACAGATTTTCTGAAGAATTCGCAAGGGATACCCCTCCCATCCCCTCGACTTTGGTAAAAATCAAAAATTATCTATAAAAATGATTTTTCGCTTCGTCGGTTAAAATGAAACATATTTCGTTAAATAGCATACAGAAAGAACTTGTATTATTTATAAGAAAACGAATCTTAAAGAAAAAGAAGAAAAATAGTTTGAAAAGATGTGAATCGCTGAACAAATATTTTAAACAAAAGTTGTACATTTCTACGAAATATGAAATTGTTATCAAATATATTCTATCGAGAGACGAATATTTTTATTTCTGCAATAATTTAAATTTTTTGGCGTGTATCAATCTCCGAACTTCCCTTGTTAGCTGAAATCCAAGTCTGTCGGACCGATATAATGAAGATTACTATCGCAATCGTGCTCAGAGGGCACGGAAGAAGCAATTTGTAAAGTTAAGTCATAGATTTCATTTCGGCGATGCAAGTGTTCGTAAGTACGTGTTTTGAAACGCAAAAGCGTGTTATTATCGAAGCATAAACTCAGAGAACTGCCGCAATATCCGCATCAGGTCTTGCGCCGTTACGGACACTTTCACGTCTTCCAAACAGAGAAAAAGCCGAATCGTGCTCGCAATATTAACGAGAAGACTTTCGTCTCTGTCACGCACAAGTGTCGTGTATTTCGTCGACCGGAAGAAGAACGAGACCCGCGATGGTTACTGGAAAAGCCACACCAGTCAAATCGGACACGGGTTACGGGGAACTTAGGAACACAGAGGAAATCTAATGCCAAGTATTCTTTGAACGGATTCCAACTGCGAGGATTAAAAACAAGTCGTATGACCAAGAAGCGAATTGATTCTTTTGCAAAAAGCATTTTCGTATTTTAGTTTCATGAAAATAATATCAAGGCTAAGAACAGGGAATCATAGCGGCTCTTAGACAGGATTCACTGTATTAACCCTTTCTTTACCAGCGGGACTTCGATTTCCCGTCAATTTTCTCATGGTACTATATTAATTAAATATTGTGACTTTCAAGTCTACTTCTATGAAGTTCATTTTTAATTGTTGGATGGCAGCACAAGGTTTTTTTTCTTGACGCCTCGAAGGTTTAACAACCTTTGAGAAATTCAGTAAATAAGGGTTGAGCATGGATCTACCAAGTTGGAGACAAGAAGCAAATTGATTTTTTTTTTTAAATATATTTCGATATTTTAGTTTGATGAAAATCGTATCAACACTGAATACAGAAAATCTTCGAGCCTCATAGACAGGATTCACTATGTCAATACCAGAACGATTAAGATGGTCAATTTAACCCATGTATTTCAAACTTCATTTAAAGATGACTCAGTTATTAATGTTGTTTTTTCAACATTCAATCACTACAATAGGAAACTGATAATAAATTGATTTGACCATCCACATTTAATTTCAAAGATCTAGAAATTTATACAATAAAAATATATAGATCGTTAACAGCTCTAATGTTAAATGTGATCTGAAAAGTATAGAATTATAGATGAATTGCATCAGACTTGTACGGATTTAGAAGATTTCAGTGAAAGAGGGCAATAAAAAATCACGAAAACATTCGAGGTGTCGAGTATCCTATTCCTGGGAATAATAAAAATCAAATAAGAATTGCAGTTTTATCGTGCAACATTGAAAAAGAATAAAGGAAATGCGTCAAGTGATTAATAAAGCTAATAAATTTCTTTTTGTTCTGCGGGGGATGGAGCTCCTTAAATCTCCCCTTGTATCCGCCTCTGGAGATTTCGCATCAAGCATATTATTCTATAAAGCTTTTAACTCCGTTGGCTAACTCTCAGTCTTCCTCGATAAATACAAGTTCTAAAAGAACAATTACTTGACATTAGTTTCATGAAACTAAACTTAACTAAAGCTAAAACTAAAATTACTTGAAACTAGTTTCATGAAATTTAGTTTCATGAACGAATGTTTGAATAAGTATTGTTTTATAACCCGTATTCAAACAGGAAGACTGACCTGGAAAGAGAGAAAAATTATAGAAAATTAAACAGGATTGTATGGTTAATTAATCGTTAACAGAAGTTACTATTTGTTCCCGCGTTAAACCCAACACTGCCTTATTAATTATGAACAATTATGATAAATACCTGCGACGAGAAATTTCTCTTTAATTTCTCTGGGTTCGCCATAGTTAGGTTTCGTGACTTACCTGAAACAAAAAAGGAAAAATCGATCCAGTGGCAAGGAAGAATAACTTTGACTTTGGTTGGATCGAGAATTTTCTGATGTGGAAAGATGTTAAACAAATTTAAATTATTTCTCATAAGAGGATTATTAGAAAAATTTGTCAAATTTTGTTCGTAACTATGAAATGTAAACATTCTTTACTCCCCTGTCGAAATTACCATAAGCATATTATGAACAAAATTTATTCTTATTACAACATCCATATGTCTTTTACAATTTATTCAGACGTTCGGTAAATCGTTCTATCGTTTTGTACAACGAAGAGAAACAACAAGTATCATCTCGTGACTCGTGACAGATTTACTTAAGAGAGAAATTCCCATTCAAATGAACAATTCATGAAAACTTTCAACGAACACGTGGTGCACGTGAACAAGCGGAAGTAGTCGATAGAAAAAGCGTGCAATACCAGCTGCTATACTGATTTCTATCCATTTTCACAGCTTCAAGGCCAATTAACACTACAATTACGTAGGCAGTTCCACATTCGCCCTCGCAGTCGATTCGATTTTTCATGTCGTTGATAAAAATGCATGTCGAGCGTTGGGGTGCTATGCAATCTCGTTGTTTTCCGTTTATCGTCACACAACGCGGGTTCGGCTCGCGTGCTGTGCGAAATCGGTATGCGGCCAAAATAAATGTAACTCGCGGAAGCCTTGACGTGGTCGTCGTAAGAAGAAATTAAGATGGTCGAGCTGGATAACATCCGCAACGACCCCCGCCATTTTAGACACAAGTTACGAACACTTAGACGTCTAACGCGGACACCACCAAACGTCTATTGTCGCGTGTAAACTTTCACGGATCTGTTCAACTACTCGTAATATTGGGTCATCCTGGAAGTTTCCGAGGGTCTTTTAACGTCTCACTTTCGTACCGCATAGTTTTTCACTTTCTATGAATAGGGAGACTTGTTTACTAAAAATATTCATCGTCAACTAAATTACGCAAATTCACGTCATCCTTTCGCGTGTATTCTATTCGTTACAGTTTTCGATTTCATGTACTTGGTATATAAATATGGATGATACAGTATTGTCTCGAAATAAGTAACTCGGTCGGGACCGGCGATGTGCATATCTCGAGGGAGGTGTGCTATTGGATTTGACTTTGTTCTCAAGTGAGACGAGTGAGAACCCGTAGAAAAAACAGGGGGTTCCGTGTAGCGGCAAACTACGTACAACTAACAGTACTGTTTCGTAGAATACACACGTCAGAGAAAGAGAAAACATTACGCATGTTCTGTGCTCTTTCCACTAATCTGTTGGGCTTCTCGCTTTCACGAACTTTGAACAAAAAAGTGGGGATAGCGAGTTGCTTATTTCGAGACAATACTGTACTATTTTTAGTGTAAATTTAGAGTCTCATCAACAACTGACGATTATTAGCGACTTAAGTTATGGTAAAATCTTGTTTAGTTAATCGATGTGTATCAGGAAAGTAATATTTTTTAGGTATTTCTCGATGCGGTTATTAATTTTGTAGGCAATCGTTGAATTTTGTCCAAATATTACCCTCTGAGTTAAAATTTGTCGCAATACTCGAATTCAAATATTAATGTTTATTTGTAAATTTACTGTTTTAAAGTATTGACTTATATGCGAGTCTATATACGCCCTCGAGTAGTATAAATAGTAGTATGAACAGTATAAAGTAGAACATTTAACAATGCCCAAAGAGTAACGCGACATGTTACCTAGAAGTATTAATATATTAATATATATTTCTAGATTCGCCATAATAAAGTGTCGACTGCCACGCAAGTTTTTCATTTCTAAGGATGTCCTCGAGATAGTATGAAAAGTAGAATGCTTAACAACGCCCAAAGAATAACGAGATTTGTTACCTAAGATATTTATCACCAACTCAGTTATGCAAATTCATATTATTCTTTCGCGTGTGTTTTATTCCATTATAGTTTCTGTTTCCCCGTGTTACATATAATAATAGTTCGACTTGAATCAAATTCAAAATTTGTTAGAAATACAAATAGTAATCTATATTTTTATGTTTGCTGTATTAACAAGATGACTGTCACACATGTTATCCATAACTTTGAATTTCTTCGACATAATGCGGGAAAATAGAAATATCCAATAGTTCATAGTTAACATTCTTTCGTTTCACAATTGAATATTATATAAATTAGTATTTTGTAATTTAATTATTCACACTTTATTCGAATCATTAATATTTGTATGCACGGGTAATTTTATTTACCGTATAAATGATAATCAAGATATTCGAAATTACCATGGAATATCGTATATTTTTATACGATATAGTAATAATAATAATAATAATAATAATAATTGTAATTTTATATTCATATGATAATCAAGATATTCGAAATTATTAGGGAATATTGTATATTCTTCAAAGAATAATAATGATTATAATTTCATATTCGTTCAGATCAACTTACCTTTACATGATCTCATTTTTGTATTCAATTCATAGGTTCAGTTTCTACTTCTACTTTTCTCAGGTAAGGGTAGCGAGAAGTGCCCTTATAACTTTTAACAAAATTCTGATTGACACCGCACCTTAACTAAGAAACGCGATAATTACGCCAACGTGTCCTAATTGACACACGCGTCGAACTGTGCCGCATGAATTCTTAATTCTGACTGTCTTCTTACTGGCCGCAATTAAAAGTTTCCGAGGGACCCACGATTTATCTTCCATTACTCTGAGCGCGCTTCACTCTAGAACAGGTTGACAAAGGTTTCGCGTACCACGTTTCTGCGCGATCCAATTTATGCCCAAGTTGTAACATCGATGTCACTTATGTCCAAGTTATAACATCCAGCTACTGACGTTGAATGATTTACTACAGCATGAATAAAAAACGAAACTTTGAAAAAACGTACAGTAATTCAAAGAAAGGACTCCATTTTTCCATCGTAATTTTGTAGTATTTTCAAGAGGTATAGGAGAAACGTTTAGAGTTGCTAAGTTAATTTTAGATCAGATGATAAAAGAACGTTTAGATGATATAATAGATTTAATTTATATTTATCCCGAGAACGTCTAAATAACTTATGAAAATCCTTTACAATTATTTATAATAGAATTTGGTACAAAATATTTGCAAGAAGATTCTAACGACAAACATCAAATAGAGTACGTAGTCGAGAAAATTAAAAATATAGATGAAAGCAACCCTCAGGGGCTGTTGCTATGCTTTAACCATAGTTACAATACGGGTTTAGCGACCCCGGGGTACCCGAGCTTCAGAAAGGCCCAGCGGGCCCAATATACTCTTGACATGCCTAATCAGGACAACAGAAATTAATGAAACTATACGTATACTTTTATAAATATAATTCATAAAAATTATGTTTCTTCTACTTTCTCGACATCTCGTCACACTTACAATTTATTTATATACATATACATATATACCTGACAGCTATAGAATGTAAAGCTGATAAGAAAGCTGCAGTAGGTGTAAAAGATGGAGATAGACTCGCGAGGTCTGAATATTTCTTTTTCCAATAAATTGAACTGTATTGCTCGAAACCAGTATCAGATAGCACAAAATTAAATACCCGACAGAATTAAACTAACGTGATCAAATTTAACGGCTCAAACATCTCGTCGCTAACGACCTAGTAACTGCTAAGACCATAAACACGCACAAAAAAAGAATACATTCGTACGAAAAATTGCGCAAGATTCAAACGCAGTATAGAAAATTCACAGGCTATAAACAGCTTAATTGATTCCGCCGATGTTTACACGCCCACTATGTCGGATCCTACAATTTATATAAAGACGTAAATACACCAGCTATTCAAAGGATAGAATCATCAGAAATAGATTACACCGGTTGGCCAAGACATTAACAAACGGCTTAACGACCCTGTCCAGCGAATCAATACAAGACAACCTCCTTTGTTTTCCGAAAGTGATCTTAAACAATCTTTGTAGCTTGTACCGCTTTAAATTATTCAATGGAATTTAAATGGTTTCTATCAACGTTTGAAGCAGCTGCCACTATTGATTCACGAAATCTAGCCTGAGGTTGGGGGTGAAATACAATTGAAATGAGAAATGGAAATCTCTTGATCCATCTCGTCGGCTGGCAATTAAACATCGGTTTTATGGAAAATATTACCTTCCGTGTTCTCTTAATACCATTGGCCGTGGATTCTTTTTCACTGAGCGCAAAAAAATATTGCGTGCCTCGAGCTGTATGGATTTCGGTAAATGTAGTTGAATTCAAGTTCAGTTTGATAATTAGAATTATGTTTAGTTCTTACATGGCATCTTTACGAGCTTTTTATTAATGAAATATTAAAGAATGTTTTAATAAAATGGTTAACCCATTCACTGCCAACTGTGAGATGTCACAAATTATTGCTAAAGAGGATCGTAAATTTTCTTTTTGAAACAACAAATTTAATATCACTTTTTATTATTAAAATAATAACCTAGATTACACATCCATATTAAATCTTTGCGCCCAAAGCAAAACGCTTTAAATTTGCCTGTCAGTGAATGGTTTAAAAAGACATCATACAATCATCGTTTTTATCAAGTAATCATTAGATTTGTTGAAATTATATTTACTGATTTATTTCCGGTGTAAATGTTCATCTAAGTATGAAGTAATAAATTTTTAACTATGAATGAAAGTTTCTAGTAAAGAATGTACATAGTTTCTTTACACGTGACAATTTATAATAACAAGTTTAGATATTTTTTAGCTGTGACGGATCTTAGTAGCAAACTATTTTGTAATATTTTTTAACAGACCTCATTAACTACTGCGAAAGACGCATTATAAACCAAATAATGCATACACGTAAATACTAAATAAAGGAGTCGGTTTTGATTCGACGTCCTAAGAATTCTGTAAAATTTACTATTTTATAAATAATATTCAAGATAATTTTCCAGAAGGCATTCAACTTAACAATTTAACATAGAAAGCTAGAGGAAAGTTTATAATTTCCAAGTTAGTAAATTTCGACGCTCAAGGAAAAAGTAAAGCAACACAATAATTGTCACTTTACTAAAAGTGATGGATAATAATTCTGGAAGAGCTGTCTGTTGGGACTTTAATGGGAACTTTAGCAGCATAGGCAGTAACCCCATCTCGTTGAAACCAAGTAACGGCAGCAAACCATGCCGTTTCGGTGCTTCAAGATGTCTGAATGATGTCAACATAACAAGCTGATGTCTCAACGCCTTGAACTCCTGGCTATGACAGTTCTGGCCGCAGCAATAGTCTCTAACATACAAACGTCTCTCTGCTATCTAGAGATTTCATCTTCAACGTCAAACCAGCTCCTTCGAAGTTCCTCATCCGTGTTTCTTTTTTTTTCCACGAGAAAACTGAATTTCATGGCGTCTAAATTTGAAATCACGCCGAAATCCACGCCTGGCAACGTCACTGTTATTTTTGTAGAATACTGCAACAGTAGAACTGCACGTTCCTCTCCTTTTTACTGCTCCGTAGCTATTGAGTGGCGATAAAATCGACAGCGGTTTTATCTGTTTCAATTTCAATGGAAATGTATTCATTATTACTCTTTTTCCAGTATTCTATTTTTTTATTTTTTTTTTTTTCATTTACAAATATAATTCATAAAAATGACGTTTCTTCGACACCTCGTCGCACTTGTAACACATATTCATTATTTATTAAAATCATGATAAAACGACGATTATCCAAAAGATATTAAGACAACTCAGCGATCATAAATCAGCTCGAAATGAAAGATGAAGACAGAAGAAAGGCTTCGTGATACTACTAAGTAATAAAGAATACAAAAAAAATGAATTTACTGAAGAATTAGTGAAAATGAAAAGTATGAGAACTGAATATGAAAATACGAAAAAAATTAAAGTATGTCAATTTTGCTTTACAAACAATTCTTCACACGTTTAAAAATAATGTGTATAAAAGTGTAAAACATGTACGAAGATTCATCGAAATCCATTCAACTACTCAACACGTTATTCGCTGCTGCCAGTCACCGGCCCATTTTTTTGGTAGTGATAGGGATTTCGCGCAACGTGAAAGGCTGTTATCGTGGCCTTATTACTATAAATTCCGGCCAAACGAGATTCGATCGATCTACGTTGCCTCCCGCAACGTAATAAGTTTGCATTGACTAACCTGCGTGACACATGGTAAATACAGTTGTACATTACAAAAGCATACATTTCTTCCACGCAGAGTAGATCGACTGCTAGTTAAACGTATCAGTTGCTTGAACTTTGCAAGTTTCCTAAAATTATTTCGTTCGAACCGAGATACTATAGGCACACCGCATACATTATGACCCGAGATAAAATTAATGCTTTTTTATTTTACGGACTTTAGGCACGGCGGAAAGTGCACGAATATGGCCAGAGTTGAGCAGAATTTTTATTCAAGTAATAGATGACCATATAATAAAATTATTCTTTATATAGCTATTTATTCATAATTATTGAACAGTTACTTAGACAAGCTTTTATTCGTTCCACGTGAAACATAATTTAACTGTGTAATTTATATTTTAATTGTGATTTAGTAATTAACAGACAGAAATTGTTCATATTTCATTCGTATTTTAATTTCTTTTCTAGATGAGAATTTTGTGCTCTATCTCTGAAACCGTCAATGCACTTAATATTTACGTACATTCTTATCATCCGTAATTATTAATTTTAATCGGCAGGTTGGAAAATTCATAGTGTGTTTCACCTCATGAAACCAAAGATATGAAACACATGTCTCATAAATCTGAAACTAATTTCCAACTTTGGAAAACTAGTTCAATATGCCTCCTTAAGAAGTACGAACTTTTCAAGTGCTCTTAGAACCTACTTTTAGAGAAGGAATACACGATATTTATCATCGTGCTGCAATATTCCATTCTAGAATGAATATTACAAATCCACAGACAATATTATAAATTCCAACAGTTTCGTACAAACTGGCCAGCCAAAGTACAAATGCGATCCACGATAGCCACGAAATTCTGACAGTTTCCTAGAAATATATCTACGCCTCAGCGAGAAACTATGTCACGTTAAAATTTTGAAAATTTAACACTTTAAGCAGGAATGGTGAACATAATATTGTTCGAGTGGGTTATCATGTTCATCTCGAACTTTAAAAATCTGAACTTGCGTTTTTAGCCTCTATTGAGCATCTATTGAATGTTGTAAATCTTTTTGCAATGTGCACATACACGTAACAGTTCTGGGTCACTCTCGATGCAGCTTACGGTACACAGTCAAAAGAATCCAGGGTTCTTTGGTGAATCGTCGGAAACGCGCACGAAAAAATCTATCGATCCCGTGATTTTTCTTGGAGGAGACGCAGTGCGCAATTTCCGTCGCGAAAAATTTCCATCTGTTGGTCAAAACACGCGAACATGTTAATAAATTTATGCATTCCATCGAAACACGCTTTCTTTCGCCTACGAATGTGCTGACGTTATTCGTAACGGTTATAAATACTTTGTGTGTGCGCAGCGGAACGTTTAAGGAGGAATTCCTGTTTTTCAGGACGAAAAAATTGTTTTCTTTTTGTATAGTTCGAAAGCGTAAGCACTTGAGAATATTCCCATGAAATATTATAACAAAAGTGACAAAAATTGTTTCTGTTGAAATTCTGAGACAGAAACTAACTTTAAATATATTCGTTTCAAAATTTTCATTTTGAAACCATGGATGCTGATTTTTCAAGAAATATAGAACTAAAAATTAACGCGAAACACGTTTATTAATCTCCTCAGGGACTTTTCTTCGTGCTTTTCCTGCATCTTTAACTGTACATCGAAAATAGCATTATCAGTCCAGCCAAACAATACAATTTTTACTCCTCTTGTTGAGAGATTCTGTAGCGAATAAGTCATTATCAAATTTTTGTTCTTTTTATTATTGACAGTAATTATAATTATAAAAAACCAAACGTCCACATATGTGGCCCAGGCCGTGAAGAGGTTAAAAATGTTTATCATATTTGTTTCTCCTAATTTCGTTCAATTTTCTTGGGATTCTTATTAGAGCAATGTAATCAATTTTTGTCGTTGAAATTCATTAATATGATAATCAAATCGAGGAAGTTTGCGATTCACCTAATAAGATACAATAAATAAGACAGACGCAGAGTTTCAAAATTTTAACCCTGTAAGTGAGTCCCCTGCGGAAAAATATATTTAATTAGTGGCACTGGAAAGATTGCAAACAAGATGAATTGGAAAATAAAGAGTCGCCTTAATTAGACCGACAAGAGATCGAAAAGTTCACAGAGATTCTGTTGCAAGTAATAAATTAGGACCTTGTATCCATAGAAATTCCATTTGTCCAGCTACAAGACGCTGTACATGCTTTAAAATTCCGATATAAAATTAAGATTGGGTCACATTTGTTCACTTATTTATTGAACATTTTCACTTTGCACTTTTGGACCACAAGCAGCAGTAATAAATTTGCCATAAAGCATGTACGAGTACAAATTCAGTAAATTAAAATTGATCAAATGCTAAATAGCTGAAATATTACTTTGACTTCTGTCAAAACTCAATTCAGTAGTTATTTAAAGTGACCAGTTCCATTTGTTTCATGTTTGCATATTTTTCATAAATTCTTCAAAGAAAATTTAATTGTTTCTATTACTTACTAAGTGATCCAAAATAGAATTCCACCGATTCAATGAAAGAAACCAATTATTTTAATTAGATCCAAATTAGTTTCCTTTCAATTTATAATTTTGTTTAGTGGTGGGTGGTATTTTCGAACAATTAAATTCCTCAAAAGAACTTCCTTCTTTTTACCATTTCCTAAAAATATTCATTTTACAACTGACAGAAAGTCCGTGGTCCGAATTCAGCAAATATCCGTTACTGCGTATACTCCGAATAAAATAGGGGAAATTTCGGAAAGAATGTAACAAAATATGCACGGCGATTCCAGAAAGCGGGTATCTCTTTTTGATTGTGAGCGGAACAAACGGTATAGGAAATTATAGAATGGTTCAAGGAGATGTAACTTTATACGACCCTACTACTCTCTCCCAAAGTGCATCGATGCACGTGCAACATGCAGTCGCGTCGTTTTTTGAACGGAACCGTACATTTCCTAAACATAAATCTCCTTCGTCTGGAGATAAAAATGTTAAGATATGAGCATCGAAAGGAAAGAAGGTTACGGGGTATTTGGACGGAGAACGTGTGCAGAGATGGGCAATATATTATTCGAATTCTAGACGACGAATAAAAGCATCCAGTTGGATAAATGATCGAATAAGTAATTACTCCATTCATAATTTACACAATTTTTTATTTTTCACTCCTCTTGGAGTCTAATCAGGATTCTAATCGACAAATCGAACAGTATATTTAATTGTATAAATGAATAAAAATGTTGCGTTCACATCTCTTTAACAATAGTTCCAAATTTTCGTTAGTTTCTACTGAACTGAATACCAAATTAACTTTTTAACATATTTTTCTTACATACGAACGGAATTGAAGATACATATATGTGCCTGTTTTATGTATCTGTGATCAGAGAGAATTAAAAGCCTAATTCGCGTATGCGAAGACTGTGGATTTTTAATTCGCTAATACGTGTTACGAGTATCTGATATACGCGTGTCTCTTCGGTGGTAGGTTCAAAGCCGTGGTCTCTTGAATAGTATCATAGACAGGTAGAGCAGATTAAGTCATTCAACCCTTTTCTGTGCCACGTTTTCCTACGTGAAATCTGAAAAGAAATATGATACGCTCCAGTTCGTAAAACCACACTATACACGAATGCCGTTGACTTTTATAGGAACTGCTTTGACACAGTACTTTGGTACTGGTTCAAGACAATTTTTGTTTGTTCCTAAATTAAACAGTTACAAAAATATGCAATGCGGTCAAAAAAGAAAAACAATGTGATGTTGAATTGAATACAACAATTAAAGAATTGCGCGATAGGATGTTAAATGTGGATCAAAGAAACATCATTTAGATCCCATTCTGTGAAAATTCGCAGGAAAATTTCAGATGTCAACAAAAACGTTGAACTAATAGGAGAAAAATTCTCAAGTTGGATCATCTTTGACAATCTTTTTAAATTACAATATTTCTAACAAACCGAAAATGATAAAATGATTTTTTAACGTATAGAAAAATAGCAATACGATTATTGATTAGGCTCGCATGTATTTTCCTTCAGAAAAACTTTTTATTTACAGATTTTATGGCGTACATCGATTGCGTAACCACGTTAGTAAGGCAAGTAGAAACAACCAATAATGATCAGACACAGCCATGTCGTACTCGATCGCGCGAGATTCTCGAAATCATTGAAAATCTCTTTGTTTCATAGTTTTTCTTGAAATTTTAAACTCGTAAATTCGTTGTCAGTGGTTGTTGGCGTAAGATAAAATTTATAACACAATGAGAAAACATATGAGAAAACTTACACCGATCAAATAAATATCGGGAATAAAGTACACGAATAAATATGTGATTAACGTTCAAATTTGATCAAAAGTTCGAATTTAACAAGCAATTTACCAAGCAAAGGTCCTGAAAATTCGCGATAAACTGCTTTTTCAAAAAGTCCCGAGAGATACACTTTCGTTATAAAGTGAACCTCTATCATAAATTTTAAAAAATGTGGCTAAATAACAAACGTTGTTTATTATGTACTGAACTAACAACTCTTTGTTCTGAAATTATAAAGGTTCGCTAGAAAATGTTCAGCTCTTCCCAACGATAATATTTTTAGGAAATAAAAACAAATATCGCGACGACGCCATGAATTAAAATCCTCCCTTTCGTTTTTTTCATCTTTTTTTTTTAGGAATTGTGTTATCTTCATCTAAATATATTGCAAAAGTAACTGAAAATTCAAATTCAGATATACACAGAAAAATGACAACAGTTCACAAACAACACTGAAAAAAAAGACAACAAATTAAAGAAGAGTCTGAAATTTTGCGAATTCCGTATTATTTGAATAAAACTTTGCTCATCCCAATTTCTGAGGGTTCCACGAACATTACGAGCTCGCAGAATATCCCTCCATATCCCTCCCTGCGAAGGGGGTAACATCCGGGCTACCCTTTAATTGTTGCAGTGTCTAACCATGTAACTATCGCGTAGTTATTCCTACTACGTTACTGACAAAACTTTAACATTGAATATCTGGTAAACTATTAACCGAGTGGCCGCAAAACCGTATGCACGGGCTTCAGTATTTCAAGCTCGGTGCAAAACCACACTGACCAGTCAGACTTGCGCCTGAGTAGTGTCCCTTGCGAGCATTTCATTGTATCTCATTTGCTCTAAGTGTTTCTCACTATAGTCCCTGACGTAATCCCAAAAGACATCGGAAAAGTGTCCACTACCACCACCACCACCACCACCACAACCTCCACGATCTGATAAAACTTTGCAGGCTTGCAGATAGGCGAACAATCGATGGATACGTAACTGTGGTACCTCAAGTTTATGGCTAGGAGAATTCAGACTTTTAGAAGACCTTTTTCCTGAGATCTCGAAGTGGTCTGATGTTGCTGTTGTCTTAAAGAAAAAAAAACCAGTCAAACAATCGAATTTAAAAAAAATATCACCTTATAGAGAATGACAAGAGAAAACTTATTTACATTTACAGTTTATTCATACGACGTTTAGTTACAGAGATAAAAATTGAAAACTTAAAAGACCTTTTTCCTGAAATTCAATTTTTCCAACGAACTTCTAACTTTTCAATTTTTATTTTCGAAACTAACCGTCCTATGAATAAATTGTAAAGACAAAGAAGTTTCGTCTCATCATCCCCTATAAGTTGATATTTTTTTTAAATTGATTTAACGATTACAAACATTTCTCTGAGCCCATTTCTCGAGGGTGTATACAGACGCTCTTTGGGTTAACTGCTACTTACTTAAATTACGATTATTATTGACTCACGTTAAAGATCGCGAAAAGGAAACAAAAATGACACTATTAGTAGGGCGAGGAAGTTTATGCATATATGACTACTGGAAACGTGGAAAAATGTACGAGAATATGCACCCACTGAATGATTAGGAAATATCAATAATAAAGTACATATTACACTGTTTAGTAGATAAGAAATGCTTTCATTTAAATTTCATTGCTTGATCTATATTTTAATTTGAATTTGCATAAACATCCGAAGTCTAACTAGTAGCATTAATTTCCTTGCACTGATATACAAATTCGTGTAACTCAAATCTGATAAAATTTAAGTTTCAGGGAAGTCTTAAAATGGTTTATAAGTGATTCTTTGACTACCATTTAAATTTCTTGGACTTTACTACGTAACATTCGTACGACTACGGCTACAAAAAAAAAAAAAAAGAAAGAAATAGATGTTCTTTGTTTCTGGCTATTGTATAGATCTGCAAAGATCAATAAAAATTGTTGGAGAAGGGTGCTGGAAGATATTTCTTGTCGGGAGCAAGCCAACCAGAGTCGAATAACAGCATCCAATTCATGGTACGCCTACTCATCCATTTAACTGTCACAGCACGACCTCAAACGTGCGACAGTTGCACAATTATTGTCAGGGAAAAATTCATCATAGCCTGATACAAAATATCACAAAAATAAAAAAAATAAAAAAGAGAATAAAAATTATAAAATTGAAGAAGAGGAAGAAGAAACGTTACGTCGTCATTCGTCACTTCGAAATTATGCGTGCATGCGTGTTTGATGCAAGGATAGACAGAAAAGGGTCAGAGTGAGAGGAATGACAAGGTATAACGAGTGCATCTCACGCGACACAGCTCGAAACCCGGAATTATCGATTACTGCGGACACCAGTGACGTCCATGTACAAAGTATCACGAAAATCATTTCCATCTATGCCAACGTAAATTTGCATCTAAAATTGCTTATATACAATATTTCACGAAATACATTGTACGCCATCGGGAAATAGTTCTCGAACTATTCGCAGCCTATATTCCTCAGAGGGAGCACTACCTTTTGGAGCGGCAAAAATGCTGATACACCCACCCCAATTTAAGCGTTCCACAAAAACTGCGAAAATCCACAAAAAATGTGTATAATTTAGTCAGTTATTTAACTTCAAAGGTGAACGCATATTTATTATACACGTAACTGTGCCTTTCTAATTAGAAGGAGGAGGAACAAACTAATTTATGAATAAAATTGATTCTCTGCTAGAATAGTTGTCTCCAAAAATTGCAGTAAAACCATTGTTAATAATTGGGCGATTTTAAGAAGTTTGTCGAGAAGATCGATTTGGTGATTATAGTGTTAATGTGTTTTTTTCCTGCAGACAACTTGGCATTTACTTTAATATTTTCGGTTGACGGTACTACGGACCAATATTATTTGCGGTATCATCAATATAAATTTTAAATCTTAAATGACTTATTTTACTGACAAAATGATTTTATTCTATTCATAAAACTCATAAAAATATTGGTGTACCTTATTTTATTTTTGCTATATGAGCTGGAATAATTAAATCATCTATGAAAATAATTATTCGAATAGAACTAGGAGCACTAGGAGTATGAATTATAATGACCAAATTTATTCTATGATCATTAATATTGTTATTGGATATAAGAGACATTATATAATTAAGACGTATACGTCATCTTGTGAATAAATTAAAATTATTTCGTAAAATGTTGATATATTAATATGTGAACCGAAAGTTACACGGGTCCATGAAGAGTTAATTGAAGTCATTTATTTTAAAGCGAAATACAATTAAAGAACAAAAGAATATTAGTCCATTCATGATATCATAAATATATCGATCTATATTTTAAAATTCCAATTTTGGTTTCTATAGATATTACTTTTCTTTTCAGTTGTTTTTTTTTTTCAAAGACATTAGGGGAAGGAATTAATTAACAACAATAGAGAAACTTGTTACTATAAATATACATTAAAATGTTACATTCATAGACAACGTAAAATACAATGGATTTTTGAAAATGTAACGTTTTCCCTTGAGTAAGCCAAATACAAGTTTCCAATAGCACTAATCAGTTTTGCTGAATTGCAAATTATCGGGGAAAATGCAAACGTAAATTATTTGGAGGAAGACAATGGAATTACAGTACTCTATTGTAGAAGTACAAATTGGAGGAAACTGTAATTTCCAAAGGCGATTTGGAGGAAGCGAGGAAAGCTGCGAATAACGATGCATTCGTTCGAGTCCAATTATTTTAATCAATCGTTAAGTAAATTAAATGCCGGCTCCGGAATAAAAATTACGCTCGTAATTACAATTATCGTGTTAATTAATTCTATGATACGAGGTGCCAATTAAAACCTGTACAGTCGGGGTGGTTGTTTATATTTAATGAACAGATACAGTACAATACATCAAGTTAATTAGGTTCATTTCTTACCGCCTTTTTCGGGTTAAAAAATATCCCAAAATTATTCACGTCAATGAATAATACTGTTTGGTTGCTTCGATATCAAGAAGGCGTTATTCCATTTCGTACTTACATCTGGATGTAATGATTATTAATGTAATGATTATTATTAATAATGCATATTAGTTTGATTTGTGAGAAATATAATCAAATTAAAAAGAAGAAGATTTGTTTGAGAAATTAATTTAAATTGCAGAATCATGAATGATTCAATAATACGATTAAAAATTGCTTTAAATATAGTCATAAATTGTTCATCAAACTTTGAGAATAATTAAAAGGAGAATACACACGGCTGATGCTGAAATGATCTAAAACTGATTTGTACCGAATAGAATACTGTGAGCACAAAAAGTTATTTTTTAACCATCAAACCAGTCATGAATGCATCATATTTATACATTTTTGTTTTTCATTTATTAAATAACAAAATGCATACATGAATCATTCCACGCCAGATTAAGCACTCTTTTGGAGTAACGTTTCGGGTTTTATTCACTTTTTTATATCCTGCAATATTCAGCGATATTTAATGGGATTTCAAAACACTTTTCAGTATTTCAAAAGTTGTAGATTTTACAGTTTTTTGGTGCTACCTTTTTTTCAATAAATGGTAACTGTTGGATCGGCAATCGGATACGAACGAGCTCCTGGGCATTTCCAATGAAAACATAGAAATGCCAAGTAACAATTATTTTATTTTTTACGATATTTAAATGCACATACGAACAACAAGCATTTGAAATTTTTACATTACAAAAACAACATTTCAACGTAGGGAAGAATATTTCATAGATTGATCCTTCTTGATGAGAGCAAAAAAAGTATAAATACGACTATGGTAAATAGTTTTCGAGATAAAAATTTGTTAACAAAAACAGTTTTCCTGAAATCAAACATGAATTGTATACTTTACCGTTCTCTATTTTCTACGCAAATTCAAAGCTAACAAAAAATTACGACTAAAGCTCCCCATAATTTCGCTTAAACTATAATTTGGCATGATTTAATTGCTTCTTGACGTGGCCCTCTTTCACCGACAGAGGATCGTGGTAAAGCCGACGGTATCCCACGACCACGACTGGCGAATCATGCTGGTCTAGATTAGGCACGGCTCATAAATCACGTTTCCGGACGAATTACATGGTTTTGTAAACACGGGTGCGCCAAGCAAATGATTACTCGCGAATTCGCATATTCGATTATACGTTGTTGGTTACTTAATCGCTCATTTACTTTTATTCTATCGATTTACACTGTTCGCACTTCCCTTGGGACAAAATCAACCTCCAATGCACGTCAGTCTGTTTCGCGACAACATTAATACAAATACAAAAAAGGAGTTGTCGAAAAGTTTAATTTAAAGGGTATAGCCGGATAAGGGTGTCAAAAGTGCTCTTGAGCCAAATTGATCAATGAACATATCGCTTAATAGAGTGTTAAAAAAAAAAACCATTTGTGCCAAGTTTCAACCTCGTTCCCCTTACTGGAAGGGTAGTTACAGGGCAAAATGCAATTTACAGTTTAAGCTGTATATCTTTTGTTGTACTGTATCAAAAATTTGGATAAAAATTACAGATATTCTACTTTATGGCGTACATGTTTGTGAATTTTTCCAGAATTTTTCACTGCAAAATGGATTTCTAACAAATTCGAAAAGTTTAAAAATAATTCTTTTTGATAGAAATTATGAAATGACCACGTTTATATTTTTACACTGTTAGTGTTTTGTTATGGTTATTAATCTATAATTTTTTCAGATTTTTTGTAGAGGTGTACCACATACAAAGAAATTATAAATCGATATTTCCTTTCGTACGCAGAAGAGTAATATATTTACCCGATTTTTATTAGTTTTCAAGCTATAACGCTTCAAAGTTTGCTAATTTTCAAAGGTCCCATTGATGCAGTAAGCACCATGCGGTTCTTGAAATCGATACGGAGGGTCTCGTTTGGGGTTCTAGGTCCAGAATATCGGGATTCTTCCCATTTTCCTTCGTTGGGCCTAGAATCCCAAACGAGACCCTCCGTATCGATATCAAGAACCGCATGGTGCTTACTGCATCAATGGGACCGCCCGGGGCCAAACCGAGTTCTCTCTTTGAAAATTAGCAAACTTTGAAGCGTTCCATCTTGAAAACTAATAAAAATCGGGTAAATACATTAAAGCTTAATGCATTCGTCTTGAAAAGTACTATCGCATGGTATAAACAAAAATATATAGTTCCATTTGAAAAACGAAACTTGACCATCATATCTCGTTAAATAACAAAGTTAACAAAAATTCCTTCTCGCTGAAA
>NW_026534349.1:13981022-14043714 GCF_026225885.1 Hylaeus anthracinus
CACGACGCTCTTCCGATTTATTTTTGTAACTACAATAAATACAATTAATATATATATATAATTTTTGTAACTACAATAAATACAATTAATATATATATATATATATATATATATATATATATTGTATTGTTACCTAATCAATGAATCATCACAAAATATTTACATATCTTTATTTTATATTTTTGGGGTTGCGAACAAAATCAAAATCATAAATGGGATCGTGAATGATAAAAGTTGAAGAATCCCTGTCGTAAACGATGAAACAGATGATAATTTTTAAGAATGACATTAGCTTGGTATATTCTAGTTTGAGTATGAATACCAAGGATGTTTGATCTAGGCATAATAATTAGACTTCAACTTTCATCTTGAAGTAGTTAAAATAAATTTATAATTAATAGGTACTATTTCTACCAACATATTAAAGAACTAATCATTCTATTTACAAAGTTGGGCATTTCATGTATTTCTACTTGCAATAACGATACTTTTGAAAGTTTCAACACAACCAAGACCAAGCCAGAGTTCCAAAGAAGCATCCAAATGAAAAACTGCTGTGGAAGACAAATGCAAAACTCTAACGATAAAGTGGGATAATAAAACTACAGACGAAACGGGAAGGTCGGTTCGATGCAAAGCCAGACTAATCGTAAAAGATTTTTCTCTGAAGCCAGGAATTGATTATAGGAGACAGTTGCATCAACGATAAAAATGATCTCTGAAGTAGCATTTTTATACGGCAATTCAATAGAAGAGTTACATACGAAATAACCATAAAATTACAAAAAGATGGCAGTAACAAACATTGCAGATTACTGAAAAGCTTGTACGAAAAGCGAGGAGCAAATCTTAAACTGTTCGAGGTTTGACTGCTATATGCGTTATTCGTTGACAAACGAAGTAAAGGCGATGACAGAATTAAATGTCGATGATAGGTTACCTTGTTCTACTGGAAAGACTATGATTGAGCCGACACTGGAGCATTCAGACCAAATATTTGAAGTGCAAATAGGGGACGCGGATTTCTTTGTTGGATTGCAAACCAAACGGAACAGGATCGATCAAAATACACCAGGAAACATATATAGGAAGAATTATCGCTAGATTCGATATGCAGGAATGCAAAGCAGTCTCTGCTAGCGGGGGTTTAAGCCTGCGTAAACTGACCATGAACAAACAATCAAAATTACAATAGAGGGAAGCAATTGACAACCTGATATATGCTAGGACGACTAACAGTCCCGGCATCGCAAACATTTGTGGCAAATGAAGAGGATACTTCCATCGAAATGCTTGTAAAGTAACTGACGTTTATCATTTTTGAAGGGCAAATGGAGAAAAGAAAGAAAACTGTGCAACTTGTAATTGTCTCACCTTTGCAACGAAAAGAAATAAAGATTGTATGTTTCTGTATAAATGGTAGTTGTGAACCATTTAAAAGACTAGATTGTTTTATTTTTATTCTATTTTTTAAGACATTCTATGTAACAACGTATTAATTAAAAGGAATGAGTTTAATTGAAGTCTGGACAGAAAGAAAGAAAAAAAGAAAAGAAAGAAAAGTGCACAATTTGTAATTGTGTCACCTTTGCAACGAAAAGAAATACAGATTGTTTCTTTCTGCATAAAATGATAGTTGTGAACCCTTCAAAAGACTTAGATTGTTCTATTTTTAAGGACATTCTATGTAATAATATATTATCTAAAAGGAATGATAGTCGCCCTTCAGTGACCTCGAATGTCCTTCAACCATAAATCCGCGTACACACCTTGAAACATTCTATTAGCAAGTAAATAGGAAGACTAATCACGCCATTTAGAAAAACGAAATTGACTTTCGTATTTCCCTCGCGTCTCCACCGACAAAAACCTGATGCCATCGGATTATTTTCCCCTTGAAGACAAGCAAGATTTATCTGAAGCGTTTCTTTTATCGTCAAAAGAAGACGAGTTACTCAGCTGGCCGATTTTAAACGCTCTGCATGTTAGTAAGAGGTTACACCACCTAAACGATTTCAAGAAACCGAAAATTTATCGCCTCTTTAAAATTAACCCTTTGACCGCGGGACGATTCTAGCTGGAAATTCTAAGAGGCGTAGAGGTGTGAATTTTTAAAAAATATCAGCTTATAGGGAATGATGAGACGGAACTTTTTTATATTTACAGTTTATTCATAGGGCGTTTAGTTTCAAAAATAAAAATTAATTACTTGAAACACCGTTTTCCTGAGATCTCGCAGTGATCTGATTCTGTTGGTGTTGTCTTAAACAAAAACACAACAGTCAATCGAATTAAAAATATCAAATATCACCTTATAGAGAATAACAAAACGAAACTTTTTTTTATATTTACAGTTTATTCATACGACATTTAGTTTCAGAGATAAAAATTAAAAACTTAAAAGACCTCATGGAATTTAATTTTTCCATTAAACTTCTAACATTTCAATTTTTATTTTCGAAACTAACCGTCCTATGAATAAACTGTAAACATAAAAAAGTTTCGTCTCGTCATCCCCTATAAGCTAATATTTATAAAAATTGATTCAACGGTTGCAAACATTTCTCTGAGCCCATTTCTCGAGGACGTATATATGAACGCCCTTTGCAGTCATAGATGTAAAAGACCTTTTAAAAAAATATAAGAACTGTTTCACTAAAAAATCCTTGTAAATGACAAATATTTAACTAATGAATCAAAAGTCCCCGCAGCTAAAGAATAATAACCGTTCAACCAAATTAAAATAAATTTGGTACACGTACCAATTTTATTGGAATGATTCACTGATTGTTTTAAATGCTCCGACTGTTAAAGTGTATAGAATTTCGAAAAATCCGTACCGCGTACGATAGGGAATACTTTTAGATTGGAAGTTCTTTCGCGGAATGGAAGAAAATACGTACGGAGACAACAGGGTGAATATTTTAAACCCGACCAGATTATTCCAACCGTCAAGTACGATGGAGGGTTTGTATTAGTTCGGAGTTGTTTCTCGTTATCCGGTGCAGGCAATTTACATTTCATTGAAGGCGCCTTGGCGGAAGAAGGATACACGAATATTCAACGGCAAAACCTACGAGAATCTACTGAAAAGGTGGCCATTCAAAACTGTTCTACTTTGCGAGGTACTAACTCCGAACGTACGTGTAAAATTGCCAAGGAATTATGGATACACAAATATTCTGCGTCAAACCTACGAGAAATTCGCTGAAAAGATGGGCATTCAAGACTGTTCTAGTTTGCGAGGAAATAACTTGGAAGGTACGTGCAAAATTGCCAAAGAATGTTTGAGAGTTCTGACCCTAATGCAATTGGACATTGACGAGATCAAGCGCAGGAACCAATTACCATACCAAGCAGTCGTTTTCTCAATAATTTATCGCTGACAGTATCATAAGTAGAAGGTTTGAACAGCTATAAAATGAATAACATTTATCCAAACTTCTTTAAAGATCTATTAATTGATACTTACCTCAAAACGATCTCAATGAATTTCAGTTGAATTTTTAGAAGAAAGGTATATTCGTCAATTGTCCATAGACATAGCCATTCTCATTAAAAGATATTCATTGATTTTTATAGACAGTAATTTCACGTTTTCATATAAAATATTTATTACATAACATTTATTACATATAATTATATTTGATAAACATGTAAAGGTAGAAAAGTATTAATAAATAAAGAAATCGAAATATGAAATACGTAATTTTTTTAAAAGATATATCAGATTACAATTCTAGTTAAAAATTTTCGTAAGGGGAAATTACAAGTTTGCATTAAAAAAAATGGGAATTGTGATAACAGGTTGAGTCACGTAACTTATTAAAACTTGCAACTTAAGGATCCAGCGAAGACGTTACAGAAGTTCTAAATGATAGTTTAATGTTAGAAAAAAACACCCTTTGCAAGATATAATTTTGTTCAAGTAGCGACCCTTCGTGTTTAAATCCGAGGATCACTACCTTCAGATTGTTATTAAACATGTTCCATTTTAAAAATTAGATGAATAATAGTATAGCGAATATTCATTTTTCTAAAATAATAAACACAATACAGAAAGTAATCAAAGAATCCAAAAATTCTTTCAAAAATTATATTTCGCAGACACTAGCAACAAACATACCTTGTAGATTTTTAAATAAAGATAAATATGGTGTGCATATATTTATCGTTTTATAAATTACAGCGCACAAAAATGACCGATGAATATTAAAACCAAGAAACAAATAGTTAAAAGTTGTGATCGACTTTATAAAAAGTGAAGAAAAGAGAAGCTATTTCACCCTTGAGTTATGAAAAATGATTCCATTTCTATTTCCATATAAAGGACATATATTTACCTGATAGGTCTGCCAAGGGCGTGTGCCAAATGTATTAAACGATAAAATGCTCTCTCCTTCACCTTTCCGAAAGGTGAACGTTCGAGCGGTACGAGTGACGGGAATGCAGTCTTAACGAATTGGGGTAAACAAACGCATGACAACGCCGTTATCGTCGTTAAAAGATAAAAGCTGAATGACCATCGAACAAAGGCTCCTAATTCTCGGCATAATTGAACGGCTGTTAGACGTGTACGTGGCGTAAAGGGGCGCTAATTACTTTTCGCGACGCAGGGTTCTTACTGTGTGTTGGCTAGGTGTTCACACGTACGTGTAGTTCACGGAAACTAGCAACAGCGGGTTCCCCGGCTTGGTCGGGTAAAGCTGGGTCGCGGTACTATCGATCTTCGCCTACCTGGAGACCTCTCTCTACCCCTGATCGTACTCGATTGGTTTGCAGGATGAACGTTGAGCCTAGAACAAGGATAAAGGGGAGTAGCCAGAGGAGGCAGGGCATAAAGAGAGAGAAAAAAAGGTGGATAGGTAACCAGCAGAAAGATTGCGCGTGTTATATCCATAGAGTTATTGTTCGTTGCTCAGGAGTTGGCGAGACACTCAATTGGGTGTCGCGTAACGGCGACACCTCTACTCGCACGCATTTTCGGCATTGGCCGAGTCAGTCACATTTACAAAGGTACCGCGTGACGAAAGTTGTGAACAAGATAAGGCGAGAGAACAATATTAACCATTGGCATAGCGTTAAAAATAACTAAACAGTTTGATGCCCACAAAATAAACTGTTTTCCTCCAAACCAATTGATTCCATCATCGTAACAGAAAAGGCGGAATTTATGGTTGCACTTTACGTTCTCTCAATGTAAAATCCACGAGAATAGATGTGTAACATTAGGTTGGAGAATATCTTTTGACAAACTACTGCATGATTGAATCAGCAATTTGTAAAAAAAACTTCTCCCCACCCCAATATGTTCGAATTGTCTCAATTTTAAGGAAGGATATTGATATAAAAATCAACCATTCGTAATTCGCCATATAAAATTTTTACGATGCGTATCGTTACATGGTTTTCGACAGTGAATGGTGTAAAATGGAATTTAAAAAAAAAAAGCTTTACATTATTTTGAAAAAAAAATTAGAAAAGAATGAACGGGATCACAAAATTGATACTCTTATTTGTCTGATAGCTTCCAAAGAGTATGTAAAAATATTACGAACAAAATTGCGTGAATATATAAGGTAACACGAAATTATTCAACTTGAAATTAAAATAGCCTAGAACAAGGAACAAGTCGATCTTAATTTTTATCAGTCATTTTTGGGTGCTGTGATTAATGAAACGATAAATATATCCACGCCATATTTATCTTTACTTAAAAATCTACAAGATATATTTGTCGTTAGTGTCTCCAAAATATAACTTTTTAAAGATTCTTTGATTAATTTCTGTAGTGTGTTTATTATTTTAGAAAAATGAGCCTAGAACAAGGATAGAGGGTAGTAGCCAGAGGTGACGGGACATAAAAGGAGACAAAAAAGGTGGAAAGGTAGGTAGCAGAAAGATTGCGCGCATTATATCCATAGAATTACATGTTTGTCATCGGGCCATCTTCCACAAAGGTTACGAGGAAAAGCTCCGACAACAATGAGCGTTCCCTTGGAAAGTCGAGGACAGTGACGCGTGTACAATAGCAAAAAAACAAGGCGAAACGAGATGGCAAACTTCATGCCTAGCGTTATCTTGTCGAGGGATGCCCGTGAGACCTTTCCTCTTAACCTTTACGAGTTTTTTTTTTTTTTTTTTTTCTTTGCTAGAGATCGAATTTTCTATTGCTGCGCAGGTTGCCTTAAAACAATATTAACGCGTAAGCTGTTGGAAAAATTTAATGCGCCGCTTCAACGCTGCTGAGGGGTTGTCGTACTTTCAAGTTTCATAATTTCCTGAAAATTCGTTCGAAACTCCTCTGATAAACACTAAATTGAAGCATAAACTTCCTACTTGTTGAATTTTTTGGTCGATTTTGGTTAAGTTGTTGCCTGAAAGGTAAAATTCCACTTTAAGGGGAAAGATGTGAAATCGAAAAGATATTCGACGACTGGGGAGTACTGCAACGTGCAAGCAACAGTTTTTCCGATAGTAGCGTACGGCATTTGAAAGTTTGATCGTTTTCCTTCAAAACAAGTCGCAGGAACATTGGATAAGAGTATTAGGGAAATTTTAAATGTTTGAAAAATCATTCCATTTTTATGGCTGTATGTCTTTCCTGTATGGCGTTCGTTGAACGTCTTCAATATTTCTACGATTTCTGAATTTTAAGTACCAAGTTATCTCTCGAGCACAAATAAATTTCATATTCACAGAATGTGATTTAAGAAACATTCCTAAACAACTACTTCAAAGACCATTCGATTCTCTTTTCGGGAATTAACTTAAATTTTCGGGAAATGTAGACAAATAAACTTGAGCGTCTAAATAACATATTTTAAATAACCTACTCTTTAAAATAAAACTAAGTTATAGTAAAAACAAATGAATTTTTCAAAAATGATAATCGCAATGCTGAAACGAATCGAAGAAACTGTGTTTTTATTTAGTTTATTTAATTTTAAATATTCGCGAGAAAAAGAAATTTATCAATGAGGTATATGGAACATTTTTTTTTTTTACTTTAAAATGTTAGTCTAACGACTCAGGAAAATGGTTGCAGAATTGTGAAATTATTGCCAGTGGTATTACTAGTATTACCAGCACTACTACTGCTACTATTGCTTTCCCAGGCTCCGTCTATTTTACACGTGACGTTTTACAAGACCATGATATCGGCTGAACATGTGGAACGTAGATATATCGTTTTTAACAGATGCGAACGAGTGAATTCGTGGTAATTGAGGAAATATTCTACTCGAATCGACTACAGGAAAACGTGTACACATCTATGGTTGATGCATGAGTATAGCCATTGTGGTATTGGTATATACAAGAGCTTTCATTTGAATAGCTTACTTCCAACGTGCTTCAAATCTGACAAATACTTGTAAGCTGAGAAAATAACAACAACTCGAACAAACTTGTAGTATTGAGAAATTGTTTGTTTCTTTTTCGCAAATTTCTAGGGCTATTAGACAAATTAAACTCTTCATTAACACTGGAATGTTAAGATAATACGTCTCAATAAAAATGTCGATAGTATCGTATGAGTTTATTTGTATTAAAATTCATACTTTGCTTCATTTTTAACTTTGAAAAGATTGATTCTTTTTTTAATTTTATTTTGATTAAAGTATATGCCTTCAAAAATGTATCTGCAAAAGGATGTACTGATATTCGCAAATGTAACGAACGCAATTTTTATTTTATATATAAAAATATTTTATATACGTCAAGTATGAGTAAATATACGAGTAAGTATATCAAGTACGAAATATATGTCCGAAACAAAATTATTCAAAAAAGTTTTTCAATCCCATTGAAAATTTTCTCAAAAAGTTGTAAAATGAAAATATCACCTTAATAAACAGTTAAACGTAATGGTTTTTCGTTCAAAGCAGTCTTTATAAGGATTCTTTTTGCGAATGAAATGCATAAAAATTATACAAATTTAGGACCACAAAGCGGAATAAATAAAGGATCTAGAGATCTGAAGATGATTTCCAATTGAAAAATGAAAATATTCAATTACTTGTTAAGACTTTGTAAAACTGCAAGTTACGTTCAAATCCCTTTTCTATTTATTTATAATAATAATAATAATAATAATAAAAGACGAAGGTCTCATATATATATAAAAGAAATAAAATTCTACTTACCTTATTCACACACGGTCAGAGCTACGCTAAACTAACCAACTAACGAAACAAATGCGAATATTTTACGTTGCACGAGGTTAATTGAACGAAATATTATATCAGCGTAAACTGATACTTTTGTTGAGCAATTATTGTGATAGTGTTCTTGAAAATACGCTGTTATTACTTAATTCTTTGTTCAAAACATCGCAGAATTAAATGCAGTACGAAATTCTCTAAGAGTCCCTACTTCTAACATGGGCACTACATCGAATTTGATTTTATTTATAAATCTTTTATTCGTAAACAATTAATGAAATTATGAAATAATAATGAAAACTTGGTGTTTTTTATATCTATAACTTTTTACGATTTAAGGATTCGTGTTTTGCACCTTTATTATATTACATATCGAGGATTACCAAATATTGATGTTTCCTTCATAATTTTGTCAGTTGATATTTGTGAGAATTTAAAATATTTCTGAAATTATCGTTCAAAATTCCGAGACCTCGATCACCCCATCAATATATGTGAATTAATTCATTGATTTGAATCATCAAATGGAATACGTTACAAAAGCGAAAATTAGTACGAAATATTAAAGGGTAATTACAAAATAAATGTATAATAAACTATGAAAAATATTATCCGTATACAAAAATAGATAAAAGGCTTTCTATAGCTGGAACTTTCCTAACTTTTGTTTATTATTAAATATTATTTTTCTTATTTGTTCAAATAGCTACCAACGACGTCTGCATCTTAATTTATGCGAATTTTCTGCAAATTTTCTTCGAATAAAATTTAAATAAAACTACCGCGATAAAGTACGTTTTAATTAATCGTGCGTGCAGTAATTTATTTACATTGCATGTTATCTACCCGTATAATGACCAAAACGACCTATTTCCATAATTGCTTGTTTCATTGCATTATCGGTTCACGTTTCAAATTTGTGTAATTATGATACGCATGATGTAATCTTTAATAATAACATACCGCGTGCTAAAAGTATGTGAAAAGTAAACGTTTCATGTAATTATCTGAAAATCATGACATTCTCAGCTTCGCAAACGTTCACTGGGCGAATCAATTAACTCCACCTTTGGAAAAATCTTAAATGTAAGTGTCAAAGCACTTGGTATAGTCATAACTTTTTACATTTATAATAACTTTCCTGAATAATAAAGATTAACACCATTAAACGACAACATTTTTTGGCCATTGAATAATAAATAATTTCTTTCAGAGGCCATTTCATCCCATTTCTCAACTGTTTGTTTTATGGAGTTAATCGATTTGTGCAATGAACGGCTCATATATTAATCTAGAATGACATTAACTTTTGCATGCCGTACCTGTTTACTCAAACTGACTATTGTAAGTATACAATCAACAACATACTCAAAAGATTCCTCTAGTTAGATAAAGAAATTAAAAATCCTATAAACAAGCTCCCGATAGACAAAGTGTTAGGACGTTTCCAAAATAAGCTGTTCAATTTTACACAAATGATGCGATCTGGAAGAAATGGTAAAAAGAAAACAATGATAAAAGTCGATTTATTATAACATTTGGACTTCGAGCACGCTTCAGTTAAGGGAACTAAGAAATCAATATCCTTCTACGTCTCTACGATGTGTCTGCACGTAGTGAAGTTATGACGTACTTGCTACCAAGGTAACTAAGGACCTACAAATTAGATCGTTGAGAGCGATTAATCGAAAAATTGCACTGCTTGACCTCCTACCAGCTTAACGCGTAACATGAAATAGAATATATCCGATATCATCGATAATACCTTGGTCTTAGAAACGAAACAGTAATAGTATTGTTTACATTTAAGATTAACCATTTTCAAATGGATCGACTAGTCTCGAGGATACCATTTTCATGAATTTTTGTTCCTTTGGTGGTGCTCCAGAATTTGTTCTTCGTGTAGTTAATCAAGCCTTCATGTAGGATTGGAGTTACTGGTGTATTTGGACAGTGTTGCTTCTTCGGGAGCAGCTTTTTCATTTCCTGTTATTCCTGAATGAGATTTGTATAGGACACTGCTATTTTTTTGAAAGTTTCTTCTTTATATATTCCTGTTTATTGTCGATAGGACCTTGATTACGTTCGCAGAGATCAAGTAAGTGTCGAGATCTTTGAAATTGTTTGCGTAAGGGTATTTTACGGTATCCAACATCGCATACACTTCAACCCTTTGACCGCGGAGTGATTTTTGCTGGAAATTCTAAGAGGCGTAGAGATGTCAATTAAAAAAAAAAATATCAGGTTATAGGGAATGATAAAACAGAATTTTTTATACTTACAGTTTATTCATACAACATTTAGTTTTAGAGATAAAAATTAAAAACTTAAAAGACCTCATATGAAATTCAATTTTTCCAACGAACTTCGAACTTTTGAATTTTTATTGTCGAAACAAAGCATCCTATGAATAAACTGTAAAGATAGAAAAGCTTCGTATCATCATCCCCTATGAGTTGATATTTTTTAAACATTGATTTAACGAATACAAACATTTCTCTAAGCCCATTTCTCGAGGGCGTATACACCCTTCGCAGTCAAGAGGTTAACTACGAAAATCGACATCGATTTGGGGATGTTTAGTTTAATTTCTTTATTATTTGTAATGGTGGCATATCCAACGCCTGAATTTGACTTCAACGCATTTCTGTAAGTCTGTCTTGTAGTATATACCTACACATTTCAAAGAATTTAGATTTGTGATCTATCCTATTTTTAAGTACCATCGGAGTCTTGTATTAACTATTTTCTTTAATAGTTAAATAGAAAGTTTAATAGAAAGTTTTCTTTCTCTATGAATTTGCACATTATTTCACAGCTGCTCAAGGGAGGTTTGCCTCGTGGTGTCCTCAAGCGACATTGTTTCGAAATTTCCTTTTTTTATTTCTTCTCCCTTTCGTAGTAACCCAAGGGATATTACCTACGTACATAAAATTCAAAGAAAATGAGGTACACCATAAATTAAATTGGGGCATCAAAATGACAGAGATTAGATTAGACTTTTCTTCGTTCTATTTGTATATTCTTTCACGGTAACCAGAGGACATTATACTCTCGTGTTTGAACACTTTTTCAAGCTAACCAAGGAATATTAACTTCGTGTTCTTCGAGAATCGTTTCAGGAAAAATAAAACATCATATACATACATAGATGTAAAAGAAGTGTGTTTTATGAACAATATTACTGCTAGGACAGCGCACAGTGCAAAATAAAATATAACTAAAAAAACTTTTCACATGCAAATATGTGATTGCAACAGAAAGGCATTGGATGAAGTAAAAAAAAAGTAATATGTTTATAAATTCTTTATAACCTCATCTTATTCATTAAACTGTACTCCAAGCAACTGATCTGTCGGCAGTAAAAATCTCTTCGTAAAAAAGCAGACTGTATCATTTACAATACCTCAGAAAATCGACGAACTATACACAACAGGTGAACAATATGTACAAGTATGGAAGATAAGTAATGACCCTAAACGTGTCCAAACTCGCGTATTCGATTAATCATCGAGAACAATGCAGAGCATTTCAAAGTAGCACCTTTCAGATACAATGACACTCCCGTCAGCGGGTTTTCCTCCCTTCCTAGCAGGATCGAAAGTCAATGACTGTTAGGCTTTTCACAGGGTCGAGTTTCAGTTGTTTTTTTTTTTTAAACTCTATCAACACTTCCAAAATAATTCCTTTCGATTTTTCATTACTATTTAAAGAGCAAGAAGTTACAGGAAATCATGAAAAAAGTAGGCTGTAGCTAAAAGTTTCTAAAGATACTTCATTTTGGTGTTTTTTGACTAATCAATCAAATGTTCTCGTTGGATCTTTACGATCACTTTTAAATTATGGTTAGTAAACATATGGTCAATGTATGTTTATGCAGTTTATGCGGAACTAGGAAATGACATTTAATTGAATTGTCGAGTAGATAATAATCATTAATAGTTTATGAGATTGTAAACGTAATTTGGTTAAAACTTTCCAGATGTATACATGTATTACTACTGTGAAAGCTTCCTTTAAATTTTGTTTATACTTGCATGAGTGCACGCAGATACATTTATAATTATTTATTAACACCATCACAATTTTTGTTACACGTATGTATTACAATTTTACATATATTACGTAGTATGGTAAGAGCATTCAACTCATACTGAATTAATACACCTTTCATCGTTTAATTTATAGTTTGGTTAATGAAATATCTTGTAGCAATCTTGTGAAAAGCATTACGATTCAGATTGAGTTCCTCAGATTCCATTCGCCTTGTGAAACGTTGATATCGACAGGTGCAAGCCCTCAGACGTTCAACGTTAATCTCCAATCTCGTGGAACCTGAGCACCCCAGACTAGAGTTGGATCACTTATCGAATTCTTCTGTATTCGAGTACTCTTCTGTGATTCGAATATCCAGCAAATGTGATTCGACTAGCGTTCAGTTATGAACTTTACTTAATTCACTTTAATCGACTCAATTAATCTTTATATTAATAATTTACCTACCAGGAGCCTCTTCATAGGATTTATTAATTGTGTCGTTGGTTATCTACTTACAATGATTAGTTTGAAAAGACAAATGAACTTTTGTATATACCTTGTAACAGTGTTCACGAATTAACCCTCTGTGGATCGAATTTTTTTTTCTGCAGACAACGTGCAAGGCATTTACTTTGATATTTTCGGTTGAAGGGGCTGTCAACAGTCGTCAATATTGTTATTGGTTACACCAGTTTACAAAATAATATATAAAAAAAAAAAAAAAAAAAGTACATTTAATGCCACAATATTTTTCTTATGTATTTTGGCCTACTAAACTCGAAAATCGCAAGAAAAAATTTTTCTATGAATAGGTTTTTCTCATATGAATTTTTGAATTTTTTTTCGATTTTTTTCTAACATACGTTCACATTTTACGCCACATCTCGAGTGAGAAACGTACGATTGAGTCGCGCAAGTCGCCATTTTAAAGGTAATCGAATTTCCAACAATTGCTTTTCACATTATTTTCCAATCGGTTCAATATTCGTGTTCTATTTTACCCGAAAAAATCAAAGTTTCTCATATATATTGGCTCGTAACACTTAAACTATTAAACCGATGAGAAAATAATGTGAAAAGCAATTGTTGGAAATTCGATTACCTTTAAAATGGCGTCTTGCGCGACTCAATCGAACGTTTCTAACTCGGGATATGGCCTAAAATGTGAACGTATGTCAGAAAAAATCGAAAAAAAATTCAAAAATTCATATAAAAAAAACCTCTCCATAGGAAAATTTTTACTTGCGATTTTCGAGTTTAGTAGGCTAAAATACACAAGAAAAATATTGTGGTATTAAATGTACATTTTTGCTGTAAACTAGTGTTATCAAAGACACTATACAATTAAGATGTATATGTCATCTTGTGAAGGAAGTACAATTACTTGGTAAAATTTTGATATATTAGCATGTGACCTAAAAGTTACACGAGCTCGTAGAGGGTTAATATCAGCTTACATTAAAATATACTAACGTATGTAGTTCTCTTTAAAGTTATAAATGCATTTTAAATAAAGAGCCAGTTAAAGAATTCACGTTTATTTAGTATTTGAAATTGTTTGTATTTACATGCACTCTGTATATTACTTTACGAAATACATGACGAATATACACGTAATAATAAAATTAAAAATGTTAATGTTTGAAGTCAAAATGTACGTTCTGTTAAAGAATGGCAGCTATTTGACGATACTATATATATACACGGAGACTTTACTCGGGCCACTGGGAATAAGCAAAGAGAACAATGGAAAGGAAGATATAAGGCCTCAGGTGCACTAGTTCCCCAAATTGAAAGTCAGAATTATTTCGAAAGCTACAGGACATGGATAAACGTAGTGTACTGCAAAAGTATTAGCACCCTTGGGCTATTGATTTTAGGTTTGTACCGCGGACGTCTTTAAGTAAAATCTTTGGAAATTTAATATTCGAAATAACGATAAAGAATATTAATCGACTTAATATTAAACCATAAATAATCGTACAAAGAAATGTACAAGGAAATTTTATAATTCATACACAGTTGATTAAATCGATACATCATAGAAAATATAATAAATAATATAATATACATATATAGTAAAATATAATAAATAATAAATCTTACATATAATATAAAGTGTTTTTAAAAGTGTCTTCAGGACCTTATTTTTTACCATTACAATTAAACGTGAAAGATATATACATATTTTGTCATTAAAAATCAAATTCTAAGTCCCCTTTGTTATAGTTATTAGCAACGATTTAGTGCAAACTTGCGTACAAATTTCTAGACATTTCCACGATAAGTAACAAAATTTTCAATGAGGTATGATCTACACGTAACGAAATACAATAGGGGTATCGCATCGGCTCAGCGAACGTGTTAACCCTTTCGCTCGTGGAGCGTTAAATTTACTATATCGAGTTCTATACGTTTTAAAATAGAGTGGAAAGCAATTCTGGTCGCTATTTCACGTATTCCTACGTTTCGTATACGTATACTTTTCATAGAAAAATTGAAATCAAACTACAGTTTTACGTAACGTTGGTAAAACCAATCAGCTAATGCATTGGTTCAAGAAGGGCATGGGTCATTCCACACCAAATACGATCACTTTTTGCGGTCGATGTCGGATAGATTTTGGGGAAATTGAAATATGATGTAATCCACGTAAAATTAGGGGTAGTTTAAGTTATCATTTTCTTGAATTCGAATTTTTTAAAGGAATCCAGCTCGTTGAATTTTACAATTTTTGCTTGTTTAAGTGAAAAGAAAATGTATAGATGAATTTTTATACTGGAGTCTATAGTGAAAGAAATATGAATGAAGCACAAGAAAAATTTGAAATTGAAAAAGAATTTTTATTTCTATCTCAAAATGTCGAAACAATCAAAATATTAGACCAGTATTCACGAAACTTGAAATAACGTTGCAGAGAAATCTGCATTTATATAACTGTTTGTATCAAGTTAATACACTGCATCTAATTTTATTGATTTACTGCATAACGGTATTAAAAGTCATAATAACTTATAGTATGACTTACTGTATCCAACACACTTCGTATATTAATTAGGTTTGAAGTAGATATTAAATTCTTACCTTCTTATTGGATTTCTTGAATCCATCCTGCGAGCCCCGAACCACATACCTAAAACAAATAAAATACCAGAAATTAAATAACACGAAAACAGGATATTCTAATGACAGATTACAATAATATCATGGATAATATAATTCTCTTAATGGCGGGTAAAAAACGTCTCACTTGAATTTTACTTGTTATCGGTTAAAATTAATAGTCATTGCTAGCGATGGAAATAATACTTGTCAATACCGAACCCTAATGGCAAGGGACTATTGTATCAAAAGTGTAGGCGAGTAGATGGATATCAAACAGTATCGACTCCTGGTGATCCTTTACAATTACGTCTCGTATGCGATCGGTATCGGGACTTTCGCAATTGTATCTATTGATCTATCTGCCGCTAACAATAAGTGTTGGCCACTTTGTGTACGATAACATTTGGTGCTTATTGATTCTAGAATATTAGTAAATTTCCATACTCCTATGTAGGCAGCCAATACATTGGCTTTTGCAATTCATTGTCAAAATTCACCAGTGTAATTATTATATTGTGCATTGGTGCATATGAAATGTCGTATATACAAATAAAACTTTAACCATACTAAATATTTTTAAAACATTGAATCGAATTCTGTTTTATTTTTTTATTATTAATTTTAAATGCATCCTTTTATTTCAGTGTAATAATATTCAGCATTAGTTGTACACTCAAAGGGCAGAACATAAGATAAGAAGGTTAATTTACTAATGAAAAATCACCAGTCTTGAATATTGCACACCAATGTTGAATTCTTCCAACATTTATATAATCTTCTCCAAATGTTACGCTACATTTTCAACAACTTTCAAAGTCGTTTTCCAATATTCACACTCGTACAAAAAAATAACGTAAATATTCTTAGTATTCGTGATTGTTGACAACGAGGTTCCAATGTCTCTATTCTAGACATCTTTAGTATTTAATGTATGTGTATTACCGTATACTTTTTTTCTCTTTAATATGATTACACACAACTACCGACAGAATTTAGTAAAATGAATGTTATCGGCCCGAGCAATTCAATCACTGGGAATACGATATTTCATATGCATCAACCAAATACATACGCGCATTCATATCTATTTAAAGTACATAAATATAAAAAACGTCTAACAACACGAAAAATCACTCGATCGTAACGTGTCGATTTTTATACAATTTTGCATCTACGTAGATGATTGAAAGTTATTAGAGACAATTTTATTACGCACTCATGTTCGAGTGGTAATAACTACTCTCAAAATTATATTTGACATATTTACTTAGTCAGATTATTTAAAAATGAACACGGATCGAGGAAAAATTTGAATTTTAATAAAACATCTATTTGGGGCCACTAAAACCAATCATACCATATTTGTATAAACATTTCTCGTCGAATATGTTTCAGCTTGCTAAAATTTGGCCAATTTAATGAAGTAAATTTGTTCTCTAGCTACTGAATGAATTAAATTAATTCTTATCGAGAGAAGATACATTATGGAAGTATACTATGTACGCTTCATTAACTATTAACAAAGTATGCACACTCGAGCTAACTTCTGGTCGTCTAAATTTTTCATCCGGTTCAAGAATCACGTAAAAGCTTTTCTGGATACTAAAAATTCGAACGAGTTGACTTTCAACGCGGAGAATTCCTCGTCAATTAACATATAAATGAATCCCATCTAAATTCAATAAAGTCTTCTGCTACGATCCAACCGGCCTTCATAAAAGTTCTGAACGTGCAATAGATAACTATACTGTGACGACTGCTCATTTCTTTTCTTGCATTTTAGTTAGCATAACGCCCGATGAAATCAAGTAATTTTACCAATGCCCGTTTCTACATTCATTAAGATTCTCTTTCAAGAAATGTAACCATGAATGATAATTTCATTTCGCTCAATTAAATAAGAAACACGAGAGAAAGAATTCGCAATTAAATGTTCCGAATAAAATATGCAAATAATATCGACGAAAGTGTGTTAAATAAAATGTAAAGCAACGTTCTACGTACTGATATTAACAAAACGAATGCAACTTGGATATTTAAATGATTCCTGACGGCCTGACGTGGGTCGAAACGTCGAATGAATAAAATTACATTCAGAAAAGGAGAATTTACATGTTAAATTGGATTTTTTCCAGTACCACAAAAGAAAAGAGAACTGTAGAACAAACGATCCAATGGTATTGAATGAGCAAGAAAATATTCTTTCAGTTGTCTAATTACATAATTTTCCAAATTTTCTTTTATTTCCACAATATTCATACGAAAACAATTTCAATCTTTCCATGGATAATATCTTTTCCTTTCTGAACTAGTGAATTCTTACTTTCTCGATTTTAGGTAATGAGTAATAATAATTTTGACGGTCCATGTGATTAAGTCTGTAATTTCGTTTCTTCCTGCTAGTTTCCTTTCATTTAACCATTTTACAACGGGGCGTTGGCAACTATAACTCTATGCGCGAAGTTAGAGCTGAATTTACGGTGGTGCATCACGGAAATTATGATCTTAGTGAGTTAATTAAAATCAGGAAATGGGAAATTCTATGTACGCAAAATTTATACACACATCCTTTATGAGGAATCAGTTGCAAGACTTCATAGGGGAAAATAAAACATTTTCATCGCAGACAAAATTAAGTATTTCTTAAAATTCTGATTAAATGTACATTTTATAGGAAAAAATAAAGTATAAAAATAGTACGAAATAATATTTCTTTCTGAATTAATTTAATTTTATTCAATTATTGTCCTTTAATCGATAATTAATCAAATAATAATTATTGATTCCAAATTAGTGTTATTTTATTCAGAATTAAATCATTATTTATATATTTTTGTATAATGTGTAAATATTTATGATGGAAAAAATAGATTGGAAATAAATAATGATTTATTGTATTAATAATACACTTTTGTCGGATAAATCTCAATGCATGCGCATGGTGTTGGGCATATATCAACGCGACATATTTAGCAACAATATCGTGAGCCAGTATGCCTTCTATCATTTTTCGCGCGCACTATACAATGGCGGAGTGAATTATCGGTTTTTGTACAATTGCATTCGCGACGAAAATGTATTCTGGTCATTTGTAAAGGATGTGTCCCATGCTCGATTTTCTGCCCATATTTCTACCGTTTCCTTCCCGGTACTTTCGAAATATTTCTCTAATTAATCGTTCGGTAAATTGCGCCATTGGAACGTTGCCTTAATAATGAGAGGAAAATGGGAAGGCCAACGGAGGTCACGAGCAAAATATACGAAAGCATGCACAAAGAAGCATGCACTTCAAAAGTACTTTTAAAACAATAGTCTGTTCTGCTAACTAGAAAACCACTATGGACGTCAAATACCAAAGTCTAATCACTAAATAATAGGACTTGGACCACGGCCAACCTTTTAAAAGAGTAGAATTGCCGTTCAGTATGCGAGGTTATACAAAATTAAAGAGATAGGAAACGTCACGTCAAGCCAGACTAGATGTAGAAGGGCTTTCTGAAAGACTAGAAATAAATCATAAGAAGACACTTGGAATAATGAAGGTAAACCCGGTATAATTAAAACACCTACTCTCGTAGCAAGGTTTTAGATGGAGGTTATAAATTTTAACGCTAATTTGGAAGGAGAGTTATATGTCGAGTAATCACGTAAAGCTATGTAATCGCCATTGATAATGTTTGCGAATAATTAAAAGGTTCGTATAGCAAGGTTCAAGATCCTCGCATATGAAAATCCATGAACCACTCCTAAAACATGGTTTGAGGCAACCAAGATTAGATGCTTGCATATTTTATTCCATGACAACGGACCCGTTTCACTTGAACGAACTCTTGAAGCGCAAGCGAGAGGGAAAATTCGTTGATTATCTCCTCTGTTAGAAGAGAACATCTCGATAAAAATAGTGGCTGTTCTTTATTTGTATTCAACAGTCTTTTTCACCATATCATAGGATATCGAAAACCTCAAAACTTAATCAAACTTTCTTCACAATTACTTTGAGAGTGTGTCTCGAGGTGGCATCACCGTGATTGCATTCGTGCAAAGTTTCATTTTCTTTTCAGAAGAGAGAGAAAAAAAAACTCTCTTCTTTTAATCTTCGAGTTGGCAAACTGCCCTTCCTCTAAGAACTGCAAGGTAACTTGCTATAAAGCGACACCTATGGTGCCATGAAGGCCTTACTATGGTTTAGATGGCGTCGTGGATATTGGTAGACGACGTGACAGGGTTGAGAATTCCCTAGTCACTCCCAAGCCTCCAGGTGACAGAATATTCTGAGCAAGCCAATGAGGTGGATCATCGCGGTAACAAAGGTAGCTTCATATCGCGTAGTTGAACTAAGGTTTGCAGCCTCGGGTGCAATTTGAATGTGTCAACTTAAGCAGTATCCAGCTAAGACAGCAAAGGTTTATGATGAAGGCTTTGCCCCGACCAGTGTGGACACGTGAGACTTGCCAAGTTAGTGTCGTACTTGAAGTTCGCGCTACAACGTGAGGATTCGCTGATTGGATGTATCCCAAGCGCGATATCCAAGAATAGATCAATTTTGATACAGCCTCGGTACGTCAAAGCTACCTTAAGTTTCCATCATCCTCGCTGTTGACGTTAGAAGTTCGTATGGTTGATGAAAAAGTCATTAATGGCACAATAATAATTAGATTGTGAATATTTTTCAATTCCTGGTAACGAGGGTAATATAAATAGAAATTTGTCAATATCAGAGAAAGTTTATGGCCTATCAATAGACTATTCAAATGACCTCTCTTAAGACGGCAGGACTAAATCAGCAGAATCATATCGAACTTAGTGGAATATTCAGTACTTATTTTATACTAATTTGTACCACAAACAGTAATTTTGTACCTCCTGACATTTTCAAAAAAAATCGTGGCGCTGCTAGCTTAATATTAAGATAGCAAGACCGAACGTTAAAATGAACAAAAATGAATCAAGCACAGTAGATAAAGTTAGTGCTAAATTTGTACTAATTTGTACCACCAAAAGAAATTTTGTAACTGGTACCGTTATCAAGGAAATCGAGACGATCCGAGTTTAACGTTAAAAGGGGATTCCAGTGTAACAGCTTTAAAAATAGGCGATCTTCATGATTTTTGGGGGGGAAAATTATTAATAATTCCCAAATAATCTTTCTTGGGATATGAAGAGGCATTCGTGAAAGAGAAAACAAAAGTTTTCTTGCCATTTTGTGTATTATTTATTGAATATACATAATCATGCCAAACACTTCTGGATCGTCCCAGAGGACAATAGAATTGACGAAACGTTAATATTACAGCAAAGTCATATTCTCGATCGTAACTATAGTCAGCAATTAATTTTTAGTTAATCCAGCTAACAAATATAACGATATATAAAAATTCTTTACGATTACTGTGTTCGATGAATACTTATTCCGAACCGTGATTCTTATTAATATTTAATCGAAGACTGAATGTTACTATATCCATTCTAAATATTCAATTAATTCGGAAATGTACATATTTAATGCATTTTAAAGTTTCATATTATTATACCAATGTTTTTCGAAAAAGTAATATTTCCAAATATGAAAAGTGGAGAAAAAGTAATCGTGAGAAATTTGTCTACATTTATTTCAATATCTATTGATTGGAACAATTAAAACTTACTATCTCCGACATAATTAAGCATTTACGATACATAGAGTATCATTCAATGTTCGATTGAACATTAAGAATAATTACGGTTCAGAATAAGTATTCATTAAACACATTAATTGTGAAAAATTTGTTAATATTTCAACATCTATTGATTGAACCGACTAAACATTAATTTCTAGCAGTAGTTACAATAATTATTAACAATATTTGGTTAAACAATGACCGAGACTATGACTTTTCTGTAACATTAACATTTCCCAAATTATTTCCTCGATGGATCCAACGAGCTTCGAATTGAGCATCACGCGGTTGTTGTTCGTCCTTCCCCTTCTCTACCTAGAGACGCACAAACGAGCCGCGACCCTCGACCGACAGGTATACGAAGGGTGCGGTCTCATTCTTCGACGATCCTTCGGTCGGTATGGATCTCGCGATCGTGCGTCCGTGTCTCGCGTCCCTCCTATTTTTGCTTGTGTAGTTTCCCTTAGTTATCGTAGCTTGGTATTGGTTGTGGGTAGCTTAGTCTAGTTTGGTTAGTTTTAAGGCATGTACCTAAGTTAGTTTTAAGGCATGCGTGTACGAGAGTCTCTCCTCTACCAAAGAATTATTAACCAACTTGTTTTGTTTGTTCGTAGGTCCATATTGGACTCGCAACTTCGTTCTCCACTTCGGTCACTATTACTTGATGTGATAAGTGAAGTGACCAACTGTGTAACTGGACAGAAAGGTCGGTTGCCGTCCTCCTGGTGGATCTGTATTCGAGAAGACGACAATCGGCTCCTCCGGATCGGTTCTCTACTTCCTGCACCACGTTTAGTGTAGTCCCAGGCTCGCGGCGCAGTGCAGTAAGTCCAAAGCGCAGTGAGACGGGTGCAAGTCGTGTCCTATAGTGGCTCCCAACGGGGTGCAGGGTGTGGAGGACTGGTTCGGAGGCGTCGGTCGTCTTCCTCTCGAGTCCAGATCCAACAAGAGGAAACGGGACTGACTCAGTAGGTCCAGTTTCATGATCGCGTCGCGTCGCGATCTCAATTTAGCTTCACCCTCTTAGTTCAAATAATTATTTGGCAGAGTCAGACATAGACTTTGGAAATCGAAGGGAATTTTGTTTTCCTTTGATTTTCATAGTTTCGTACTTAGCATTAAGCTCGTCGACTCTACGTAGAGTATGCATCTATGTATGTATACTCTACGTAGAGGGAGATCGAAGGAACTTTGATTCCTTCTATCTCCGGGTCTCCAGTCGCAGCAACCTCCACGTGGTGAGACCTGGTAATCGGTATTACTTACGACAAAGAATCATTTATTGATCCTTGACAATTCAGTATGATCATTTATTGATCCTTCGTCGCGAGTAATAGCGAGCTAATGGCTGCACACTTGTAAAGTGTAATGTGTGAAGTGTAAAGTGAAAAATATAAAGTGTAATGTGTAAAGTGAAACTAGATTTCGATTAGCAGGGACAACATCAAGGAACCGTGGCTGGTACTAGTGATCCGTAAAAGAACAAAGTATCCGGTATATAATAGTTTTCAGAAACATTCATTTTTATAAATTATGTAAATATTAACTAGTTAAGACATTTTTATTGCAAAATGTTAGTCAATTTTCACGACAATTTGTGTATTTAAACTACAGATCAAAGTACGACATACGTATTTTCTGAAATTTTCTTTTCTTACATTATATAAAATTATTTTATTATTTAAGAACGAACAATCCTTCGTTGCGAGTAATACCGAGCTAATGGCTGCGAACTTGTTAAAGTATAAAGTGTAGTGTACGAAGTAAGAAAATCGCCAATTGACGATGTGCTTAATTAGTTATCTCAGTAAAAATAAATATTCTTGTTGAGTTTTATCCATTATTGGTAATTCCAGGAGTAGTAGGCAATAGCCAACAAACCATGGATAGAAGATTAGGCTTTTATCCGCGAAGTAGCTGTTCTCTACATCTTTGTAGGACGTCGCGCCATCTAATCGTATTCGTTAGAATATAAGTATAAAACACGTTGCCTCGGGTCACCGATAGGAGGCCGACAGCTGATCTTCGATCGCCAGGTTGCGCGTCTCGCATCACAGATGGCAATCATGTCCTTTCGTTTCGTTTCGTTTCAACTCATTTATTAAATGTTGTGACATATATGTCAGTTTACACTGCCTGGCTTTACAGTAGTATACATACATTATCTCAAAAATATACATATATCTCTTTTCTTTATATATAAATCGCCTTATTTTAAAGTCTTATTAGTATCAGATTTCTTCTTCAAAAATAATTCTATTCGCTTTAATACTACTCCCTAATACTGTTGCGATAACAATGATTATAACCTGTCTTATGGGACTTTGTCCTCTTCTTATCATTATATTTCGTGCGCTTCTTAATCCTAACTGTCCTTTTATGTGGAGAACAAACCTTCAAAATGTAAATCTTATAATTGAAACAACATAAAATGAGTCTCTTTTTGGGGTTCCATTTTACACCCAGTTCAACATAATAATATAACATAGTATTTGACTTCTGATTTGAGAAGCAATGACATAACATTATACGACAATAAAAAAAAAAGAAAAAAAAATACCTTCAGTTACCTTAAACCTTAAATTACTAAACAACAAAAACTTGAAATATTATAAAATATTATAAATATACTTATTATTTGCAATCATGTCCTGCCTCCACATCTCTCTGCTAATTTACGGCAGCGCTTTAATTAAATATCAGGTGTAGAAATTAATTCTGTGCCTTTACATTCGTACATTTATAATTCTAGCTCAAGTAGAAATATTAACTCGTCATTTTTTTACGCTGGGTATCAATTCTTTATATCCTCCACCTAATCTCTATTACAGGGAATCCAAATATTAGGTAGACCGAAAAGTAACGTCGTTTCTTTTACATTAAATTCAAACTTTCCAATAAATTTCTATCATTAATTCATTATATATACCCCTCATTGTTAGCAGCCTTTTGTCACCTAGTGTGCAAATTTTCAATGCCAGAAAAATCAATGAGCTGATAAATGATAAACAAGTATTTAAGATGGCAAAAACGACATTACTTTCCAGTCCACCTAATACATAGCCAAAGTCTCAACCTGATAGCCATTACAATCTATATCTATATACAAAGTATTTCGTTTAAATCGAAACGGTTAAATATCTCATGAGGAAATGAAGCTATCAAAGAAATGTTTTTCAAACGTTATTTGATTTAGATAGACATATCGTACGAAGTAAATAATTTTGTTCCGAGTAAAGCAAAGGCAGAGATTTAACGAACAAATTAATTTTTTTAGATTAAAGGTGCGCAGGACCCAGAGCCACTCTCCGAGTTGACATCAGCGACGGTTGCGGAAAAAGTAGGAAACTCCGGGACAAGGACAGAGAGGGCGATACAACAATTGCAGGAGAGACGAGGACAGGGCGATTAGGCTAGCATGATTCTTGTGAAGGATATTGAAGCAAAGAAGTAATATTTTCGAATAATTCTGGTTTCAAAATCTTCCTTATACCTTGGCGCATGCCACTGTAAGGCCCGATTTTGGAAAAAGTATTTGTAAACAAATTTATTCTATAAGAAAAAAAAAACCATACTTTTATTATTTATAAAGTTTCAAGACCGAAATTGCAAAATCGGGCGTTAGAGTGGCATGCGGAGCATTGCAGAGCATTGCGGAGCATCTTTATTCATGTCAAGAATATTTTAGAAAAAGAATCGTGAGAAAATATTGCTTCTTTGCTTCGATATACTTGACGAGAATCATGCTAGCCTAATCGCCCTGTCCTCGCCTCTCCTGCAACTTTTGTATCGCCCTCTCTGTCCTTATCCCGGAGTTTCCTACTTTTTCCGCAACTGTCACTAAAGTCAATTCGGAGTTTGGCTCTGGGTCCTGCGTACCCTTAAACCTTATATATTTGTATTATGTTCCTATGATAAGATTTTTTTTCGAACCTAATGTTCAAGAAATTTATAGAGGTATAGCGAATACATGCCTCCATCTACGAAAGTAATCAAAAACGAATGAGGTCGAAGGAATCCAAGCTTACAGTTACCTGCATTGGCTACAGTCGTTACTGTTCAGTAGAAATCAGGTTGCAGCTTCGACCGCGAGAGCGCTGCGGGAAACCCAACACAAGACCAAACCAGACCACTCTATCGATTATGCACTCCGTTCAAGAAGACTTTGTCGTGTTGACATGGAAAAATACATGCAAAAGTAACGTGCAGAAAAAATCATGACACTGAAATAGGATTCAGGATTGCTTAGAGACACCTCTTTGCTGACTAGTAACGTCACAATTTACCACCTCCACAGCTTTCCTCGAACACGTGGGCGAATTTGAACGGTACGACAGCGCAGACCAATAGTCTCTGTTGCTGACAACGAAGAGACACAGAGAAAGTAGGATTAGCCATCAAAGTCCCCGACTGGCCAATATTTCTGAATTCTACGGAAACTACTAGCGCTTTGGGTACCTAGAAACGGTACTCCTCAAGGACGATCTAAGATTTTCAATATAGTCTCCCTGCAGGAGAAAATGAAGCCACAATTTCATCTAAGCGTGTTTAACGAACCAGCATCGAAGATACAAATAGACGCAGCACGTGAATTTTATTCTTATTACTCGATTAAATCTTGCAATCAAACAGCAAGAGAATGTAATCTCGAAACCAACCAGCTGTTGATTTATTTAATAATAAACGTAACAAAAATAAATCTAGAGTCGAGGGACACTGCGTTTTTCAAAAGTGAAAGTTTCTTTTCTGCTGCCCTTCGTAGTTGGGCCTCTGACAGTATTTATGTTCAAGAGGGCAGTGTGAAAAACATGTGGCAGACCCACATGTGGGCGCCGATTTTCCTATGCGCTTTTGAAAGAGCTCTCGGTCTCAGTTCGAATCTAGAAGAGTAAAGACGTCCTTCCGTGTTCTTTAAAATAAAAAGAACATTTGATATAAAATATTTAGTGTGAATTTGTCATTTTACAAATTCCATAATCTAATACCGGCCACCCTGAAGACCAGCTTAAACGACGAGGAATGCATACAAAAAATTATACCTTATTTACAAAGGATTAAAATATCAACAAGAAATATAAACAAGAATTAACAAGACACTAAAAGCTTATAAAATATACGTTTAATTTTAAATAGTATTTATAATTATTGTCAGATGTAAGAATTAGATATTCTAACCATGTGAGTCATTCCGTATTTATTTTAATTATGTATGTAACAGTTACGAACATGTAACTCGCAGTGGTCGCTAATGGCTAACAAGCTGACGCAACATTAAATAAATAAATAAAAAAGAATGTAATCTAAATATTTCACGATAGCCTGTACATCGAGGTCTTAAAAAGGGTCCTAAAAGTCAAACGGAAGTTAAAGCCCCTAAATGACTGTCTGCAATGCAAATAAATTTACTGAGGAAATTGAAAGTATTTTATTAAGTTCGCACCTTTATATATCAAAACACAGAATTACACTGTGTCGAATACATAGAATTAAGAGAAAAGACCGTAAATAGAATAAATAAGTGCAAAGTAGGATAGGTATTCGCACATGCGTTAGTTTAATCTTATTAAATAAACAACCTGAATTGAACTTGAACGTACAATATAGAAAAAATTCGATGATTTTCCAAATATCATGAATTTATTTATTCTGGCGCATCGAGACGATCCAGCGACGCGATAGATCACGGCCAAGATCTAGGAGCGAGTGATACGTATGTGTGGAAAGAATTCAAGAGGCCGAAGCTGGAATTGAAAGCATCGGCACCCACATTGCCGCTGTTGTTCACGCAAATGGTGAATGCCTGATTGCGGAATTATAATAGATCCGGACAAGGATTCAGCATCTGTCGAGGAATGGATGAAAAGAACAGAGTGCCACAGATGGGACAATGATTGTATCACGCGATTAATTGCGAACAGATTGAAAGGAAATTCACTGCTTTGTGATTTGAAGGAGTTCCTCGCGAGGGAATCACGAGGATAGTGCTCTCGAGCGCATCCCCAGACGTAAACACCCTCTACGAGTATTTAAGCAACAGACAACAAAAATTACAGGCACGCTTGTAAGAACTACAAAGTAATGCTACGAAATGTAACCATTGTGTGATCAAAGAACATTGTGTGTACGATGGAATTGGAACGGCACAAGTATGTTGAACTCTGAAAGTGAACTTGGAATATGGATCATGTTTCAGTTTGTATCATTTATTTACACTAAAGGGTGTGTGTGCAGGCAAATAATAAAGAAAAAGTAAAGTTCCCGGTTCCCAATTTTTTTGGTGCAGAAATAGAATACAGATAGTAAATTCTTAACCGAAATAAATAACAAAGAACATTACTGTACTGTATATTATATAATTATAAGAAATTGTATCTAATGTCAAGGTTTATGAAAGTATCATGAATACAGTGGGTGTAGAAAGTATTCGTACATCGATCAATTTCCAAAAAAACTGTGTAAAATTGTAATTTCTTAACTTATTTTTTATAAACAATGACATTCTACATATTCTCGGAAATCTCTAGAATAGATAGAGTACAAAAAAATATAGCTATTTATGTAAGTTGCGAAATTAACAAGAAAAAAACAATTAATCGATAGAAATATTGAAGCAATAAGTTAAGAATAAATTCGCACAATTGTTTAATTTTTAAAACTTCGTTAAGAAAAAAAAACATTTACATTAATTTATAAGTATATAATACTTCGTAGGATTTCCTTTTGATTTTATTATTATTGTAACTCTTCTAAGCATTAAATTAACTAAATTATTAGTTATTCGAAGTGGGATCTTTTTCCATTCTTCTATTAGAGCCATTTTGAAAAGTACTCTACTGGAAATTTGATGTTTTCTAATTCGTACGGAGCAATAAACTAATGTGTTTACGTTACAAACTCTACTGTAAATGGTTCGTCGTAAGAATCGTACGTATAAATACTTCGTATAAATAAATAAATAAATAAATCGTATAAATACTTATTGCTTCTATACTTTTACCCACTTTTCGCATCTTTTTGTTAATTTCACAAATTATACTAACTAGTAAATGTTGTTCGGACTATACCTATCTTAGAGACTTCCGATAAATATATAAAATATCATTGATTATAAAAAAAAAGAAGTTAAGAAACTACAATTTCACAGAAAAGCTTTTTGGGAAATTGATCGGTGTACGGATACATTCTACACCCACTGTATATAAAAATCTATAATATTTCTATATCCCTGTGATTTACATGAAATGTTATTTACACATATATTACGAAGCTAGCAAAATATATTTTAAGATATATTAAAAAATGACCAAGACGTGGCAAATCTCCAGAAAGGATTATTCGAATTCTGATTTTTATATATACTTATATTGTGCATATCATAACTTGAGTATTGTGCACTGCGAACATGAAATATCACATTTACAGTATTGTAAATTTCTAAAGGATTAGAGTAAATTGTTCATAATTTGAATACTTGCTTTTTAGATATATATAAATTTCCAAACATTCCATAAATGTATATAAATTGTGTTAAGATCATAAATACATGTTGACATCAGTTTATATTACTTATGGATTCGTTTCCTTGCTATAAATATGTGACACTGAACTATACGAACATGATTATTCGTATATCAATTATTCTTTGGCCAATCCAATAACCGAAGAATCGAAGAATTCGAATACTCGTACGATTTGTCACCCTTACTCGAGTCCCAATGTTAATAGCTTGTCCATGCAAATTTCGAATTAATCGCGCATACAAATAACGGGCGAGCCAGGAGCGCACACTCTGCGCACTCCAAATCAGTTTCCGTGCGTCATCGCGTATGCCGGAAATCATAACGTAATCAATTGTGTCTGGCCAAGTCAGAACTGAATATATTAGTTCTGAAAAAAAAAACCGTTACCGATGTATATAGCACCGACGGAGATAAACAGAAAATTTTGTATGCTATTTAATGTTTGAACAACTGGAAAGAAAAGCGCGCGGTCTCCAATCGCGTGTAAAAGCATGTACATTTAAATATGAATAAGCTTGTCCCGCGACAAAAGGACGATGGAATTACTTTTCAATGAAAACTTTCTGCTTTATTAAAACACATTCACGACCGCTGATGCGAATTCACGTCACACCAAATTCTATTCCTGGCTATGAAAAAATGATGAAACTCTTTTTATTTTATACACCACACATTTCGTACACTAATATTTCAAAACATACTTTGTAATTTCTATCTTCGCCCTAACGATACAAACTTGCGATGTCCAGCTTCAGAATTTTATTACTTTTGTTAGTACTCGGTATTAGAAACGTAAAATATCTGCCGGTCGTGAATATGTGTTTAAACAAAAATGATAATTTTTTATGTGAAAACAGGAAGTTTTACCATTTTAGTAAAAATCAAAATTTCGAAAAATCCCTCGTCCATTCAGCAGATGTTGACGTGTTCTAACAGAATAATTTGTTTAGTATGTTTCAGACGAGACGTTCTCCAATTATCGTGTATACCGAGGAAAAATGTTTTCGGAGATCGGCTGTATCTCGGTCATTTTGAAATATATATTTTAACAAAACTGTTTATGTAGTAACTTCGGTACTTGTACCGAAAAGTTACGCTAAGTTCTGAATGAAAATATGTATTTAAATTTTGAAACAAACTTCTAGAATTTGGATAATGACAACTGTGTGTACCTCTTAGTAATCATATAACTAGTGGTTCAACCAATTTTTTTTTATAAAATACAAAAATCTACTGATTAATAGAACAATACAAACCTACCACTAAAAACAATTAGACACCAGATAATTTTTTTTAAAGAAGTTGATTTACTCTCAAAAGTGAATATGGATAACAAATATTCTTTTATTTTCTTCCATTAAATGAGTTTTCTTAGTCGAACGTTTCCTGGTACAATTTATAACTTCACCACTTTAAATTTTTACGATGCTGTGCGTGCGGAACTGTATATATGTTACATGTTTACCTAATAAACAACCTTGTAATAGAAGGGATAAAGCAGTCTTCCTGCGCCATATAGCCTTCCCATTGAAGAAAAAGGTCAAGGTAGTAAGTATAAATAATTATAAAAATAATTACACGCTACCTTCTTTAACGGAACACGTTTAGCGTTAGGTAAAGGGTGGCACAGCTTATGGCAATGAAATCAAATTATTTATATTACCACAGTACCCGTGGAGACCCTCAATCACCAGTTTTATATCAATTAAACTTCTAAATAACAATTTATTCTTATACTTGCCCGTTTAGAAAAACAGAAATAATATTCGTCCTCTATCAATGTTTTATTAGCATATCTAGTTAATTCTTTTTTTATTCGTGCCTCTAAAAAAAGTTACGAATAAAATTACTATAATCGACTTCTTATGAAGGGAACACCAAAGGGAGCTAAAGGATTTTATTTTTTAATAACAAAGTACGCCTGTGACGTAGTCATGATGGGCATTCTAATATATATAAATATATATAAACGTAAAATATATGTTTATTTTATCATATAATATTAATTATATCGGAAATATGCTATACGACTTATGTTTTACTAAAAAAACAAAATCCTGCAGCCCCTTGTAACTGTTTGTAAACAGATCCAGATAAAGAATTGCAATTTAAATGGAAATGGTTTTTGTTTTCAAACCAGAGTATTACAGGTATTTTATTCTTGATATTTGACATATTCTTGCATTCATGCACATCCTCATAAATTTCCCACATTTTCACTTGCCATAAACGCATAAACATCCACATTCTAATTATTAACCTTTCTTGTCATTTCACGATAATAATGATATATATATTTATTTTTTCCATTCTTTCAAATAAACTATCTATTATGCCTCTTTGGTTTTATAGAAAAAAAAGGTGCATGCAAAACCTGATACAGTAACCAGTAACATTTGAAGTGCACTAGAGGTTCAAAAAAATTTTCGACTCGATTGTATTGTCACGAACGAGCTCCGAGGACGTAGAAATCTTTTCAAAAGACGCATATCACGAACGAATTGAATGGATACGCGGTATTCGCGTGAAACCACTGCACTTTCCTCAAACACAGACCTTACCTAAAATTATCCGTTCTTAATTAGAGAGTTGGATATATCTATTCACCTCGCAATTCTTCAGTTAATAAGAACAAATAGGCCTCCCCGGTTTTACGACAGGCGTGATCTCTGACATTTCCCTTGCGTGTTTTATCTTCGTTGGACGAGGTACGAAAATCGACCACAGATTTTAAAGTGCACCATTTCATATCGATTTTACGAAAAATTCTTGCGAGTCGGTGCGAACTATTGCTACATTGAAATTATCTAACGTGCCCGTTTCACGTTAGTGCAATTAATTTATAGAATCGCTTAAAAAGGTTTTCTATAATAAATGGCGTTGATCCAGTATATTATTGTAAAAAGAATCCCTGAAACCAAAATCTAACACTCAAATGACTGAGACACTTAATTTTGTCATCATTTTACATCTTTCAAACTATCTACGTATTTATTCAAGTTTGATTAACTTTTCTTCGGGTATAATTTTTATTTTATTTCTTGTATAATTTCCATTGTTATAACGTTTTATTGTGTATTGTATAACAGATACACTTCTATTTAACATTTCTCCAATGTCTTTATATGATTTATTATTATTAAAATGACAATCATCGTTACTTGTCTCATTGTTTCAATAATTTAGACAACGAACTGTTTTATTTGGCACAGTAATATTCAACTGATGCCAAATAATGGAGAAACAAAATATCGTGTACTCAGACAAATGCAAATACTATCCTGCAGTGCAATTATTATCGTTACGAAGTTTCGGCATTATTGCTTTTTTCCATTAATAAAGAATTATATTTAATTGTTTGTAACGATTACGAATAATAGGCACGTATTAACTCATAGATTCATAATGTATTGTCAATTAAATTCCACATTCTATTACCGTACCGAGCCAGTAATTCATACGACACGACCTTTACGATGTTCACTGTGAGTAACTGTATTAGAGATAAATGAAATTTCAATCGTACACCTTGTGCATGGTAATGCGTAGATGCTTGCAACAGTGAAACAGTGGCTAATTGCCAACATAATCGATGCTGCAGCTTAGCCAGAGAGATCGCCCGATGGCAATCCTATCAAGAATTTGTGAGGACAGCTAGTGCTCGATGTTTTCATCATGATTGTTGACGATTTATCGATTTCGAGTAATTTAAAACTGTGATTCGCTCGTTTCTCGGTGAAACTTGCAGTCATATCACCTTATAGAGAATAAAAAAAACAAAACTTTTTTATATTTACAGTTTATACATACGACGTTTAGTTCGAGAGATAAAAATTGAAAACTTACAAGACCTTTTTTCCTGAAATTCAATTTTTCCAACGTAACTTCTAACTTTTCAATTTTTATTTTCGAAACTAAGCGTCCTACGAATAAACTGTAAATATAAAAAAGTTTTGTCTCATCATCCCCTATAACCTGATATCTTTGAAAAATTCTTTTAACCAACATAAACATTTCTCTAAGCCTATTTCTTGAGACCGTATATATACGTCCTTCACAGTCAAAGGGTTAATGTCTACATTCGTTCTGATTCGATTATCTAGGGTAGGTGAAATTTTGTAACATATTGCAGTCTCTGGATGTGACAAGACAAAACGAGACGCGACGCAACGTGATAGCGATACACACGGATGCGCAACGTTGAATGATTTTCTGATCGTGTAAGAGTATATTACGTATATTTCACGTCGACACGATATCATCGACATCGAGTTTTATCGACGCATTCACCGCCACTATGAAATCACGTAGAATTTCCTCCTGTTGTTGTTCGTAGCACCATTTACGATCCTACAGTTTCGTGTCTGCTTCTTTTAAATGACGATGATAGGTGTTTAATTACGCTCATTGAGATCCCGAGTAGATAAACAAGTTTTTGAAGGTATTCGCGTGAGCAAGTTTCAGACTCGGTCGCGGTTTAATCGTCGTATAAACGTGTTATGATAACAGATATCGTTCGCGTGTTCCGTGATACAGTGAAGGAGTGATGGTGAAAGCGATGCCAGCGATGATTGTGTTGGTGCAAGTGCCTGCACACCTATCTCATATTTCAGCCTACGAAAATAAACCACCAAAAAATGGAACAAGGAAATAACTACCAACAAACTAACGTGACTTATGGGTACAGAAACATTTCGTTCGCCCCATAGAAGAAAATCTAATCTAATAACACTCCACGGCCAAACAAATCGTATACAAATGGAACAGAAAAACGATACAAAAAATAAATAGAAGAACACTCGACAAGATTAAAAAAAAAAAAAGAAGAAAATGGATAATTATCCAAATATTCTTGCGAATAAAAGTTAAAACAAAGATCCTAAAATTGTTTACGAACAAACCTTGAAGCGTCAGCTGTTAAGATATACAGGGTGGTCCACCTAAGTAAGGCCACCTAAATATCTCCTCTAATTGTGGAGGTACAACAAATATTTTGTATGCTATTTGAATGGTTTGAAAAAACCATTCTATTGCAAAAGATTCGTTTTTTCTAGGGTAATTTTTTTTCGGAGTTTACAAGATTATCGATGTCGTTTTGCGTATAAATTTATAATTTTTTTTTTTATCGCACCGTGTAGCTGATGTAAAATTATGTTCAGATATGTACATTACATGACCTTGAAATGACCTTTGAGTTCAAAAATTAAATGGAAACGAAAAATTGTTGTCTGTCGAGACTTTACAGACGAAGACGTCGTTCGGGAATAATAATTAGACTACAAATGTTTATGCATTTATGGCAAATGAAAACGGAAAAGTATTTAAGATTGTTCACAAATGCAAATATGTATAAAATACCAAAAACCATGTACATCTTATACCGTTTACAGGACATACTTTCATTTGAGTTTCAATTCTTTTTTTTTTTTTGCAAAGTGAAAATATAAATTTGCATAAATATTCGCAGTCTACTTTAAAATTACTATAATCAACTTGTTACGAAGGGAACACCAAAGGAAGCTGTCGGATTTTACTTTTTAATAACAAAGCACGCCTGTTGACGTAATCGTGATGGACAAAAAAATAACTCCTACAGCTCAAATTCTTTGTATAGATATACATTATTAGAATGTCCATCACGATTACGTCAACAGGCGTGCTTTGTTATTAAAAAATAAAATTCTACAGCTTCCTTTGGTGTTCCCTTCATAACAAGTTGATTATAGTAATTTTAAAGTAGACTGCGAATATTTATGCAAATTTATATTTTCATTATATATATATAGAAGAACATAGAATATTATATTAATTATATCGGATATATTGTATTATTGTTTTACTACAAAAAAATTCTACAGCCCAAACTGTTTGTAAACAGGAAAGCTAAACAGATTCAGATAAATAATTGCAATTTAAATGAAAATGTATTTTATCTTCAAACCAAAGCAACAGGTATTTTATTCGTGATATTTGACATATTTTTGCATTCATGCACATCCTCGTAAATTTCCCACATTTTCACTTGTCACAATACATACATGGAGGTTTTGTTGACAGAGTGATTGATATCGCGTATGTCCTAGAGAAGGGTAATTGTACAGTTTGTGATTTATAAGGTTTTGCAACGTCTCGAGTGATTAGTTTTGGCACAAATGGGTTATCCGATGCTGAAATCTTTCCACGCAAAGAACAATTGAAACAAGGTCCACGCGGGGACGGCGCAGTGCAAAATAGTGCCAAAATTCACTGATTCCGTGGAGAGAATTGTGCAACTATTTTAGCAATCGCCGCACACTATATCGTCAGTTGGATCGTTACCATGTTTCCATTCCTTGAGCTTTTAGAAAGTGCAAAGTGCATGAAAGGCGCTTCTTAAAAGACTTTCGTATTCACTGCAATCTGCAACACAACCGCTGTTAAACGTATATTTATACGAAAGCGTATAACTGGGTCACAGAAATTCTGGAAGTAACGAAGACGCTTTGAAAATCGTATGGAATTTTCATTAACGTATTTCACGTTAAAAAGAAATTATCCAAGTGTAGTTTAAATAAGCAGTTTCTTTATTGATTTTGTTTACCCAAGGCTGACCGCTCACGGCTTGAACAAAGACTCGTTATTTTCGATTTAGCCATTCTTTTCTTAACGTGTCGTAATAAAAGTTAATAAAAGTAGAATACACTTTCTTACGTCGAGCAAGGTTAAACATAATTTACACACGTATGTACATGAAAGTACTCGAATTTGTTACTTTCTCATTTATTCGTTTCAGATATTTTACATTGAGACAACGTACAGCGAAGGATCGTGATGATTTTAAGGGTGGAAACATCCCTTCGAAATAACTGGTTACTTATAGTTTTGCTAATATGTCTGAAACTATAAGAAAAATTGAAAACATTTCAAATGCAAAACTTAATGGTCTTTTACATTCTATAATACAGTAGTCAAAAATTTTTTAAAAATTATTTTTAATAATATTTCCTTCGCCATAAATTTGTTCCCCTACCTGCTGCATACAAATTTTGTTAGCAAATTTGTTGACATTTTTGTACTGTACAACTTTCATTTGATCAATTTTCTTGTATCTTTTACCAAATTCGAGTTAACGTGCAATATAGACACGTAAAATTTGATCAGAACCAACGAATACAATTTAAAAAATCATAATTCTTGATGGATAAAATGAATTTCAATTACCAAAACTGGAGACTGTGTATCCTTAGGTGAAGAATTTAAAAAAAAATATGAACCTATCGAAAGAAACTATTTTTTAGTTTTTACTTGGGGAAAAAATATGTAAAAAGTTGCATAATCTTAAAAAATTCGTAGTTTTCTCAATAATAAACAATTTGAATTGAAACCTTTTTCCCTTACAGATCTCATGAAGCCCTACAAACAAACATATAGAAAGTTTTCCTCTAAAGTGAAAACCCAATTTTTGAAAAATGATAGAAAGATCTTTTTATGAATTCGCAAGGGCCTTGTCGATTTTGGTCAAAGTAAAAAATTGTCTAACAAAGTTATTTTTTGTTTCCTCGGTTAAAATACAGCATATTTCGTTGAATAACATATAAGAGAAATTCCTATTATTTTCGAGAAAAAAAGATCATAAAGAAAAGAAAAAAAAAAATGATTTTTAAGAAGTGTGATCCTTCCAAGAAATATTATTTTTAAACGCAAAGCTTAGAAGACTCGATCTGTACATACAGCATAATAAAATAACTTAATCTTATGATAAATGCAAAGGACTACGAAACTCCGATACGTGATAATTACTTTTATCAGAAGAACACACTGAAATGACTCACAGAACGCAATAGAGATGGTGTTTGCTGAATAATCAACTAGGACATATACGCAGCATGCCGAGCACTGTTTGTGAACAGTCAGATGAAATTAGCTGGACTAACGTAATTTGCCGAAAACTTGATTGCGACACGAAGCTCGTTATGACTTGAAAACAAGGTCGTATCAAACGTGTGATAGATGCTCGTATTATATTAAAATTACTTGAGATACTATTAGTCGAGTTAATCTCTCTCAACCTCTTTGTGCGCTGGTCAAGTAAATGAACGAGTAAAATAGTTGTCATTCAATGCAGTTGCAAAACTCGTGAACATTAATGAGGTTACTCTCATTAATTACTTTGAAGCCCCATTTACTTCTTTTACCTTCAAAATTGTATTTATTTAAAAGAAACCAAAACAGTATATAATACAAAGATGGACATTTTTATAATTGAAATAAGTACTAATTGAATAATTGATAAAAATAAACGTAAAATAATGGATGCGATAAAATGATTAGTAGTGCTTTTACAAATAATAATAATTGTATACAGAAGAAAAAAGAAAAATAATAAAAGGTACTAACAGATATATATATATATATAAAGAACATGAAAATGTTTTATAGTAAATTACCTGATTCGAGCAATGTCTCGTATACGACACATGTGCACGTAAACTTGTTTTATTGCTTTTAGGCGCTGAAATCATCCTCATCGCTAAAGTGGGTCCCACGTTATTACGGACTCCCCGTATATGCAGTTCACAAAATTAGCATACAAAGAGATCCAAATTTATTAAGTGCCCAGAGGCACGCAGTGCACGTGATTATTATTTTAGATACACTTGTCTAGACACTCTATAGACACTTTAACCGCAATAAATTGGTATTTATAGACTGAAGGAATTCTTCGTTTCGATCACTGTTGTCCACCCACCCGATACTATTTTAATATCAAAGAAAAACTGTGTATAAAGGAAAAATAATTAAATTACTGTTATCTATAGAACTGAAACATTTATATTCAATGAGTTACTCGGTATGCAAGTCATTGGAACGATTTTACTGTCGACACTAAAATAATTCATAATGTGTATTTTATTATAATATACTTTTCAGATATTAACATTTCTTACAATGTAATTAATGTCTTTTATTTACTCAGTCAACTATTTTTAAACTAAAGAGGTCCGAAAGTATTGATGAAACGTGTATTAGAAATAAATAAGATTGGAGAAACTAACTAATTTACGCGAATCACCCTATGAATTAATATTGATTATAATAGTTTAGTACATGAAAAAAATGTATTGTTATCGAGAAAGACGAACATATTGTAAGGACAGGATGTTATAAAAGATGTGAAACCTTTTGTCAAGATCATCAATCAATTCTGCATATCAAAATATAATTTTCCATTTTGCAATCTGATGTTTCATTACAAATAGTTAATTTACATGCCTCTGAGTGTATAGAAACAAGTGTTTCTCATACGTGACTAGCTGTATACATTGCCACACGATCAGCTGATTAGAATACAAAATGGTGCGTGCCTGGAGTTATTAGTAAACTTGAATTGCTTATTTCTGGAAAACTGAACTTCACATTGTAAAATGGGAAATGACTTTTCGATCTCATTTTACGTGAAAAATCGTTTCGAGGGGAGAGTTTTACACTTTTCGTGATACCCTGTATACAAAATTTGAACATTGTAAAACTAATTGTACATTAAAGAAACGTGTAGGTTTGTTTCCTACAAGACGTAGCAAATTGAAATTCAAATACGAAATTGCACCTATTACATGTTTGAATTTTCCACAACTTCCAATAAATGCAGGAATTGCGTCGTTGATAATGAAAAACGCAAAGTAGGGCATTTTTTGAAAAAAAAAAAGAAAGTAGAACGTGTGATTGCAAAACTATTCTACTGAAACTAGGGCATGTAGCAACCCTAGATGGAAACGTATACGTACATATTATATTAAACGTTTTCGACCTTCGAATGAGGTTTACTTTAGAATGGAAACTTATTACAAAATAAGAAAAATTATATATAATAATGACGCATGAAATACAACGTGGTATAATAAAATATAACAAAATTGCATAAAATAAAATGTAAAAGGCGTGATAACAATTGTGTACGCAATATGAAAAAAAGAAAACAATATCATTAGTTTTCGAAACGTAACCCCCCTTTTTGTACTGACTCTGGGTCTTATACAACACAATTTCTAGGAACCTGTCTAACAAGAATACCTGACAAGAATAAGATGAATTTCTTTTAATTAAAGAAATTAAGTATGGTTCATTTTGCCATGCAAACAAAAATTACAAATAAATTCAAGTACGAATGTACGTTACATAAAAAGACATAGTAATTACGTAGAATCGTGTGTTGCAATTAACGTCAGATATTGTATCGAGCACAAGTCTGTATCAACGGAAACAATTCGTTGAGCTCTGTGCGATAAGTATTATCATGGCGGAATCGCTTGAAAGAAACTGTACATGTTATAAACAATATGTGAACTGCGACGAAAATTTTAATATATCATATTTTTCGATGAAACAAAAATTAATTTCTTAACGACTAAAAATAATCATGTACAATACTTAGGATATTTAATAGGGAAGATTTTGATCCTCATCAATTTTCCTAAAAAAATATTAATAAGAAACAAACACGATAACAGGCTGATTAATTAAAAAGAAAAGAAAATAGTACTTAATATTTATTAATGATATAGAAAATATAGGGACTATTCTTTAATTATATCAACTTTGATAATACGTTCTTCTATGTTTATGTTATCAATGCAATATTGATTTTATATACTATCAAATTTAAACGGTGTCGATGATGATTGATACTTAATTATTTATTGATACTTAACCGCAGCAGTCTTCAGCGATTTTATTCCAAGAATCGACCTTATTCATCTCAATCTGATGGCATCGACAAAGAGTGAATTCTCAGTATTTGCTGACTGTAATATAAACAACTTTTATTGCGGAGGGTTGCCATCGATTCTCATCTGACCTCTCCGAGATCTTCCAGCGAACTTATACCATAATGGCGGACAGAACCGATCTGGTACATTTCGACACAGTATTAACCCTTTGCACTTCAGAGGCAACTGGAAGGCTATCAGGAAATCTTTGTTTATGTTAGATTTCACTGAACTTTGAAGTCATTATTTTACCTTCGTCATTTAATCATTTATTTTGCTCTACATGAAGGCTGACATTTTAACAAATTAATGTAACTACCAATTTAAAAGCAGTTTGTATCTATTGGTGTTCCGTGCAGTACAAGTAGCGTACTATATAATTTAGTATTCTTGTATTATTCATTAAAATATGAAATATTACGTGTATAATATCTTACATAAATACAACCGCAAGTACGCATTCAGTCTTTTTCTCCAGAAAGCAGGTTTTAAACTTTACTGTATAACGTACTTCTTACACTCTTCTGAGAGCTCACGAATTCTCAAACATGTCGCGCAACCCCCAGGGGTCGACAGACATTCTTTGAGAGAGATTCGTGTAACGAGTCATGTTCATGCTGGCATTGAAATATTTTTCAGGGACAAACGGAAGCGATTATCGGTACACTGAAGTAAGTAGGACATACCCAGATATACGTACAATTTATATACTTATATTAAAAATGGTTTTCGAAATAATTAAACACGAGGGAGAATAACCATGTTGGAATAAAATCTGTCTGTAAGTATTTTTTCATATTAGATTTTTATTTTAGTGTGTAAATAGGTTGTACATTTTTTTTTTGTACGATCTTGAGTGTCACAACCATATCAAATGTTGTAATGTGATTTATTTTTCTCCAATTTGTTTCATTTATTAATTCATATTTTGTTCAATTTTGTCTACTTATTTATTTGTATTTTTTTCCATTTATTTTTTTGTAATTAACAAAGCATGCTGTTTAGTTTTTTATAAGTACAAGTAACGACCAACTATTAAACTATACACGGTCTGTCTAAAAAGAAACCGAATTTTTGCTATTAAAAGAAAAAAGTACAAGTATAGTTTTTACACACACGTTTATTTACTCAAAATAATCTCTCTCTCTCTGCGTCAATACAGCTTTTAGGCCGCGTAATTAACATTTCGAAGGACCTTTGCTAAGAACTTTACTTGTACTTTTTTCTTTTTATAGCAAAAGTTCGGTTTCTTTTTAGACAGACCGTGTAGACTTGAAATTTATTTTCTATTAAATTCCTTATTCCGCTACGGTATTTTTTTTTCTTTTTTATACGTGAAGAAATGCATTTACGCACACCTTCCTCAGACGGAAGGGATAGTGCGGGGCTCGCCTCTCGGAAGGATGCAGTAACTTTAGTAACCCTCACTAAGTCAGTAACTGTATGATTTTCACTGCAAGCGACCGTACACAAAATTTAATTAAATCCTCTAACATAAACCCTCCCTTTCAATTAACAAGAGTTTCAGTACTGTAATGCAATAAAACTGTTTAAACTTAGGATATCTATCTCAGTATTGAAACACCGTAGTTACAGACTCTCCTATTACGCCTATCCCTCTATTTACACGGCACATCGGTGTTATTTTCCGTTGTGACTTAGTTCGTTGTCGATCGAGGTTGTAAGGCTCGACCCGTTTCTTTTTTTTTCGCGAACGAAAAAACGACACCGCGTTGCGCGATACGCGTGACCTAATACTCAAACTAATTTAAGTATCTTTCGTTCGAAAGTTAAATACGATTTAATAAATAACGATTCCTACTTGTAAAGGAAACGATTTATCAAAAAGAAAAACGAAAAGATTCATGTTAAATTGACATTGACAGCAAAAATTTAAAGTTCCGCAATGATTCATCTTGAGCAATTTACTCGCGACCATCCATTTCAAATTCTGGACAATAACTGATTTGGATCTCACGCAAATCCAAACTTAACAATGAAAAAAACAGCGAAATTGGGAAACTGGCGTTAGTAAGGCCAGTCGTCCCTTTATCTCTACCCTTTCAGACGGTTGCATTGTCTAAGCCATTTCGACGGACGTTTAATCGACACGCGAAAACACGTGTTCCCAAGTAGGCCGACACGTCGCGGCTTCGACTTACATTGTTTGCGTATTTTCGACAAACTTTTGATCAACGTGTGAGAACGCGTACTTCCAGGTATAAGGTACAATGTCGTTTCAGATCTAGCTCGAACACGTAACAGTTAGGTCTGTACCGAATCCTTGCGTCACTGGAATCGTGACTTTTTTGTATGAAAAACTGTGCAAACTGAAAGGAATACGTGTAATCTAGGCAATTATTCAATTATACTGATTTATTTCAACGTAAAATACAAACGAAAAATAATAACAAATATATATAATTGTATTTTATCATTTTGCTTTTGCGTAAATTTCTTTCCACGTCGTAAAACCTGCAGAATTTTAATCGATTTATATAAATGCTGCAAAAACTATTTATCAATAACTATTAAATACAAAGTTTTGTAAATGGCCAATTAGAAAAGCAGGGAAATATCCAGCACTCTGATGTTATAGATTTACTGGCCTAATTAATACGTAATGCTTTTCGTGTATAAAAGAGAAGACTCTCCTTTTTCAAAAACTGTATAAAAACAAAATCGTATAAGATAAAGTACCGTGTAAATCGAGGTATAGATGTTCATTGGAGTAAAAACTGAGTCTTTTTATTCCCTTTCGTTTTTATCGGTAGTTCTTAGGTTGAGATTATGTGAGAAACGTATTGGAGCTTGCCACTATTCTTTTTGTTCTATCAGTGAATTGTTCGTTGGTACACATGCAAGATTTAACTGTATTCCTTAGAATAGAGAGACCCTTCTTCCAATTAATAGGGGCTTAGTTCTGTATAATATAGTAATACTGTAAGGATATCTATTTCAGTATCGAGATACGACAGCTACACTTTTCACTTATCTCCAAAAATGTTTGCCAATCAAATTTAACTTTGTCTACATTGTCATTCGAATTATACCGTATCTGTAAATAGTATCGAAGGACGAATTATATCGAAAATATTTGTTGAGAACGTCTTGGTCCACTAGCAAGTGACATATACGTTAAAATAAAAGAAATTGTATAAGAAATGTATACAAACTTACCGAACGTTGTCCCCAACGGAATTGTTCGATAGGTGGTACATCGAGATACCATGCTGTCGTGCAGCATGGCGTGATGTGCGAAAGTAGCACTTAAACGAGTCTTCTTTCTTGATGTCCAAACACGCGCGACACTCAACCATTGTTCGTTGGAAAAGAAAAGACAAACGGCAATTGAAAAACAATTGACGGACACGCACGTTCATACCGCGACTCCGTCAACACACCTGACACGCACACCCATACACCCTTCGCTAGTAGAAATTTATACGCATCAGGCATTCAAACGCAAAGCGTGGTATTAAACATACAATGCTTAACCCTCTACCGAGTTTAACGTTTAACTATCCAATGAAGACAATCTCGGTTGTAATTCACTGTGGCAATTTTACGAGAATCGCGCACGATGTTTTCTTACGGGGACGTTTAATAGCCACTTATTTTTCAGTACGAGTATTAAGTAATTCATGGGCGTGCAAATAACCACGAAATAATGCCAACGTTTCCAAAGGGAAAATAAATTCCACACGGCGGGAGGGTTAAACAAGCGAGATACGCATCGTACTTTTGATTGAACGCGGTACGTGTTTGATTCGAGGATAGGAGAACGAGGTAACCTATGTCTGCATTGAAACGATACTGCGGCCGAACGTATATACTTTAACGGCCCAATCGTATCCACAGAAACGATTCTAATGAATGCCCGGTTTCCTGACACAAATTGATCGATTAAATTCTTCAAAACGAATACGCGGATACAACGTAATTCCCCTTACTAACCTATGCGTTGTACGTCAACCGGTTGTCACGATTACTCGACGAGTTCAAAACATTTCCGCGACACTGACTTGTGCAGATACCACGACGGCTGCCATATTGGATTCTCATTTCGCGAACCACTGACTACCACCAACGAGACGCTTATGAAGACCGACAATCTTACCAGGTTTCGCGAAAAATTCACTCGACGCTAGCGACATCTGTAGGAAAACTTTGTATCACTGCGATTATATGTACTTTCAATTTTCTAATAAGGTACGCTACTTCCTCTTGGATGCTCTTGGAGGCTGCACTTTACTTTGGCGGACCTATAATTTTTGAGTTTCTTTTACATAGTCTTGTAGATTTTGCCGAGAAAAATCCGGAGATGCTAGTTTTAAGGCGAGGAATCCACTAGTTCGGAAGTTATAAGCAGATAAAAGTGGCATTTTACCGTATTTGACTGACACTTTTAACGCCATATTGTCTTGTAGCCATACCCTGTCGGTAAAACAGGTTCTCGGTGGTGGCGGGCTACATTATGTACTACTTTTATATTGTTATGCCTATTTTTGAAAACTGCCATATTTCGAATTAACAGAGTTGGTTTGAGCCTATTTTCTCGACGAGGGGGTGCAGGAAGGGCTTCACCCCTCCCCCGCCTTAGAGTACGAATTCAATTTTTGAATTGCCTGACAAATACGGTAAAAAGGTTCACCTTTAACTGCTCATAACTTCCGAATCAGTGGATTCCTCTCCTGAAAACTAGCATTTTTGGATTCCACTCGCTGAAATGTACAGGCTTATGTAAAAAAAAAACTTAAAAATTTTAGGTCCGCCAAAGTAAAGTTTAACCCCTTTGGATGTTTAGTTTATCAGTCCTTATTGTTGTAAACCCTAGAATTGTATAATTTTTTACAACTTAACCTAATTATGTAACCTAAAAGTTTCGGAATAATAGAAGAGGAGCTCGGAAGAGCTGTTGCGAAAAAAGAGAAGGAGAGGGATACATAACGAAATAGCGCGTGCGACAAAAATAGATATAGTTTTAAAGTGGGATCATCTGGCGGTGGTCATCGAAGCTTGACTGCAGGTAGTGGGCATATAAATTTGTCCCGCGTTTTATACTTAAAATTTAAAGATGGCACGTGAAAAAGCCGGTGAAGAATCTATGGATATAGAAATTGTACCATCAACGAGCGGCTCTAATGTAAAAACTAAGGAAAAAGTAACTAAACCGTTACTTTTACCATGGTATGTAATTGTAATTAGCACTACTAGTTATGACTGATTAAGATTTATGTTGTTGAGGTTAGATTTTCTGTTATTTAGTAAATACTTACAATAAATACTTCAACTATTTTATCATAGACAAGGCAATAGAATAAAAATTGTAAATTGTTGAGTATTAAAGTTAATTATTGTAATTTCTCGAACAGAAAATCTATAATAGTGTAAAAATGGAAACTTTTTCTTAGGATTGAAAAGTATCGGCCACACGTCTTTTCTGACATTGTTGGTAACGATGACACAGTGTCCAGGCTTTCTGTGTTTGCTCAACATGGAAATTGTCCAAATATTATTATCGCTGGACCTCCAGGAGTTGGTAAAACTACAACGATTTTATGTTTAGCACGAATTCTTTTAGGTCCAGCATTTAAGGAAGCTGTGCTGGAATTGAATGCTTCTAATGATAGAGGAATTGATGTTGTTAGAAATAAAATCAAGATGTTTGCTCAAAAGAAGGTATATACAGTAAAATAAGATGCATACAAATATTTGTGTTATTGTATATATACTTTTATTACTAACAACCTACATGAATACTTATCTCAGTATTTGGAGTAGTATTAAGTATTTTGTGTTCGTTTAAAACTAGGTGAACCTGCCAAAGGGAAAACATAAAATAATAATTCTAGATGAAGCTGACAGCATGACAGATGGTGCACAGCAGGCATTGCGTAGAACAATGGAAATATATAGTAACACAACTAGATTTGCATTAGCTTGTAATAATAGCGAGAAAATCATTGAACCAATACAATCACGTTGTGCCATGTTAAGATATGGAAAATTATCGGATGCACAAGTTTTGACAAAGGTTCTTGAAGTTTGTGGGAAAGAAAATGTAGGGAAACAATTTTATAGTAGTAAAGTAGTAATTACTAAATAATATTTTGAAATTATATATTGGTAGATTTCATATACAGATGATGGGTTAGAAGCAATAGTGTTTACTGCTCAAGGTGATATGAGACAGGCATTGAATAATTTACAGTCAACATATAATGGTTTTGGTCATGTAAATAGTGAAAACGTTTTTAAAGTTTGTGATGAACCCCACCCATTATTAGTTAAAGAAATGCTTGAATTCTGTTCACAAGGTCAAATTTCAAAAGCATATGGGGTAAGATCTGTTATGATTCAATTAACTATTGACCTTGTAGCATCCACTTGTAATGTACTTACATTTATTAAATATGAGTAGGTTATGCAGCATTTATGGGCAATGGGATATTCTGCAGAAGATCTAATTAGTAATATATTCAGAGTTTGTAAAAATCTACCAATTGATGAAAGATTAAAATTAGATTTTATAAAAGTAAGTTGAAATCAATTTTACTTACTTTTCGATTATGTTCTATGGATGATTATTTTCTTTAAAAAACTATTTGTTAATAAAATTAACGAAATCGTGTATTTATTTATTTTGGATTTAGGAGATTGGAATAACTCATCTTGGAATAGTTGATGGAATTAACAGTTTATTACAAATGAACAGTCTTTTAGCTCGGCTATGTCGGGCAGCTGTGGAGCCTGATAGAGCAAGTGTCAAATGTTGACAATTATAATATAATGATGTAATTACGTGTAATGATTATATTTATGAAAAATAAAACTGTTTGTATATTTGTATTATAGAATTCTTTATTGAAAAATACTTATTTGAATGGAACTGGTAGTGGTCATTTATAATACATGAGAGCATCATATTGTACATGTTACATTACATGCATTTCTTAATATTTCTTCGAAGTTTATAATATTTTTAACGTCGTGTTACATCAACTTATCATTCGACTAGCAATTAAAAAAACTAAATTACATATTATTTATGTAATGTAAGTACGTGTATCGAACTAGGTTTTATCGCACGATAATAAAATACATAAAATCCTTACATTTATAATAATACTAAATACTCTAAATGAATGAGTATATTTTCCACATGTTTATTTCGTATATTTTGTATTAAACGTGTACAATAATACTTGAAGTGACAATCTTGTACTTAATTACTTTAATAAGCAATAAACTTTGCATTTTACAAATAATGAAGTTAATTGCCTTATTAAATTATGATTGCATTAAACCTTTCATGGTCATTGTATCGCTTTCGTTACGCTTTAATTTTGAACTATATTTATAATTTTATTTTTATAAACTATTTGTCAAAGTCAATATGACACTTATAATTACGTTCAGTACGATTTTTCATTATAATGAAATTAATCAGACGAGATAAAACAAATTGAAACACTTCAAAAGATGCAGATACAAAGAGGTTAAAATAGACGCGTGTAATGACATATTTTATAAGTAGTGCTGTCGGAAAACTTGGAAAAGTGAGCCCAGCTTTGCTCGGCTAGAATAATCAAGCCATAAATGTTAAAAATTATAGTTTATTATTCGTAACATTCATTGCAATCATAGTATTTCCATATATGAGCATATAAGCAAGCTAATAGACCCAAGAATGGTATCGGCAGCAACCGAACTAACTTTTCACACATATTCACATTTTTCACTTTTTTCTGCATATAAATTTAATTTTATATTATAATTGTTATAATTAAACTTCTAATTGTTGATTTCTACACTAATAATTGTCTAATACTTAGTTTTTTAATTTAAAAAAATGTGGCGCCATCCTCGGCAAACAGCCCAAGTTTGTCGTGAAATAGTTCCCAATTCGAAACGCTGGATGTCGCTACAAACATGAAATTATTCAAAATATAAATTCTCTATTTTCCTTAACATATAAATATAATTTTACATCGCAGTTATCATAATTCAACTTCTAATTGTTGATTTGTTCATTGTTAATTGACTGATATCAAGTTTTTTAAATAAATGATAATAGGAAAAAATGTGGCGCCATCTCTCGGGGAACCCCCTAAGTTTGTTGGGAAATAGTTTCCTCCCCGCACCGGTAGATGTTGCCGCCGACTTGAAATAATTCATAACATAAATTCTCTTGTTGCTGCTGCATATAAATATAATTTCACATTAAAACTACTATAATTCATCTAATAGTTGTCGATTGGTACGCTAATAACTGTCTAATACTTAGTTTTTTTATTTTAAAAAAACGTAGCGCCATCTGTCTGCGTGAACTGGGAACTATTTCACGACAAACTTGGGCTGTTTGCCGAGGATGGCGCCACATTTTTTTAAAAATTAAACAACTAAGTATTAGACAATTATTAGTGCAGAAATTAACAATTAGAAGTTGAATTATGATAATTATGATGTAAAATTAAATTTATATGCAAAGAAAAGTGAAAAATGTGAATATGTGTGAAAAATTAGTTTGGTCGCTGCCCCTAGCTTTTTATTGTCCATTAACTTGCCTATATCCTCATATATGGAAATACTATGATTGCAATGAATGTTATGAATAATAAACTATAATTTTTAACAATTATGGTATTTTATAAGGGCTTGACGTTAGCAGAACGAAGTTACGCAGATTCTAAGTTACTTAATATTTAAGAATAGTCTGTTTGTGAACAAATTTAGTTCGGAATATTCAGTCTTCTTCAAATACATGTATCGAGTATCAAAGTATCAAACTGTATTTACATACGTATTATCTAAAATCTTTGTAAGTTACGGGAAATTTCCTTTTTAACAGCAGAGATCTTCGATTATATTTATTTACTAAATTAAGAAGCATGTCTTTTGACATCTCCAACGATAAACGGCTTACCCTATTTTGTTACAGATATAATGAAGTATTTATGATAACAATCTTTTGTAAGTATTTAAATTAGTCAGAGTAAAAATGTCGGTCAATAAAAATAAATAAAATGCTTATTCTTCTTTTCAGTTAATATATACAAATTTCTTAGAGCTGTTGTTTACGATTTAAATGTAGGTAGAAGTTTCGAATAATAAATGAAAAGTAAACAACTTTTGATTTTTAACTTCTCCAATATGCAATACATCGTACTACGTGATGCTTTTATTCATCATGTATTATTGGAATAAACATTTTTTTATCACTGGAGAGTGTTGATAGCTTTACGTCTAATTTGTTTTTTAATATATCGAATATCCTTAATGAGGTTTTCTAGTCTAGAGCTTTTAAAATATCGATGTTTTTTTTCCATTTTCTCCAGGTGTAGACCTTTAAAAATAACTCTGCCAAAGATTTTGTTGAATTCGAAAAATTCTTAAAATGTGTATAAATATGTGTACAAAAGCCTTTATAAAAATTCCTTCTGGATTAACAAAAAGAAAATCCTCAAAATGGATTAAAAATTGAGGCTCCTGACTAGAGAATACACCCTTAAACGGATATACCAATGCACGGCTAATGATGAGGGCATCTTTGTTCTTTGAAAGGCTCTAGTAATAAGGAGTCGAGTACTTACCGAGTTTGAAGATGCTAAGAGACTTGCTTCTCATTAAACCAAAATGTTTATATGGAAAATGTGCTTCATCGAATACCATCTGATCAAATTTGACCCGGACTGGTCCATTTAAATTGGTCGCGTAAACTGAATCGGTAAAATATTTTTGTTCTAGTTTGGTGTAATCTTCTTTGACATTCGTGTGAAGTGCGCGCGGGATACGTCCATTTTTGTGAGTCTGGCAGTCATTTGTGTACGACGCGAAAAGATTGTCTGGCGATTTTTGCTATCGGAAAAAGAATGGAACAACGAGTTTTCTTGAAATTTTGTGTTTCCAATGGAATCACGGCTACGCAGTCTTTGAAAATGTTACAAAAGTGTTATGGGGAGTCTACCCTATCGAGAACTCAAGTATTTGAGTGGCATAAAGCATTCAGTGAGGGTCGTGAAGTCGTAGAAAACTTGCCTCGTGCGAGTCGTTCATCCACGTCTGTTAATGACGATAATATTGAAAAACTGAAGGAAAGCGTACTTGGAAATCGTCGGGTCGGCATTAGAGAGATAGCAGAGGCTCTCAACATTTTTTATGGTTCAACTCAACACATTGTGGTTGATGTTTTGGGGTATGAAGCGCGTTGACGCCAGACTCGTACCGAAAGATCTGAATTTTCTAGCATTCTAGCCTGATTGTGGCTAGATTTTTAGCCAAACACGAAACAAAAGTCATTGCTCAGCCACCGTACTCGCCAGATTTAGCTCCCTGTGACTTTTTTCTGTTTTCGAAACTCAAATATCCGCTTCGGGGAACACGCCATGAGTCGATCGAGGCCATAAAAAGAAATTCGCTGAAGGAACTAATGGCCATCCCGGTCGAGGCCTACAAGAAGTGTATGGAAAATTGGATTAACCGTTGGTATGCTTGTATTGGCTCAAAAGGAGCCTATTTTGAAGGCGATAATAAAGATTTGTATTAAAATACATAAAAATGTTGTTTCTTTTTAACTAGTCCGGGTCAAATTTGATCAGATGAATTCGCGTATATTACGCGAATAACGTCGTTTTCCGTTAGCACCACTTTTCCATCGTAACGGATGCCAAGTGTGGTCTTGGTTTAGGGGATGGCCATCGTAGCGCGCTCTGACACGATTCCGCCCTGGAAGGAGTCCTTGGGGGTGGCTGGGGTGAATTATATTGCAATTCTTGAATTTGATTACACGTCTCTTCGTTTACTTCCCCTCGTGGATTTTTCTCGATCGGTGGATCACCTTTATGATTCCTCTTTGTTGGCTTCTTGCCCAGGTCGTGATGGGCAGAAGGTGGAGCACTTTCCACGGATTGCAGGCTCGCTGCACGGTGTAAAGACAATCGGAGTGGCTTCTTCGGCGGTGCTGGACGGGATTTCGTCTCTTGCGAACAATACACCATCGACATGTCAGAGTTCTCCGACGCTCGTGATTGTATATCCTAAAATAGCAAGAAATCTTTAGATATTTAAATGTCGCGTAAATATTAATTTAAACGTTACACTCGCATTTCTATACAATGCTTGTTCTTTCTTAAAGACTTTTTTATATGACGATGGGAGAAATGAGTACGAAATGTGAAGAAAAATGTGTAGTTCATAAATGTTTAAGTAAACGTTCAGTAGGTTGAATTTATCGCGCTTATTGTCACCATACTGTACTATAGTACATGTTACTTTTTGTACAAAAAGAGAAGAGTGTATACGACGTGTTAAATATTAAACGATTAATCCGTGTCAATTAGTTATAAAAACCAAGCAACTGTCCAATCCCGAATTTCATTTCAATAATAAATCGTCTTATATAAAATTTAGTTAACACATTGCATGCGGATATAGTCTCGCGGGAGTTTCGTTATTTGGTAAAATCGTAATAAATCGAAAAGTACTTTGTTTTTCTCACCGAACCTTTTTTATTTTCCACTTAAATATATGTTATACGATTATTATTAACAAAAAAAGAAACGACACTTTTACGGAATCATGAAAATAGACAATTCTTTAAGTTTTACTACGTATTTAAAAATATTTCTTCATAACAGCAAGTACGAATAGCAATGATAAGACTTTAATATTTCTTTACAACAGGATATCGTTCAAAGTATTTGCGTCTGTGAAGCGGAACACCGGCATACATACAATACCGGTCGTATTCATACGCTAACCGCTTTCTAACACAAATCTACTAAATACTTACTTTTACATGACCCGCGCTCCAGTGACAGACTACGAAAAACGTAAAAGTACGTTTCCCGCATATAATGTGCTAAATAATTTTCGAGTAAAACAATGATACGTGATTTCTTGATTTTTATTGCAGTTATTGCCAATGTGCTTGAGTGCAGTACTTGGATCTCTAAGGGTTGCAATGGAATGCAGTTTAGGAGTCATATTAAAATATTCCAATTACCTGGAACCGATAATACGTTGGTTCAGAGTCAAAGTCTAAGGCCTGAGTTCGCGACGAATCTTTGCGATTTTTTGACAAGTGTTCCATAGCCGATTCAACGCGTGGCGGTCTTCTACGTTGCAGTTGCGATTGCATCTGTATCTGTTTGCAATCCAAGCTAGCTGTCGATCCGGTTAATTGGAATCCTTGATGCTTTTGCCTATTTCTCGACTTATGGTGACTATTTGTAATACCGTCCAACGACAAATTAACGTCCTTCAGATTTTTTGGTTCCATTAAGCGTTTCGAGTGATCGCTGTGTCTGTTCCTCACCGTCGGTAAACTCTGGCGCAGCTCCATCGAATTTCTGACATTGAGACCAGGAAGATTCGCGACTAATGCGGTCACTTGTGGCCCCTTTTGGAAAACCTATCATAACGAGGAGAAAACAAGTTTTACAATGAAGTGGTACTTGGTTGGTACATACGAAGTTATTTAAATGATCATGTGTTTAATCAAAATAGTTCCCATACGAGCTTTTACGCACGAGTATTCTAACGAATAATCAATTTTTTTAATAAACTAGCTTCGACATTTCAATTTGAGAAATAGCAAAAGTTTTTGACGCTGTACACCCTTACAAATAAATTTAGATCCATATTTTGTAAAGAATACTTCAGTTTCGCCACGAAGAATCCAGTCAGGGAACTTTTGAAGCGTTCCTACTCTCAATTCCATGGGGATGGTTTTACGAACTCTTGAATAAGTAATATGATGGAGTTATGTCTGGAGGGTAAGTAGGGTGGCATTTTTTTCCCACCTGAATTCATATGTTGTAGACCACAGACGCAGACTAACAAAAAGTCCTGAACAATGTTACTGACGAAATTGACGATCACACGATATCCATGGAAAATGTTGTTTTCTGTATACAGGGTGTACCATATAAAGTGTTACTATTTTATTAAAAATTAACGAAGTCATAGATTTTATTTTGGAGGAACTAATTTTTTAGTATGCAATAAATTCTTTTAGAGTTTTTTTTTAATTTTCCAAAAATTTGAAAAATTGGAGCTGCCTTCTTATTGATGCACACTCCTCAATTGCTGAAAATGTTGCCCATTCTGCCGAATACATACACCCCCGCTCAGAAGTATGTGGACACTTCCTTAATAGAAATAAATATCTAATAAAAATTACGAATCTATTAATATCAATTATATCATTTATCTTTCGATATGTTTATGTCGTATTAGCGAATATATTTTATTAATAGTTTTTTCTAATATCACATTAGTAATGATAAAAACTACAGAGATAACTAGATAATGTTAAAATTTCTTTTACCAAACTTGGATACTATTAATTTCGTCATTGTATCTGAATTATCTCATTTCTTTTATAATATTTTGCCATAAATGTTTTTAATATATCGAACATTCTTTCTGAACTTGGCACTTAAAACATTTAATAATATTAAGTGTTGTTAAATACACATCCAATATAGAATTTAGCAATAAAAGTTGTATAGAATTATTTACGGTGTATATTAATTATTCATTGAAAGTAGTAAGCGTATCCACATATTTATGAGCGAGGGTGTACTCCTCCACTTCTAATTAAGCTTCTATGGACGCTTTCTAACGTATTCGATTGTTTCAATGTACAAAAGGCTACAATAATCTCTTCTTTCAATTGCTCGCAACTTGTGATTTCTTCAGAATACACAATTAATTTAATATGACTCCATAAATAAAACTTCAAGCGAAATTTCAAAATCGATTTTCTCGAAAACAAAGCCACACATGAAACATTTTTATTCTATACCTTCGACTTATTTTTTCATGTAGAATCACTTCCTACTCGCTTGTACCACCAGTTATCGAACATACTGTATATTAACTTGAAATATATAAAAGCACCCACCACTCTGACCAAAAACTCTCTATATTGAGTTATCCAGTTATCTTTCTTTTTCTTCTCTAATTGTTGTTTGGTAACTTCTCTAATTGAAGTTTGGTAACTTCTCAGTTTCGTTTCTTACCTGAACTTGTTCTTGGCGAGTCGGCGGAGGATCCGCGGGGACCTCGGCTCTACTTGGTGCCAGAAGATCCCTAACCTGTTCTTCGAGATATCCGATTCTGTGAGTCAGCCTGAGGTTATCTGATCGTAGTGTGCGGAGTGCTGCAAGGGATTCACCTTTTCGAAGGACCACGATTTGTGCCGCGTCGGGCGCGACGGCCAGGAGTCTCGCCAAGTCGCTCCTGCCGGCTCCCACCACAAGCTTTCCGTTTACCTCCAAGATCCTGAAGACAATACCGGCTGATACGTCTGGACGTTACGAGCATCGTTACGCTTAACGCATTATCTACCAGAAGTCTATTCGCAAGCTTTCCAGTTCTAATATCTACTCACTGGAACCTATTAACCTTGTTGTCGTTTGTCTACTTACAATACTCACTTTGAGGGAACACGCATAATAATAAAAAAAATCGCAGAATACGCACAGTTGATTGTATCATTTAACTGTGCATTCAACTTAAAATTATTTTAATAATTTTCGTTTCTTTACTGCAAATTATTTTTTTTTTAATAAAAGTGCATTAATCTTTATCCTGTGATTACATTAAGAGACTACTTTTGATCAAAAGTTATTCAAACTGAATTATTTTACAATACTTTAATGTAATCGTATTACATTCATATTTTTAACCGACTTCGAAAAAGAGGAGGTTACTCATTTCGACATGTATAATGTATTTTTATATTATACATATATAATATATTTTTTTTATTACCTAGTATGTAGAAATTAATTTAGTAATATAGATGACCCTCTTATATGTTGTACACTATTTTAAATAGGCTGGTAGTTAAAGCGTTAATTGAGAGAAATTTGTAACAAAGTTCTGGTTTGTTGCTATTGTTGTAGTAGAGTTCTGGTTGCATGTACTACGAATACACGTTATTTAAAAAGATTCAAGAAAGACAGAAGGCAAAAATTAGGAAGGAAATAGAAAAGAAAGATGGCACAACGTTTGAATCTTGTTGAAAAAGGATGGATGATTACAAAGACGAAGATGAAATAGATTTTTACCTTCTAAGATTCTTTTAAACGCGCAGTTCTGATGCTAATATGCCGATGAAAAAAATATATGCTACATAAGAAAGTATGAAGCTTCTAAAAAAGGAATTTCATAATTTTGCTTAAATTATATCATTCTCAAAAAAAAAATTTTGCAAAAAGGAATTTTTTTCTACTAAATAATGAATCCCCATATGATTGTTACTCTGTCTCAAGATAGTCTTCATGTGTCCCTATAACATGCCAACATTTTCTCAAAATCGGTCAAACCGTTTTTGAAAGAAGCAAATGTTTTCTATCTTTTAAGTATTTTTTGTTTTACTAAAAAATCCGTTGAGTAAAACGTTTGATTTTTTTATGGGTCGTGGTCTTTTATCAGTGCCAATTACATATTCTCGAAGTAGCGATTAAATATCTCCCTGCTTATGTTCCTATGCTCTTTCTGCTCATTTCTAATGTATACTTTCAATTTGTGAAAGGTGATAGACCTTTGTATATAGGGTATACAAGTTTGCCGAGTTTTAACGAATTCTCCCGGAGGATATCCACGAGTAGGTGGAGAGAAGTTGGGGTCATGTGAAGTCGTGGGTGCAATTAGCGGGGGCACACGGCGAACTTCCGGTGCCGCTTCACGCTACGGTGACCTGTTGGGAACCAAACGCCAAGATTGCTGGATTGTTCTACACCGATAGCCAGGTTATGTGGTCTACGCGACGTTACACGTTAAGTGTTTACTCTACTCAATCTTGGCCACGTTTTTTCTCCATTTCTCTTGTTTCTTTACTTTCCTATTCGAGACTTTTCTTTCGCGAATGTCTAATTACTATCTTCTTTCCCCCTATTCGTTCTTGTTTATCCACTTTTCTTTTTTGCTTGTCTCGAGAACACTGCTATTCGTTACATGCCAATTAAGGCGCCCAGAAGATCAACTAAGGATCCGAGCAAATCCGCAGCAAGCTATCGTCTAACAGAGGATCTCAATCAGAGGGAAATTTTAGTTTTTTTTTTTAGAGATGAGATGAGATCACCATTCAATAAAATATCATATTATGTAGACTATACAGGGTGTCTACGTACAAGTCCGGACATACGAAGGATGTCAATTCTACAACAAATTTCCAACAAAAAATTACTCTTAGACATTTTCTTTGTGTCGCCTTATTCTCGAGAATTTTCACTTTTAATTTTTTTTCTGTGTTTTCAACTTGACTAAATTACAGTGCAAACTTAAAAATCAGTACACCATTCGAAAGAGCGTTAAATCTTCCATCTGCCTGATACAAAATCAAAATTTATTACGTAAGTTTAATAAGTGAAAAATTAGGTCAAACTTTACATTGTGACAATTTCAAAAAATTTGACTTTTTCTCTATCCGTTTTTCGGTTTTAAATACATAGTTGTTTGGCGGGCACTCCTCGGGAAAAACGAAGTCTCGAAGTCTCAACTTTGGAATGGTATTGTCAAAAAAAATTCTCCGGTGGTATTTTAGGGAGAAAATGACGTTTGAATGCAGAAAAACGGACGTTTTTAAGTGAAAATCGACATTTTTCAACGAAAATTGACTTGTCACTTTAAAATTAGCTTGACATCGGGTTTGATGTATTTTTTGGTGACACTCTCGAGTTCCACAATTAGGAAAAAAACTGGTTTTTTTTTTACATCGCAAGGTTTTATTTTTGTCCAATAAATTATGTTTTTCAAATTTAGACTCTTTTATCCGATCAGGCTTGAGGTGTAAAAAAACCAGTGTTTTCCTAATTATGGAGACTCGGGTGTGTCACCAAAAAATACATCAAACCGGATGCCAAGCTAATTTTAAAGTGACAAGTCGATTTTTGTTGAAAAATGTCGATTTTTACCTAAAAACGTCCGCTTAAAGAACGTCAAGTCGAAAACACAGAAAAACAAAATTAAAAGTGAAAATACTCGAGAATAAGGCGACAAAAAGAAAATGTCTAAGAGTAATTTTCTGTTGGAAATTTGTTTTAGAATTGACACCCTGAGTATGTCCGGACTTATACGTAGACACCCTGTATACAATCTGTAGAATCGCGATTTGTTTGTAACTTACGCTGTGACATTTAATAACGTATCTTGAGTATCAAAATGCAATTATTATGTTCCTTTAAAATTACGTGGCAGAGAGCAGAAATTTATTTGTGTTTATAAACATAGGACGTAGTATCTGAAATTGTAACGATATAAATTATAATAATAGTAAATGCAAGATCGAGGGCAGGTTTCGAAGAACAATCACAGGTTTCTCATTGAATGTTACCTCTACCAAAGTAATCTCTATCGCTTTCTGATATATGGTAAAAAAATGTGAACAAGGGAAAGGGTTGAGAGTCACTGGACTACAGGATACCCATCGAGAGAAAAATACCGTTCCCTTTCCTGTTAGGTGATAATTGCGCGGCGGATAATATATGACGGCAATCCGTATGACTGCTTTCAGTGTCACTTTTATACAGGGTGTTTCCTACTTTTCCGGCAAAATTGTAGGAGCGTGATCTACAAGCGAAAACAAGAAAAGAATGTTAGATGAGGTTTGTTTGTAAACGCTTTGTTACGATATTATAAGCAAATATTGAATGTAGCATAGAATTGATGAGTAACAGCAGATTTAAAGCTGAATAATACGGAAGGTTGATTGTGTATCACCTGATCTTAGATCTCTTGACTTCTACTTATAGGGAACCCAAAATCAAAAGGTGTACAGTACAGCAGGAAGTACGTATGAAGAATTAACTCAACGAATTTAGGCGTGTACTACAATAAGGAGACAGCTTCATTTTTTTATGGTTTTGAGATTAGAATATAATCACGGATTTAAAAAATTCCTTTTTCTCGTGGTATAATAAGGCTCCGATCGTTAGAAAAACTGATGATGTCGATTTGATAGAGACAGAGCAGGAAGAAGAATTAATTTTGCACTAATTTTACAATTTTTGGTATTCTGTATTTTTTTGTATGTATTGCCGAATGTTTTAAGAATAAAATAGACACGTATTTGAAGGAAACTAGGGACAGCGAATTTCTTATTTCGAGGCGGAAAACAGTTGCTTGTTTCGAAACAATACTGTACCGACGAAAATAATAAAATTCTGAAGCTGGACATCGCATGTTTGTTTCGTTAGGGCGAAGATAAAAATAACAAAACATATTTTTAAATATCAATGTTGTAAATGTGCAGTGTATAAAATAAAAAGATTTTCATAATTTGTTCACAACCAAGAATAGAATTTGAAGTGACGTGAATTCACCTCAGCGGTTGCGAATGAGTTAATAATGACTTTTTGAAGTTGTAGCATCAGGATAATAAGAATTAATAATAAGAATCAATAGCAAAGTATCTGTGTAAGAAGGCTTTAAAAAATACAAGTGCTGGAAAGTCGATTTTTCTCTTAAACAAACCAGAACCCTGTCTGAATATCGAGTATTCGCTCTGATAACATTTCTAGCGAATTGACGATGAAGCAGTTGAAATGAATAAAGAAAGAGGGCGAAATAAATCCAATATTTATAACATGGCACGAATATCGATACACTAGTCGAATATATAGGGTATCCCGTATAAAACGTTACAAGCTGTTGTTAAAGACTTTGAAGATATCGTCTTGGAACAAATGTTATTCAGTTTTATAGGAGCAATCCAAATAACAAAAAATTAATATCACTATTTCTAAAGAAACGGATCGTAATATTGTAACGGGACACACTATAGAAACTCTGATATCGTACATTCCCCGTCGATGGTCTCGAATGTGAATGTTTATAATTGTTGAATCATGTCATGGTTATTTTATGTAGTATGGAATTTAACGCGATAAAAGAGTATATTCGTACCTATCTCCTTTGCAGAGTCCGGAATCTTCGACTGCCCAATCGACGTAAAGACCAGGTGTATCCTCTCTCGGTCCTGCTCCAAAACGAGGGCTTTTAGGATCTGCGCTGACCTCCACTGCATGTATCGTCACTTGCGTAGAACCAGTGATACAGCTGCAGGTTAACAATTCAAATTTATCAAATATCGTGTCTATAATTATGCACAAAAGCTTGAAACAAAATGAATGAAATCAACCGATTCCTTAACACTCTCGCTGCGGACAAAAATAAGTAGCCGTTCGCTGGGAGCTGCAATTATGATATTTTCTTTAATGAAAAATTTCTCACAAACATTCTAATATGATTGTTTTGAAAAACATATACTTTGGTAACTTATTTTATATATAATATGATTGCCGAACAAAAAAGATGAAAACTGAAAAGTAATAAAAACAATCATATATATTCAGTTGGACGCACATGTGCGTCGTCCGCAACGATAGTGTTTAACTCTTTGGAGTTGGGTGGGTTAAAAACTGTTGTTTTCTTTTTTTGCTTAGCTTTGATATTTTATTTAAAGTTTTTCCATTCAGTTGCCTTCGAACAAACGCCAAATGATAAATAAATGAAAACATAATTTTATACAAGGTAGAACACATTGGTGAATCGTTGAAACTTCTTCTGTGCAGCATGAATTTTATTTTTAATTTTAAATCGTGTGCGTCGGAGAGTTAACACTGCGAAGCGGACCAGAAGTCTCAGAAATGTTTATGCGTGTTGGTCGAATGAAATGTACACAAACATATTGCAAGAAGTTCCGGAGTCATCAATGCATAACTTGTTTGACCCGGAGTGTGAGGGCTACATTTTTCAACAAGACAATGCTCCTTGTTATTCTATAAAGAAAACTAAGGAGTGGTTCACTGAGAGTACATAATACGTGTAATAGGTATAGGAGTACTTTATATTGGAAATAATATTACGTAGCTGCTTCTAAGGCAAACTTCATTGGTCTTAATAATCAATGTTTATTTTTAGTTTATTTCTACAGGATGTTCCAAACTGTGAAACAAATTAATGAATTATTTTTTATAAGAAGTTTGGAGACGTAATCCTGTTATTTTTCATATAAAATGAACTGCTTCAATTTTGATTTTTCATTAGGTAACAAAAATGGTTTCCGATGGTCCATTATTCGGTGCAATAATTAGAATAATTACGGAGTAGAATATTTTACAATGAATACATAGAAGTTTCAATATTAATTTAATAAAGGATTAGGATTAAATTTTTAAACATTGGTTTTATTTTTTATCTACTATAAGTGATCTATGTAAGTTTGCATATAATATACAGGGTGCGGCCGAATAACATGTACTAGCGGGCACGAAGTGGTTCCTTGTGGAAAAATTAGAACAAAATATGCAATACAATTTTTTCATTCAAAACTTAGTTTTCGAGAAAATCGAGTTTGAAAATCCTATTTGTACGTGTGCTGTTATGGCTAAGTCACATAATTGATCAAATAAAATGCTGCTCGTTAAAAGTCTTCTGTGTATTTTTTCTTGAACTCGGTAACTTTTAAATGCTGTGTAGACAGATTGTTTATAAACGCGATACGCGTTATACGACGTTCGGCGAACTATAATTTACAATCATTCGTAACAGCATACGTACGACTAGGATTTTCAAACTCGATTTTCTCGAAAATTAAGCTTTGAATGGAAAAATTGTATTCCACATTTTGTTCTTATTTTTTCATAAGGAGCCTTTTCGTACCTGCTATTACACGTTATTCGGCCGCACCTTGTATGTGCCTAATGCTGCTGAACACGCAAGTTGTAGACGCAAGAAGTTCGCAAGATGATCGTAATGTGTATACGGAAACGTACCTAAATATCGTGTCATTCTTTTGTTTCTCCTGAGTCTCCGCTAATTCTAAGGCTGCCTGAAGAGCTCTACTTTCTTCGCGAAGGGTCAGAAGTTCAAGTTCTTCTCGTCCAAGTCTGTACTCTAACTCGGCTTGTTGAATCCGAACATCGATGTTGCTGAAACAAACACAATCGAATGTTGCGGTATACGTGAAACATTCTCCGTTTCAATCATACTTGTTCACTGAACATATTCGCGACCCCCTGACATCGATTCATGTCACTTCAAATTTTATTCCTGGTTATGAAAAAATGATTAAAAATCTTTTTATTTGATATGCTACATGTTAACAATATTGACATTTCAAAATATGTTTCGTAATTTTTGTCTTTGCCCTAATGCGATGTCCAGTTTCAGAATTTTATTATTTTCGCCAGTACTCGGTATTAGAAACGTAAAATATCTCTCGGTCCTATTTATAGGATTTCCTGTCTGTGTTTACTTCTTGAAACTTATTAACTTTATTGCTGTTTGTTTACTTTTACGTTTGTTTACTCATTAATATTTAAAAATATACGACGCTTTTGTTACAGACGGTAACAGTATGCAAATGTTAGTGTCGGCCTTTTAATGTCTAGATTAATATAGATCAACGTAGAAAGTCCACGTCTACGGCGTAGACTATTTCTAAATAGACCGGTAGTAAAAGTGTTAACTGCTATGCTCTAGTTAACTTGGATAATATTATAGTAGTCGCATACACAAGGGAAATCGTGTTCTGCGATTATATTAAATTTGTGTAATTGTTGAAGGTGTTTTCGTACTATTTTAAATATTTAAAATGTGGAATAAATAATCGTCATATTTTTTAAACTGACTAACCGATAAAAATTAATTGTGAGATTTATTAGTATTAGTATCTGAATAGTTACGTAAAAATATTTTACAATTAAAAAATAAAAGCTTCACTATCTAATTAAATAAAGAGTCTTAATTAGATTGTTATACATTGGTATTACTTGTTATCTATTATACGATTAAAATTGTGTCTATGCTTCATAATAAATATCGAGCTTCAATTTACTTACTCGGTAATATCTAAGCGTTCAAGTGCAAGTTTCAAATTCTTAATCGCCAGTCGCTTATTATCCGCGTCACGTCGTAACCTCTGTAGTCTCTCCTCTGTCACTTTTCTGTCCGCCTCTGTCAAAGGTGGTGCACCATTGCGCAATGCTAATCGATTGCTCAGGGTGTTGCACAGCTGCCCTTTCAATCTGAAACGTAACAATGTATAACATGATATATTTTCAACAGTGTTAATAAGAATGATTGATACTAATAGTGACGGTTGACAAGATGGTTGCCACGCACGTTTTGCTTTTCCTAATGAAAATTGAGTATCAACGAATAGAATTATATTAATAAATTCCTGATAATGTCATCCTGTTTCTTATCAAATTTCGGAACGATCATTAATTGTAAGATGCGTTTGTCTCATGAAAACCCTTAGGTCGAAATTTCTGTTCATCTTACTAATGCTTTTTAAATCAGAGATACATGATTGCAAAATAATAAAATTCCTCACGTTTGAATAATATTCTCTTTGTCGCGTAGCGCAACTCGAAGAGCGTCCACTTCCTTATAATGATCTCTGTTTCGATGTCCAGCAGGCGACGTGACTCCACCAGAAATGCTTCCACCCTTTTTTCGTCTCGGTGTTGTCGACAATGACACTTCAATGCTGGCCATCTACCAGAAAAATAGGTATATATGAAAACAATTGCTGCTTTAAGCAGGATAAACTAAAATATGTAATTTCGTTCAAATGAAGATAGAATGACAAATCCCAAAATGTCTTGGTAACTGGGAGACATGCTCTACAAGATGCAAAAGGTTTCATCCCGATTAGTTAAGCCAGAGGTTCTCAAACTTTTTAGAGTCACCGCGGCTCCCTTAGTATACATGATTATTTTCGGCAGGTCCTTTAATACCAATCGATATGAAATTAATCTGAAATACATATATAATTCAACAGTCTCCTTGAATGCACAAGTTTCTCTACGATAAATAGGACAGTAATATGATCCGGGATCGGATATTTCGATGAGACAATGCTAATGCAACGATCAAACTTTTTTTATTATTACAGTTTTTGTCGTACAACTGTCACCATCATATTCCTGGCATTTCTCTAATTAAAATGAGACCAAACATGACGTAATCCGCAACATATTTACTACATATTGTCTCACCGAAATATTCCCGGTGTTGGTCGTCATTTTCGCATGTCGCTCCGTCCTCATCTTCATTCGCTGTCCTTCTCTACACTCGAAGTTTGTTGGCAAAACATTCGAAAACATTCCTGGTATCAGGAGTACATGGTATGCGAAGAGGTGGCACGAAAAAAATCAAGTATGGGCCACTACTTTAATTCTGCATTGAACCTTACCTTTTGTATTTGGAAAACATGATATATGAAGTAGTAGCATGAAGAAAATGGTACGAATGAAAGTATGTGGCACTACTTTTAATTCTGGATTGAAAAAATAAAAAATCGGCCTGAATTTCGAAAAGTACGGAAAATTAGCCCCTAGAATCAGGCAACCTATACTAACAGGTAAGTCGGGCCGGTTGCCTGCCTGCAGGCGCAAACGTGCCACTTCCTCGCATATCATGTGCTCCTGATACCA
>NW_026534349.1:14043724-14283618 GCF_026225885.1 Hylaeus anthracinus
AGGCGCAAACGTGCCACTTCCTCGCATATCATGTGCTCCTGATACCAAAATGAAAAATCGGTCTGAATTTCGAAAAGTACGGAAAATTAGCCCCTTGAAACAGGCAACCTGTACTAATACGAAGGGTCTCGCTTGGGATTCTAGGCTCAGATTATTGGGATTCTTCCCATTTTCCTTCGTTGGGCCTAAAATCGCAAACTGCATCGATGGGATCGCCCGGGGCCAAACCGAGATTTTTCCTTGAAGATTAGCAATTTTTGAAGCGGTATAGCTTGAAAACTAATAAAAATCGGGTAAATACATTAAAGCTTAATGCATTCGTCTTGTAAAGTACTATCGCATTGTCTAAAAAAGAATATATAGTTCCATTTGAAAAACGAAACTTGACCATAATATCTCGTTAAATAACAAAGTTAACAAAAATTCCTTCTCGCTGAAACATGAGACCCATTTTACCATGCAATTTCCATATTTGAAATGTTGCATTCGACCGATAGTTTTGGAGTTAGAGCTCTGTATCACTTAGACTGGGACACCCTGTATGTTAGACAGACTACATTTTCATAAAACTTAATTTCTTTATTATTAAATTCTACCAATATTTATTTTTCTTTCTCTTTATCGACAATTTTAATTTTCGGTTCTGTTTTATAATTAAAATTTTTTTCATAGCGGGATAAAAATAGATAAACATGTATCTTCATTATTTATTTAATTTTTTGACTTTAATAACAACAAATCAATCATCAATGTGATGGATGGGTCTGCAAATCACTGCACATTTTCTCAAATCGTGGAATAAAATTGGAGGCTGCCTCCAAAAACCCTCATTTCCTTTTTCACGTTGATTTTTTATCTATACTTATATAAGCCGTTTATCATGAAAATGGGGCAAGTCCATTATTTTCTGTTTCGAGATATTTACAGTTTTGTATTTGGAATGCAATGCAATTCTTATCGAGAAGAAATTTTGTTTTATGAAAATTATATTGATTTTAGAAAGACGGATCTCTAAATTGAATGAAAATATAAAGACAATACCAGAATAAAAGTTTATCCATCATTAATTCCATTTTTTCATTATGTAGACTTACCCTTTTTTCATAATAAACAGCTCATATGAAGCTTTAATATTTACTATATCTCGGCGTGCTCGGTGAACAGACATAAAAAAAAAATACGTGTCGAATTGAGTAACCTTCTCCTTTTTCGAAGTCGATTAAAAATATTAATTATTGCTAATGCAAATGATAGTATTTAAATTCTCATTCTAGAATTCCTAAGCATATATCTTATCACCATATTTCTTTGGTATCAAGAGACATAAATCCCTTTAGTACCAGAAAACCGAAGAAAGAAAATCTTCATCGGTATATCTATTCTAGAAGCTATAACTAAAAGTGAAAATCGTTTGACTCCTATATATCGCACTCGGTTGGAGAAATCGTAGACCATAGTCCGAACTTGCTGGTTCTGTTTTTGAAGACGGGTGGTATCTCGCGAATGCGATTGAAAAAACATTGGAACTTCGGTGTGGCAAAACGCCACGCAGTATTAATATAAATTTATTGTTCCATTAAACCTATGATTTGCGACGATCGTTGGAACGGGACGCCCCGAACTTAATGGACTTCCACGACGGTAGTATCGCCTCGGTACGGCACGAGATCCTCGATGATCCTCGAGAAAGCAGCGTGCTCTCCTCCTGCTGGCGAACAACGCAGGGAAGGTCAACGCTGGCCTTGACTGCGCAGCGACCAGAGAGGAGGGGATTCGAGACCTTGCGCGTCCCACACGAGACCATCGACTACATGGATTCGCTCGCAGAAAATTTGCAACTAACCGGATGCCCCTTCGGTCGACATCGGTGCCAGATACTCTGTCGAAGATCCCTCACCGCGCATTCTATCGGATTCTATAGGGTGTTTATCGTAATGGCCGTTATCAGGCATTGTCGACAACTTTGGGGAAAAAAGGTTTGACGCAAAAGTTAATTAGCATTCGGTTGGCTAGAAATTTTAGTGTAAAAAGTGTTCAAATATTTTGTCTAGAAACAGTTGAGGTCACCTTGATAGATTCGAACCCTTGAAACTCTAATATCTTCTTTTAAATAAAATTATTAAAATTCTGTTTTACATTTTTGTTTACATTCTACGATACATCATACTAACAAATTGCAGCAACTGTTGTAAAATGTTTATCCATTTTCATTACAAGGTAAATTGTCAAAGTCTGAATTGTCAGGTACCTTTATTCATACAGAATAGATCCATATACCACTAAAGTGTTTTTAATTTAGACTTTTTATGTAGAGCTTATAGAAATGGAGTCATTTTCTCATTTCATCATTAACATTAACGTTTCTTGCTGCTAGAAAAAAAATTGCAGGTATTTATAATTATTTATAAATTGAACGAATAAATGTTTATAATTAATAAATTATATGAAATATATATTATATATATATATATATACTCATGATTTTTTATTTGATAATTTTAGAAGGCTTGCGGTACGTCGTAGACGTCTCATTTACACGATATTTATTATTGGAATAAAAAGACGATAATTTTGATCGGTATTTAAATTCTGAATATAAAACAATGAAAAAAAGCGATCCAGTTTCATTTTTTGCATTAAAAATTTATACATAAAAAAAAATATCCGCCTATAAATTCATCGTTATGCTTCAATCCAAGACAAGTGTATTTATCGTGTTACAATCTTAACTACAAAAATGGAGTACAGTGACGTGTTTTAATATCAGATTGCATATAGATTTTTCAATTAAAATTTAATCTCAACGACAGTTCTCCCAGGTTAAACATCTTTAATGTTTAAAAATTAAATAAACGTTACTAATTTTCGTAAAATTCGGTGATTAGATCTAACAAATTCTTTCTGGCGAATACCGAGATTCTACGTCAAGGACGTAACAATATCGGGCTTAAGGGATATCCGGTTCACGATTCCTTCGTACTCGGTTGGTGGTCTGTTGCTTCACCTGAGATATACTGTGTTCACAATAGGCTCGTATCAGATCCTCCTCCGTCGTGGCATAGTATAGGAGGAAGGAAGCACTGGTCCAGTGCTTTGTATTGTCGGAAGAGATAGCAGCTCCCCTCGAGGATCAAAGTATCATGACACCGTTCCGTATAAATCTCGAAGGTTCATCCTATTTTGTTATTTTGTTCATATCCCCCTGGGAACTTAGATTCCTCGTACAATTTATAAAAATACTCTGGATTGGAAATATTTTTTATCTTCAGAGTTAAATTTTATTCATGTCTTTGTTCCATCTTTTCTCTCCCATCTTTAAGCTAGAGTAATAAACAATTTTATAAACAGTCAGATGCTATTTGCCATCATTTAATTTAATTTGAACTCACTGGCTAATCTTCATTAGTCCTTTGTCGACTATATTTTCAACTCTTACATATATTTCATTGGACGTTGTTCTTTTTATATATACGTGTACTTTTTTTATGGTTTCTCATTTTTATATTTGTAGGTATATATTAAATTAAAGGCGAAGTCGTTTATTAAATAAATGAGCTATGTTTGATTGAATTGCATGTTATAATATCTGTTTCGAATGTGGCAAAAACAAAATATATATTTCTACTTTCAAAGTTAATAATTAACAGAAACATTTTAAAATAAATAAAAGTAATACTTTCCCTGTCAAAACATTTCACATTGCTTCCTCTGTATACATATACAACAAACTCTTTACAATGTAGATTAATGAAGTTTGCATATTCTACAGAAAATGTGCATTTAATTTTAAATTTAATTCACAGCAACGAAAATTGAATTAACGAAATAAATGAGTAATATTTAAAGTTATCACATGTATACATTTTTGTAGGGAAAGAATGCTTTTCATTTTTAGAATCAAAATCACATTTGTTTTAAGGAGGTATTCTAGTCTAGAACTATCAAAACATCGATTTTTTTTAGTGCATTTACACAAAGTGTAGATCTTTAAAAATATATCTGCCAAAGGCTTTTGATGAATTCGGAAAATTAACGAAGTTAGGTGTAACTCTAATTCATTTGGACACTGCATTTGAAATTTCTTTGTATATTTTACTACAATTTCTTCGTTGGTTAATGTGTAAAATGTGCAAACGTGACATTCATATTTAACAAGCAAGTAAGTGAGGATTGGGTTCTAATTGCAATCGTAAGTATAATACGTATTTAATATGAAAAACTTTAAACCCGATTTCCTCGTAACCATATTTTTGTATAGCCGTTATAGCTCGAGACCAAATGACTTCAAATTTGGAGTGAATCTTCAACATGTGTGCCTTTATCGCCTGAAACACGGTTTTCAAAATCTGATTATTCTAAATATTTTTTTTTATACGCTAAGGACAACAAAAATACAAAAGATCGATATTTAAACATTAAAAAGCTGCCATTTTTTGAATTTTCAGTATTTTATAATTATTCCGATTCGGGCTAAAACGACGCTGATATTAATTAAGATGTTTCTTGATTTTTTTCATTTCAGATAAGCAGAACGGACATAATCGTGACGACCACGGACGTACTTTTTTCAAGAGGGGCTGCACAAGCTCACTTGTACTACGTTTAATTTTGAATATTTTTATCTACAAAAAATTGTGTATGTAATTAAAATGTAAATAAATATCTGTGCGAAATCCTTTATAAAAATTCGATATAGATTTAAAAAAAAATCCTCGAAAGGAACTAGAAATTTACGATCTAGACTAGAATATCTTCTTAAAGATCTATCAAATTAACACTAAACCGGTTACCAAACTTTTGTATACAGCTCTTATACGCAATATATGTATAAATGATATACAATTGTTTCATGCGTTGTTCAATTTAGTACCACGTGAAATATTTTTTCAGTTGAAAAAAACATTCGGTTGAAAAAAAATGTTTTTAAGACTAGACGTTTGTTCGATACCAGTAAAAATAGGTACAAATGAAACCTCGGTAGGTTTAGTGTTAATGAAATAAAAATTCTTAGAGTGAAGTTCTTGGATTGGGAATACGCTGCATACATGATTCAAACTAAATCCCGATCCCCGCATCGGTTGTTTAATTAAAGCAATTTCATGGCTGTTACAAAGTTAGTAGAGATCTTGATTTACAATTCTGTTGCTCCACATGCTTCACAACCACGTTTAAGATAAGGACTTTCTTGGCGACACCTTCTCTCTGCCTTGCACGTTCTCCGGTACTTCTGAGCCTTTCCCATGGCGGCTATTCGACGTCTACTCATGGGATTATCTCCAACCGAGATTTACGGCACAGAGATTCATGGCTGTATGATAAAACTTCGGACAGTAATAGTCGTACAATCCTATTTCGTCCTAAGCAGGAGAGAACCGGACGTCTGAGAAACTCGTAGATAAATTTCAACCGTAAGTAATTGAAAGCAAAAACAGTGGCACTTGATGGCACTCGACGTTTATATTTTTAAGTGTACGTTGCGATTGTGGGATCTTGATCATTCGTGTTATGCAATGTCTTATAGATGTGACGTTCGTTAAAATTCAGTTGGGTCAATTTTATCCCGAGTAAGAAATAATGATTGAACTTTACTTCGGGACATTAAAAATTATCAACCTTTTTTTTTTTTACCATTTAGTAGTTTTTGATGCCTGGAATTCATAGATCTAAGTTTTAATGTTAGGGATCCAACGGTTTAAAAGTTGTGCGTATGTAAAGTTGAGCACTTTCACTGTATTTGTCAGGCAATTAAGAGGTTGAATTCGTACTCTAGGGTCTACTCTAATTGGTAGACGATAACGATACTCCAAATTTTTTAGTGAAAGTATATTTATTGTATAAGTGGATAGACAAATGTTGTTTGCAAATGGATGCAGAACAGAGATTAGTACAATTCTTATTCGTAGAACGAAAATTTCGCGATAAGTAAATTAAAATTGAGCTGTTCGATAAAATAAATGATACAAATAAATCGCCTGTTGGTTACATTTGTCATCTATTATTGGAATGAAATTTTGATCATCTCTGATACAATATTACATATTAATCACTGTTAATACGATTCATATTTTAAACATGTCATCGAACAATAATGGGTGAAATATATTAATATAAATATTAACATATAAAATATATCCATATGTAATTATATACATTACATATACATATTATTTATACTAATCTATATAGTTAGTGTTTGGATCAGATTTATATAAACGAATCTTTTGATGATCTTTATTTATCACGTGTTCATTTTTATAAAAAAAAAAAAACACACATAATAACTATGATAATATTCTTCCATAAAGAAAATATATCGAATGCAAAACGAAAATTCTAATGCTAAAAATTGGTGGTGAAATTGTTTTTTAAATACTCAAATCAAGTAAATATGGTCGTTTCAAATAAGAGAAGCAGCCTTCCATGCGAAATTTTATGCAAATTCGAGAGTAGTACATCTAGGAGTTCTCTTAGTATACTCGAAATCGATTCTAAACAGTCTCTCTCAGACACAGCCATAAACACCCATTTTTCGCACCCAACGCACGAAAACCTAACCGCCAGAATAATGGCACTGGGTATGCCTCATGGCATTCCCAGTGTCCTCGTATAATTTACGAGGTAGGATACCGTGAGGGTTTAGTGGATCTTTATCCACAAAAGTCTTTCGAAGACCTCTCTCACGACAAAAAAAGAAAGACTCTAGAATAATATCACATGCGATACCATTTGGTGCACGTCATTACAAAAACTGCTCCATGTGAAGGCTACTGTGTGGCTCAATTTTAAGAATTTCCGTCGTCACTGGAATCGGCGACATTCGCGCTGCCGTTGGGGGTGGTATTGCATCGTTGCTCCTCGAATGATTTCGAAGTGGATCCATGCTATTTTGCTGAAGAGTTCCCATCTCGGCTTCGAACAAGATATTATTTATTTGGTGCTTCACCAAAACTTTGACCCGCGGATCAAATTTCTTCAGTTGGCTGGCAACGTATTGCCCGAAAATACTGTCTTCGCTCTGATCCGTCTTCCTCTCAGCTAGAGTTTTTATTAACATGTACGCCTCGTCGAGCCTCGTGTCCCCCTGAAGGGGCAGCTCCGAGGGCAGTTGTCTTTTTTGCGAAAATCTCCGCCTTTTCGCGAATTGAACAGGAGTTTCTAATGAATGTAGCTCCGCTAATCCAATATTTTCGGGTACATTATTATTTCCCATTATTCCTATCATTTCCGGTCTGTTCGCCTCCGATTCGATCGATGGCGACGGCGAAACGTCACCCTCCGATTCGCTGTCGTGAATACTTGATTGGAGCTTGATATGAAAATTAATAAAATAAATGCGCGGAATTAGATATCAGATCGTTTCAACGCGAAATTAGATACTTTACGCGGTAACATTTTGAATTTTGTTGAAACTTCGACGTGTTATAAGCGAATTGTTGATTTGATGTATTTGTGACGTGTACAAATGAAATTCAAATATTTGCAACGTTTCCTGTCCCAGTGTCTATTTGCTTTATAATATTTAGAAACACGTGACGCTTTTGATATAGACAGTAATAGTATGCAGAAGTTGGTGTTACCTTTTAATGTCTAAAGTAATATAGATCAGTTGATTGGAGCTTGATGTGAAAATTAAGAAAATAAATTGCGTGGAATTACATACTAGATCGTTTCAACGTGAAATTAGATACTTTACGCGGTAACATTTTGAATTTTGTTGAAACTTCGACGTGTTATAAGCGAAATGTGGATTTTATGTATTTGTGACGTGTACGAACACGGTATGCTGAATATATGCAATCATGCAAAATGAAATATTAATACTGTTATAGTGTTGGTTTGTCTCGTTAGTCGTGGTGGTTTCTTATCAAATTTAAATTTTTCGGATGAAATAGAATATTTTAAGTGAAACATTAGAACAATAATTGATAATATTAATGAGAGAAGTATTTAACAGAATATTTAAAATTAAAAGTGAATCTTCAGCTCTTTACGATACTATTCTTTTGTTTTTATTTTTGAAGCCTAGAAATCTATTATATTGTACAGATTCAAAGTTATACGAATTTTCTTTAAAAAGGTGCAACATTTCTACATATAATCTATACATCTATATAAATAAAATTGAAGTGTCTGTCTGTGATTTCGAAATAATGCTTTTTTAAGTTTATTCATATCTCTCAAGAAAACAGAGATGTTACGATCAGAGTTATTGGACCATCCTCTTTATAATATTTTGACGACATAAAGTATTACCGTTTTATAAATAACAGATAAAGAAAAAAGACATTACCGATTAAATACAGGGTGTCCCAAAAATGTTGGAGGTCCTTGAAAGAGGTGGTTCGGGAGGTGATTTGAAACAACTTTTTCCTTTGCAAAAATGTCGGATGGAGCTTCGTTAAGTAGATATTGATAAAAAAAAACCGACCAATCAGAGCGCGCGGATACCGTTGGAGCGGCCGCGGTAGCGAAGACTACGCGCTGAGCGATCGCGTCAATATCCTTCGATGCACGTCGAGTCACTTGTTCGCGTACGAGAGCGGCTACCTAGCGCGTAGCCATCGCTATCGCGGCCGCTCCAACAGTATACGCGCGCTCTGATTGGTCAGTGTTTTCCGTTAATATCTCCTCAACGAAGCCTCGGGCAACAATTTCGCTAAGGAAAAAGTTGTTTCAAATCACCCCCTGAACCACCCTTTTCAAGGACTTCCAACATTTTTGGGACACCCTGTATACTTACATGCGTCATACACGTTGTTTTACTAGGTTTTCTTGGTTTGAACTTATCATGTAAAAATTGCATTGCTTGAAACGCAAACCACTTGGAGTGGTACACCTCGTCTTTTCCTAATCCGTAGCTCGTGCCTTCTCGTTGTCTCTCTCTTCTGTACGATGTGAGCAAACTTTCTATTTTTCGTTTCGACTCGTCCACGCTCACTTTAATTTCCTCCGATAGCTCTTTCCATTCGTCTAATTTCTTTCTTGTCAGTTTAAAACCTTGATTCGTCGGGTCCCATAATATAGGATGCTTCCTGTACGCCTCAATTAATTCTAAAGCTTTTTCGTCGGTCCATTCCATTATAAATATTTTCTCGACGAATCGTCGTTTCCATGCGATGAACGAATAAAATAACTAATAATTAATGTTCAGAGTTCACTGGTTATGAATAAAGAAACCTTTCTGCTTTGGCCACTGTTACACTTGGTTTAGCAGTTACGCACCGACGGCACATGTGCTCGAACATTGGCGTACGCTGGCGGAACTGTTCCTTACGTGTGCCATCGCGATCGAAGGCTTTCCAACGCATGTGACCGATGCCAGAACGACCTCATTTCTCGCGCATGCGCCTCAAATAAGACCTCAGTCACGTGTCCTTAGTGAATAAAACGGGTATTACATGGACCCTAACATGTCATTTAAAAATACAGTTTAAATGTTAATGAATATATGTGAATAAAAGGGGGAAAATTTAAAAATATACCTTGAAACGGAATATTAGTTTGATGTAATTGTAAATAGAATTGCGTTATAATTATTTGTTTAAATTCAAGGAGATACAGTGGGTGTAGAAAGTATTCGTACACCGATCAATTTCCAAAAAAACTATGTGAAATTGTAGTTTATTAAATTATTTTTTATAAACAATGACATTCTACATATTCTCGGAAATCTCTAGAATAGATAGAGTACAAAAAAAAATAGCTATTTATGTAAGTTGCGAAATTAACAAGAAAAAAACAATTAATCGATAGAAATATTGAAGCAATAAGTTAAGAATAAATTCGCACAATTGTTTAATTTTTAAAACTTCGTTAAGAAAAAAAAACATTTACATTAATTTATAATATAATACTTCGTAGGATTTCCTTTTGATTTTATTATTATTGTAACTCTTCTAAGCATTAAATTAACTAAATTATTAGTTATTCGAAGTGGGATCTTTTTCTATTCCTCTATTAGAGCCATTTTGAAAAGTACTTTACTGGGATGTTTTCTAATTCGTACGGAGCAATAAACTAATGTGTTTACGTTACAAACTCTACTGTAAATGGTTCGTCATAAGAATCGTACAAATACTTATTGCTTCTATACATTTACCGACTTTTCGCATTTTTTTGTTAATTTCACAAATTATGTTAACTAGTAAATGTTGTTTGGATTATATCTATCTTAGAGACTTCCGAGAATGTGTAAAATTTTGATTATAGAAAAGAAGTTAAGAAACTACAATCTCACAGAAAAGCTTTTTGGGAAATTGATCGGTATACGAATACATTCTACACCCACTGTATATAGCTCTTCCTGCAATCAATACATAACAAGTTCTGTGCATTGTAAATATAATAAACAGAAAACTAGTGATGCACAATAGTTTATGTTTTATGTAACATTACTAAATTGTGCGCGATTCATTTTGCTCCATTACTGTTACAACATGAATATCTATGAAATTAGATTGTCTATTTATATAAACACGACCACATAAAATAATTGAGCGCAACTCGCGAAAGAAACTTTCGGGACAACCTAATAGATCAGTCAAATCATCTGACATCTTTCTCTTTCAACCTTTACAAAGCTTTACAAGTCTTTAAAACTTTGTCGTCTAAAGAAATAAGTTTTCCAAAATGTATACGTTTATATGATAGATTTTAAAATTTTTTAAAATTTTTTATCGCTATTTTATTAAAAGAACGCAACAATCTTGGCCTTACTCGTCGATTGGAGGGTCCATCAGACTTTGACTCCCACAGAGTTGCTTATGCACGTCGCTGCATTTGGCTGCGCACGCGCAAAAATTGCGACGATTCTGGCATCAGTGGCACAAACACAGTCAAAGAGCCAAAGCAACCGATAGTACGTGTGTCCAATCTTAATATACGTGTGCCCAATCTTAGTGTACGTGGCGTAACGGTGTGCGGCTGGCGGCAACACGATCAAAGGCTTTCCAATGCATGAATTGGCTTTGGGGAGCCTCACTCGACGAGCGGTCACATCAAAGGAAACTCGGTGACGCACATTGGGACGAATACCGAGGATCGCGATAAAAAGTCATCAAGTTAACATTTCGTTGTTTTTCATTATAAAAAGCATGCATCACGAGGTTTTTCGGGTCGCGGAATACGATTTTCATGTTTCGATGTTTATCGAAGTGCGGTCAACAGACTTAGACAAAAGTCTTATCCGCATAAAAATGTCCAATAATTAATGAAAAATGGACAACTGTTTATCCACGGTTAGCTAAATAAGAATTGTAATTTGAATTGTAGTAAATTTAATTGTTTAATGCCGTTTGTATTTGTTACTTATCGTTCGAATAGAAATTCGACTCTATTTCAAAATTAACTTCTCAAAATAAGACGATGATAATTAAATGCACTTGAAAATTTATTTAATGAAACTGTATTTCAAAATTGATATGAATAAAATGATTCTTTTCATTTGTATAATAAAAATAAATTATGTATATAGATACATGATATTACTATCAAGAAGAATTGAAAACAAAGGTAATATTGAAGACATTTTTAGTATCTTATAAAAAGAGAAGAAAATGTTTTTAATTTATTCGATGCAAAGTATTTCTTTTTGTACTCGGTTTTCAATAATTAATTCAAATAATCTACTTCTAACAGTCAAGATAAAAAAGATTAATTAACCTAATTTCGACGTCAACTTCAAGAGTAGGAAACTAACTAAAAAGGAAACTATAATCATTACCGTAAACTATTCCGACAACTGGGACAACAACGTTCTCAGTCTTTTTTTGCGTATTTATTTCCTTGGAAACTAACAGGATATCCGTTCATTCGGCAGTATTTCAGGATGAGAAATGCTTTCTTTTTAAAACTTGGGAATTTCTTGATGGTACTCTTAAAAACTATGAAACTAGAGCTTGTCTGTTTATAATTAGTCTGATGACAAGAATCATGACACTAATTAAAATAACCAGAAATAGAAAGCAGTGAAGTAAACATTATTGTTGTAACACAATATGTCGTGCACTTTTGCGAAACTGCTAGATAAATATAATTTCATGTTACACATTGATAAGATACAATTATTCAAAAAAGTATATTTACTCGTATCATTTGAAGTAATTCATTTTAAACTGTTTTTTAAATAAATTTTCTCGACATGACATAGAATATTAGTTGATTTTCTCTTGAGCCATAATGGATAAAAAAAATCGTGTGAAATGCATTTTTGAGAAAAAGTGGAAAACTTTATGAACACATAAATGCATTTACATATTTACGCAAAGACTCGTTTAAAGTTTCAAGATCGATTAAGAGTTTCAAGAACAACCAAGAGTTTCAAGAACAACCAAGAGTTTCAAGACAACTAAAGACTTCCAAGAACAATAGTAACTTTCAAGATCTTCTTCTGGTATCAAATAATGGTCGAAGCAATTTAAGTGTCATGCCACAGAGGTCTCGATGGAAATATGTCATAAATGAAAAGACGCGCGCAATGATTCTCTCTTATAGCAGACTCATATATAAAATAATAAGCAATATAATATCAAATAATTTCGATGATCTTCATATTCTAACATTTCCATGACTGGATTCAGAACTCGAGTATTAAAATGGACGCTTGTCAATTAAGCCATAACAAAGTTCTCCACTAATTGGTTCCCTTAGGATTAATTGTTTAATCGATTAATAAATGTAATCACGAAAAATTATTCGATTAATTATAAGCTATAGACGTGTGTTCTGCACTCATAAATCAATAATCATAGGCTACATGTATACTCAGCAATCATAAATCAACAATCAAAAACTACATGCATACCCGACGATCGTAAATCAATAATTATAAGCTACACGCATACTCTGCAATCATAAATCAGTAATCGCAAGTCTTGTGTATACTTTGTAGTCGTAATCTGTAATTATTCGATGAAACCTTACTAGAGTATTACAGCGTTTTAAAATATTAAATTTTCAAGTTTTCAAAAGTTAAAACAAACTGTCTTCGTAGAGATATTATTGCATAACAACATAATATCTATTATTTTTAGTTTAAAATAACACTGCCTTCTCATCCTTCGTCAAACATCTCAAATCAAACTTCAGCAGCAAAAACTCCAAAATCCTTCGATTTAGACGTGACCGTTTACGAGGTCTTTAGAATTTCGCGTAATTCCGATACTCGGCAGCCGGCTATGCCGTAAACTCGGAAAAACCCACGATTGATTAATCGATGTTTATTCAAGCGATAAACCACTTTCGCGTGGTTATTACACTTAACAACTTCTTGACACTTTATTTACCGGGAGCCTATTTATAAAAAAACACGCTTTTTAATTCCAGTATTTAGCTTTTTGAATTTATTTACTGTGTTGATGGTTGTCTACTTACAATGTTCAGTTTTTGGAAACAGACTTGGCTTTCAATGTACCTAGTAATAGTATGAAGGAATTATTGTCAGCCTAGATTGGCATATACTACTGTAGGAAATTCTTTTTTGAATTAACGACAGTTTGTAAATAGCTCGGTAGATAAAGTGTTAATTACACTTCTTACTTAAACTATGTTTACATCCTTCTTAAGGGGGTATCCTGAATTAGGAGGTCTAAAAAAAGTGGTTTTTCGTGAATTTATTTAGGATGGAAAAAAATAATTAATTCTATCCAACTTTTTATCCTATTTTCATACATATTTGAGTAGTCTGTACAAATTTTTTCAACAAGAAATATTCAAATTGAGTCTACTGTGACGCACATTTGTAAAGCACCTCATAATTGAAACCTCCTATCGGCGGGAAAGATGCAGGTCGTAATTTTCGTTTGACACAAAAAAGCCAAAAGAAATTTTCATTTTCATACACTTCTCTTCTATGTGAACTAAGAAAATTCATACAAAAAAAACTTTCAAACAATTTTTTCATCAAGTTAAAGTAATTTTTTCCACACAAAGAACTCGTTCTTTTTTTCAAACTTGCAGTAATTTCACATTTCACAATTTTTGCGTATTTTTCTTACTTCACATAGAAGAAAAATATATGAAAATGAAAATTTCTTTTGGCTTTTTTGTGTCAAACGAAAATTACGACCTGCATCTTTCCCGCCGATAAGAGGTTTCAATTATGGGGTGCTTTACAAATGTGCGTCACAGTCGACTCAATTTGAATATTTCTTGTTGAAAAAATTTCTACAGACTACTCAAATATGTATGAAAATAGGATAAAAAGTTGGATAGAATTACTTATTTTTTTCCATCTTAAAAAATTCACGAAAAACCGCTTTTTTTTAGACCTCCTAATTCAGGATACCCCCTTAACTGTGGCTGGCCATTTTAACATAATATTTCATAACTTCTCGTCTATTGGGGTCCGCTGGCCTCTCTCTAGCTCGGGTATACCTCGGGGTTGCTAAGCCCGTATACAATCGATACGGAGGAAAAAGGGAAGAATCTCAATATTCTGGGCCTAGAACCACAAGCGAGACCCTCTGTATCGATTCCAAGAACCGCATGGTGCTTACTGCATCAATGGGACCGCCCCGGGCCGAACCGAGATTTATCATTGAAAATTAGCAACCTTTGAAGCGTTATAGCTGGAAAACTAATAAAAATCGGGTAAATACATTAAAGTTTAATGAATTCGGTGTGAAAAGTACTATCGCATGGTATAAACAAAAATATATAGTTCTATTTGAAAAACGAAACTTGACCATCATATATCACGTTAAATAACAAAGTCAACAAAAATTCCTTCGTGCTGAAAGATGAGCCCCATTTTACCATGCAATTTTCATATTTGAAATTTTTCATTCGGCCGATAGTTTTGGAGTTAGAGCTCTGTATCACTTAGGCTGTGACACCCTGTATATCGACATTTCACCAAATAATTTTAGTCTTCCCAACAAATGACGTATACGTCTTAATTATATAATATATCCGATAGCCAATAACAATATTGATGACGGTTGACAATACCATCAACTTGCAATATCAAAATAAATGCCTTGCAAATTGTTTGCAGAAAACAAAAATTTGGTCCATAGAGGGTTGAAACCAAATTAATTTTTATTTATAACCTTTGAGTGACTTCAATCTTACTGAATTCAGTCTCCGCAGTTGCGCACATTATATAGTTGCGCAAACAATACGAAAACCTAACGATGGAACTAATATATCGGTGCTTTCGACCCGACCGTAGGGGAGGAGGGTTGAAATACAATAAAATAACGACTCTAGCGGAATACGACAATAATATATGGACCCAAAAAAAAAAAATCGTTCTGCTTACCTACCGTGTAAATACATGAAATATATCTGTAAAGTTTTATCTGTAAAGAATCATGTCCTTAAGTAGTAAAAATTCCTGAGAATTTTATACATTATCAACGTTCCAGACGACAATGGCCTTTTAAATAATGAGATAATAGAGACGCATCGCGAGTCTAGATCGGATCTAACACTTTCTTCCCCTCTGGCCAGAGAGCAAAAGTGGGAACGGATGGGTGGCGATATCGATACGAGCATTCCACGAATTTCATCCCGTCGCCGTGTAAGTACGGTGGACACGTTGCACTGCAAAAGGACGATAGTCCCCCCGCTTGCACGCAGGAAGCGGAAATTTATTGCGGAATTTGCATGGAGAAGACCCTTATTTCTGAGATAAACGTACCACCCCCTCCCTGTACAACTGCACGATGGGATAGTTGTGCAGAGAGAACAAAGAACTCCGTTCGCATTTATGTTTGCGGCCCTGGAACGTGTTTTGAAGCATCAATGAATTTGGCGAACTGTATCGCCGTCGATAATGTTTCAGTGTGAAGGCTGTCTGATCGATAAATGCTATTTTTGGGAGACCTTTCATTGTTGGTATTTCTCTCAAATTGTCTTCGTTGCCTTTAGTTTATTTTTTAGGAAATAAGCTGGTTGAGCTGAATAATGTTTATTCTTCGTTAACCCTCTATAGGCTTGTGTAAATTTCGAGACACGTGTTAATATATCGACATTTCACCAAGTAAATTTAGTCTTTTTCACAATATGACGTAAATATCTTACAAGGGACAGCACGAATATTGCAGTCGCTTTTGAAACGACATCCTACAGAGGTTGAAGTACGCGTGTAATACTGCAAAACCAATTTGCCTTTTTTCAGAATGGACCTTCGTTTCCAATATATTTTGGTTTAGAGGTTTTTATATTAGTTTGTCCCAAAAGTTTCTTTCGTTTTATTAATAAGTAATACATACGCAATATTTTATGTCCAATGTTACATTATTGAATTGTGCAAGATTCGTTTTGCTCCATTACTGTTACAACATCAACATCTAAGAAATTAGATTGTCTATTTATATAAACACTAACGCACAAAATAACTGAGTGCAAATTACGAAAGAAACTTTTGGGACAACCTAATATGTCTTCTCAAGAGATGTATAATAAAATCATTTAGCAAGGTTCAGCGGGGAGATTGGTAGAGTATCAAATTGTAACACTCCTGTTCGAATCCAAATTAACATCTTTTTCTTTTATTTCAATTTTATGTCATGGAAATATACTTTTTATATATTACGTACTATGTACTGTATATTATATATTATCTTACGGATATTTTGAGGTTGAAATTAATTTTTAACGTAACACATCATTCTAATCATCTGTTTCACCATGGTGTTTTTATATTTTTGTGCTTTAAAAATATTTTTCTGTGCGAATTCTTCGTACCAAAAGTTCCGACGCAGAAAATATAAAAACACCATAGTGAAATAGATTATTAGAATGATATGTTACGTTAAAATTAATTTCAACCTTAAAATATGCGGAAGGTAATGTATAATATACAGTATATAGTACATAATATATAAAAAGTATATTTCCATGATACAGAATTGAAATCAAAAAGATGTTAATTTACCATTACTAGAACCATTTGATGCTATTATTAGAGATCTCTTAAGAAGACGTATAAAAACCTTTAAACCAAAATATCTTGGAAACAAAGGCCCATTCTGAAAGAAACCAAAATGGTTTTGCAGTATTACATGTGTACTACAACCTCGATAGGGTGTCGTTCCAAAAGCGACTGCAACATCCGTGCCTTCCCCGTTAGTTATACAAATGTATCCGATAACCAATAACAATATTGAAGACGTTTGACAGCATCATCATCCTGAAAGAGAGGGTTAAAGCAAAACTTTGGTCACTTTTCATATTTTATACATGTAGGCTTACGTAATTAATTTGTGTTCTCATGTAACATTCTATGCTTCACATAGATAGCATCTATTCCGTTTGTCTTGTTTTATGTGTGCACCTAAAAACCTGATAAAAAAAAACAACCATGAAACGATAAAATGACGTTACTCGAATGTGTCGTTTCAATTTACCAGAAAAGAATATTTTTCATGAATCCCCAGAAGAATCGAAATGTTTCTATTTAAGTGTTATTCATGAGCTGTGTTGTTTCTCTAATTATTGGCTCTGAAAATATTTTCTCCAACGGGCAACATTCGAAGGGTAACGTTTTCGATACGTTAAGGGAACGAAACCTTGCCTTAGGTGCTGCTGTTCAGACAGTAAAAGGGCACTGACTCCTGGATCCGCAATCTTACCGACCTGATCTGTCTGAGCCTTTGGACCCAAGGGCGTACCGCAACCGAGATTTTGTCCAAACAAATTTCAAAAGATGATTTCTATAAATTCATCCACCCTTTGATTCTATCAATGATGATGCGTTACCAGATTAGTACTTAGTGTAATTTAGTTGAAGCTTACTAATTTTCTTTTTCTGCAGGTAATGGTTATTGAAATCGACAAAATAATCTTCCAGATAGAGCAATGTGCTCATATTTAAAGCATAAATGAAAAACAAAATAGATGGCTTTATTCATAAGATAACAAATATATAAAACTATGTACGTAGTTTTAATTTTGGTTTATAAAGGTACGATTTTTCTTTTCACTTGTGTTTTTGTTTTTAATTTATTTCGGCACGGTACCTTGAAAATTGTAATCGAATTATACAGCATACTACTACAAAAACTACGATCTATCACTATTCTACGGATTTTATGCATTTAGGTTATATGGTATATGCAAACAAGAGGTAAACAGAATGTATTCAATTGAAACATTGCAATAATAATATTATTTAATTTTTAATGAATGTACATTTGTAATGAGTATGCATTTTGCATACGTTTAGAATATATATTTCATATCTGCATATGCAATAAACGCACGAAATCCGCAGCCTGTTTATTACTAAATATTAAATATGAAACGTGCTTAACAATATTTTACTCGAAAATGCACAACGATGTGCACCAGCTCTTATTAATGCGAAGGGTGTATATATACCCCCTCAATGACGGGCTCAGAGAAATGTTTATATCTGTTAAATAAATGGGCTCAGAGAAATGTTTATATCTGTTAAATAATTTAAAAAAAAATATCACATTATAGGGGATGATGAGACGAAACTTTTTTATATTTACAGTTTATTCATAGGATGCTTTGTTTCGAAAATACAAATTGGAAAGTTAGAAGTTCGTTGCAAACATTGAATTTCGAGAAAAAGGTCTTCTAAGTTTTCAATTTTTATCTCCGAAACTAAACATCGTGTGTATAAACTGTACATATAAATAAGTTTTGTTTTCTCATTCTCTATAAGGTGATATTTTTTTTTAAATACGATTGTTCGACTGTCGTTTTCTTTTTTTAAGAAAACAGCAGCAGGATCAGACCACTACGAGATCTCGGGAAAAAGGACTTTTGTAAAATTGTACATATAAAATAATTTCGTTTTGCCATTCTCCATAAGATGATATTTTTTAAAAATTCTTGCTGTATTTCAATTTTTGAAGACTCGTCACTTGGAAAATCCTTTAAAAACGAGGCGTAGGTGTGCAAAAACTATTATAGAAAATGAACTGTTTGCGCGAGGCTTTAAAACAGAAGAAATTGATTTCATACGCGTACAGTCCATGGTTTATCGTAAAACTCACAACTTCCCTAGCTTTTAACGTAAAATCCTTCGCTCTCTAGGTTTTCTTCGTTGAAACTGAAAGCTCGCGCAGAAAGATCCGAGGGTACGCCCCGTGGAATGCATATAAGCGAAAAAATTTCGTTTCGGCAGCGAGGGATCATCCACTTGGAGAACATTCTTGGCTTCTGGCAAGGATATCGACGTTGATGTAACCTCTCTGTGTCGACGTTCTTCTTCATTATTCATATCGAACCCCCCGTATGTACACAGCACGCTTCTCCCTCTGTCTCGACCTTCTTTTGCTTCTGCTTTTTCCTCTGGGATGGCAAAACACGACTTCGCGGATGCCTACTCGAGCGTAAACATCGGGACGGATTTTTGTAGCGTGCACGGAGAAGTCAAAACCGCTTCAACGAGCCTGACAACGCACATTAATCGCGCTTGGAAAAAGCTCAGGAAATATAGCCACGGACACCGAAGACCGCGATGAGAGATTGTTGAGTCACTGTAAACTTCTTTTGTTAACAAAAACCTATCGGTGGGTTACTCTTTAGAACGATATTACGTTGAATTGTATTTTTATTTTAATGTCTATTGCTATTTCTAGCTCTATTTGAGTTTTATTTATATTTATACTGTCTCTTCGTAATTGTTCGGGACGATATTATATTGTATTGTATTTCTATTTTGATGTCTATTGCTATTTCCAGCTCTACTTGAGTTTTATTTATATTTATAGTGTCTCTTCGTAATTGTTCGGGACGATATTATATTGTATTGTATTTTTATTTTGATGTCTATTGCTATTTCCAGCTCTACTTGATTTTTCTATATATTTATAGTGTGTCTTCGTTGCTGCCTCTATTTATGGTGTTGCTTTATCTCTATTTTGATTTCATTTCTATTCATCTCCTTGATTTCATTTCAATTTGATCTCTATGTTTTGTCCAATTCCACTTCTGTTATTTCCATCTATTGTATCTCTACTTATAGTTGGAATACTTACCAATTAAAGAATATCTTTTTGTATACATGGAAGACAAACTATTCCTTCCTTGTTGATATTTTAGAGAATATGAAAATAAAGAAAGATAACTCTAACGTAGAGAATTACAAATTATTTATTATTAAATCTTTCTACACATGTTTCTGGTATTCCACGAGTTCGAAGGATCATCACGGAAGGACCTTTCCTCGTATATATTTTATTCAATGAATTGTAATTCCGGTTGGGGAACTCAATTAAAAAATTCACGTTGAAAAATAGCATGTTCATTAATATTAATATTAGATAATTAGAATTTGATTACAGGAAGCATTTTTGTTAAATTCTACGGAAGGGAATGTTACTTAGTTTTAATTAACAGTTACCGTGACGTAAGTGTACGAATAAATTCGCTGCATACAACGTTGTAATATTTTTACGATATTAATTTATATTCATAACATGTCATGCACGGGATGCTAATGAGCGAATGATATTAACGGTGATACCGTCGTAATGAACATCATTTTTCTTCATTGTAGGTATTTATAGCTCGAAGAAATTTGTCCCGCTAGAATTACACAGAAAACATTAAAAGGAAGAAAAATATATATATGTTAAAATCATATATACCTATGTTTTTTTTTTTTATAAACAAATACTCTTGCTGATTTTAGAATTTATCGTGTAATTTCATTCTTCTGTGGAGTTTAATAAATCGAAACGTTTATGTGGAAATAAACTATGGTTGTATAAGTAATAATAAGCTGCATTATTGTTTTCATATTTACGAGCAATATCTGTTACGTATTTTTCTTCATTATTTTTACGATACCGAAATAATTTTATTAATATAAAGATTTTTTTTATTGTACCAACACTTCTTAATATTTAAAAAAAAATGGAAAGAAAATGTTCCAAATTATTTTTATGATACCGAACTAATATTATTAATATAAAGATTTTTTTTATTATACCAACACTTCTTATTATTTAAAAAGAATGAGAAGCAAGTGTTCCTTTCAGAACCATCAACGTTGCCATTTAATGTTATTACATACTGAAAGTAATTGCAATTTTAACTTCATATCTGCGGAAGAACTGTTTTCTAATAGTCGAATAAGCATTTAAATTATGCTCAGGTCATTTATAGAATTGTTTTTGCAAAGGATGTTCATTATTCCCGAAATCTTGTAAGAATAATAAATGATCATTGGGTGTTCAATATAAAATATTTTTAGTTTTATCTGTTGCATTTTGTTCCCAATTATTTGTTTTCTTTCTTCATCGTCGTCGTTCTCAATTTATCTGGAATCAGTGTAACAAGTATTCGTACAGGAACCATTTATTTCATTGTAAATTGTTTGCTGTACGAATACTTCTTACACTGACTGTATGTATTGACGCTCGAAAACTAGTGTTTTGCGGCCATCAATGTGTAACGAGTCCCCATAAGTATACATTCCATCGATACCATCTCTCGAGAGATAAACGTAATCCAACAAGGTGTAATAACCAATAACGTTACTTGAGATCCTCGCGAGGGAAGCGTAACTGATAATATCGCGTTAAAGTACGCTGTAGCATGGCGATCTGGTAATATGGTAATAATTATTCTGATAATCAGCCGATTGTAACCAATGGTGTGGATATATGCATTATAATTGAGCAATTTTTAATGAAGTTAAATAAATACAATATTCCTTTAAAGCAGACGAGTCAAACTGGCGATTATATGATTTTTTAAATATTTCGTACAGTTGATTTTTCAGAATAGTTTCTGGATCTAAAATTTCATTTCATTAAACCGATTAAAATTTTAGCTTCGTAAGTATTTTTACGATCATGTCTAGCACTGAAAGCAGGGATGGGCGACACCCTAGGCTTCGAATAAATCTGAAGTTTGCCGATATGTTTGTCTCGTTTCCTTCTTTGGAAAATGTTCAAAAGAGGAAACGAGACAAACATATCGGCAAACTTCAGATTAATTCGATGTCTAGAATTTTGCCCATCACTGACCGAAAGTGTTAAGTTATTCCAAAGCATCATCTGCGGACGGCATAAATTATTTCTGAAAAGTATTCCAAAATAGTTGTAATATTCGACTATTGGAATGTTAGATTATATTGTTTCCAATTGCACGAGAACAAAATTTTCGCTTCGTAAGTATTTTCATGAGTTTGTCTAACAGCGAACGTGTTAAAGAAAAGCGTGTAAAAAACAATTTCAGTGGATGCTGCGCCAATGCGTGTCCGTGTGTGGACGTGGAGCAGTTTTAATAGCACCCGCACGGGCACGATCCCAGGGGCCCGAGAGCGAGTTGATGGGACCCAAACGAAACACAGTTCGGCTCATGCATCTGCATATAAATCACTGGCTGGACAGCCTTAAGAAGCCGAGGGCTATTGCGGACCCGCCAATAACCGTGAAACATTGCTTTCGGTTCCTTCCGACGGCGTGGTTAAAAACACCATCCATATAACTTTTTCGCCCTTTTTGCAAACATTTGGTGAAATAAAGCCGGGCTACAGAAAAAGTGATCGCGAACCGAAGGAAGAAACACGTTCACTTGGAAATAACGCGGGCTCCATTTGGATTTTCGGAGCGACGCGTGAACGTTTTATTTATTTAACGGGGTGGCTATGTAAATTTTCACATAACTGTGTAACTTGTTTTAAAATTAGTACTTACTATTACGAAATTAATATGGTCGGTAGTCTTAGCGAGCAAACTATGAGCATTCTTGATTTTTAAAGTTTAGGGAGTTTTAAATTGTTTGAGAGTTATTTAAGATAACAAACAATTTTTAGAGAACATATTTTCGTAGATATATACCTTAAACTATTTTGTTAAAATTGTAGATTCTTAGATGAATTCAACGTACTAATTTGTTCGTACAACTTGGAGTATAAATACATTATTAATAATAACGTAATAATAAGTGTGAAAGTTGAAATAAGTTTTCTCTATAATTGGTACTATTTTTAAAGGTTACTGTTTGAAATGTATAATTATTAATTTAAATATGACATGCAAACGTGTAAGTCCATTTGTAGAAGATAGTAAAAGATAGTTTTGTAATAAATGTAACATTGATCGTACGTTATAAAGGGTGTCACTGTAAATACGACTGTAAATTCTGTCGTAAGGAATTCTAAGCATAGGAGAGTTTCGTTTTCGTTTCGTGCTAAATAATTTCTAGACTGTTTTCATTACCTTCGCCTCCAAGGTCTCCAGTTGCGCCATTCTAGGTTCCAGAAGTTGCTGTTGTGAACCAGGCCCAGTATGTAAAGCAGTCTGAAATGAAAGAAAAATTCGAGTTATTATGTAACTGTATCCACATTCTCGTAAATTTTACTTTTACCCATTTGTATGCTTAGGAAAGCCAGTTCGACGGGAATTTCAAAATCGTACTATTTCATATTCTCTAATTTTTGTTCTGGAAAAAAACGAGACTTCTACTCTAAAAATTACCAGATAAAAAATGCTTATTATATAATATTATTTATATTTAAATAAAAAATATTATAGAAAGATTGACTTGAAGATAATAGAACCTCAGCACTATCAATTCAATAAATAAAAATTTATTTAAAAAATTTAATATCAAGTTGTTTTTAAAGATATTAATTATTTGTAACTGAATTGCATTTCTTAAAGAACATAAATACTATTTAATTGAAATGTTTGTTAGTAATTAAAAAAACGATACCACCAAGACTGATGACATTGTTGCCAAATAATTGTTAGAAAAAATAATCTTTTCACGGTCGTATAAGGGCAACGGTGATATTGTTTCATATCTTTATTACATTTACGTACCCTGTTTTAAAGTCTGCTTAGCTTTATTTTATGAAAGAATGGGACGACATCCCTTTAAAGTCAGATATGGCTAGTGCATTTTATCGTTGTCCACGAGGTTCCTACGAGTTCTTTCGTAATCTTTATGTGTCTGACCGCCTGTAGCCATACCTATCAACTTCCCGGCTCTACGGGCTGAAGTCGCATTCGAACTTAACAAGCATCGCAATCTCCTAGCGGATAGAACACGAATCTCTTTTATACTTTCTTTATCAAAAGTTATAATTCGTCTGAATGAGACGATTATTGCACGTGTGTTCACTTTGCAACAAGTTGGGACTAGTCACAAATGGACTATCGCAATTTCTGTCCACAAAAATTAGACGTAAATTGTAACTTCTAATTAGTAAGGTTTTATTATCAGGAAATATTAATGATATAGGGATAGAATAGACAAACGCTTGATTCTAGTTTCAAATACATTATGAAGTCTCACTGACTCCCCAAAGAGAGCAATTTAGGGGAATTTTTAACGTAAAAACTGTGCAGAGTAAAAAACTCAAATTTGAATATAGAACTATGTACACCCTCGTTCATAAATACGTGGACACTTACTTTCTTCAATGAATAATTAATAGCACCAGAGAACGAGTTGAAGGATCCCAAACGAAACACAGCCTCGACATCAACAACGATTCTTCGTTTAAAACGTATGGTGTTATTTAAAAAAGTCAGATGACCTTTTGCATTTTTACGTAAAAAGCATTTCTTCAAATTTAGAAATATGCGAACGTGTAGCTCATCGAGAACTGATAAACATTTGTCTAAAACATTTTTTAATTGCACTATCAGAAATACCTAAAAAATGGTGGTATATCTTAAGAAGTAGACCCTGTACTTATCCTATGTTAAGTGAATATTTGAAAACTTCATGCCTAAATTATAACAAATTAAAGAAAAAAAAAAAAAAACGACATAGTTCGCTGGAAAGAGTGGATAACAATTTTTCACATCTCTGATTGCATATTCCTGAAAGATGAGCGTCTATTTTTCGACCCGCTCAAGGCGAATGGCGTGTAAGTGCAGGTCGGGGCAAGAAATTGCACGAAAGGTACGATTGTAGGGCTCGTGAGAATTACGATTTCTCGACGTGCTCAGAAATTCTCACGACAATACGCGCATCATCCGTGTGAGACACTTAGAATGTATGCGCAAGTGATCATGGAATGCGCGAGTACATCGACCCTGTTAAAACGTAGAGACTCTGTAACATCGCTAAGAAATCTGCTTGACCTGACGACCTATGTCAACACGGTGATTTGCGTTGAAACAAGTTCCATAGAATTAATGGTACAATAGGAACCGAGCGGACTTTTGACTCCGTTTTCAGAATTGGCTCGTTTCAACCAGGCCAGGCTGCGAACAGTGCTCACATTTTCCTGTACAATACCTTGTTGAAATTTGAGTAGAATGTAGAACAATTACCTTTACAGTGAAGTGAACATATGGAGTTTTGCGATCAAATAATTCATCTGCAGTTTGATCGACATGAGGAAGACAAAATAGAAGTAAATATCAGAATTATCATCGAAGTTGCACGTCTTTAAATAATAATTTAAGAGAATTTTTAAATAACTGTTAGTAGTTTGAAATATACGGGGTAAATTTGTTTAAACAGAAGGTTTAAATTAATAAAAGTATGGTAAATGGAAATAAAATAGGAAGTAAACATTAATGGATCGTGTTAAAAGCACAAATTAAATTATAGATTATGACGTTCTCTATACCTATAAATCAATTGATTTGCTTAAATTGATAAATAACTGAACATAAAACGCTATTATAATATTTCTTTCCAAGGCGTGATATGAAATTAATATCATTTTTTTGAAAGTCGACGGGTAATATTAATTGAATAATGTAGAGAGGTATTTAGCGTGGATAATCATTTGGATTTCGTACATTTAAGATATATGCATGGAAAAAATTTACAAAAAAAAGTTGTAGACTTAGTAAAACATATTTCATAAACTGAAATAATAATATTAATATTTACACACGTTATGAGTCCATGAGACCCATTATTATAATCCAATATTAGACTTGAAATTAATGATATTATTTATAATATTATTCTTCATAGCAATGTATTAAACAATTTAAAAATAAATTATTTAATGCAATAATAAATTCATACCATGACTTAACCATTTGCCCACGAGGGGCAAGTCAGAGGAGACAATCTTTGTTTATTCATTTTTTATAAATACGTTCCTAAGCTGTAAACTGGTACACTTTGAAGTAGTAGTACGATACCTTATTTCCACGACTCTCCAATCACTGTAAAAAAAGAGTTTAGTCGTCGAAATTTTTAGCTGTCTGTAATGAAACTGAGTGCAAAGGGTTAAACTATTACATAACAGGGTGGTCATTTTTGGTAGAAAGTATCATTATTGCTACATTACCAATCGTAGTCATTATGATGCAGATACAAGGTTGACCTGTTTCTGTTATTCCCCAGCAATGATTACTATCCGATACATCGTCGAAATATTCCCACAAACCCGACTAATGAATTTCGGCTCGCGCAGAATCCGCTCAATCCATCTAAATTACAGAACTATGAAATCAATTTCACGCCACCATGAAACGACTTCTGCTCAAGCAAGTATATCACCGATTTACGTCGGCCGTTCACTTGAAAGCAACCACTCACCGATTCACAGATAATCCAGCTACATCTCGTCGTAATTACATACGTCGTTCACGAACCATAATTGACTTGTCATTCAATCTAACGTAGACACGATACACGCTTGATGAAGTTTTAAACCTTAAGTACAATATCGTTCAAAAGTGTGGGATCACTTGTAATGTTCACGGATCGCGAGAGAAAAGAAAGTAGAAGGTAGTAATCGCGTAGTCTATTGTTTCGTTTTCTTTGGTAAGTTCATTAGGGAATTCTTCCATTGTATGACTGTGTCTACCATTTATGCCTGGAAGGAATTGATTGCAAATTATTTAAGTCTACTTTAACCGTCAGAATGCTTCGTTTCCTTAGCGAATATTTCATTTGTCAGAAAGTTTGCGTTTAGAACTTTTTTCTGGAATATTCAAGTCGTACGATGCGATGCGTTTGGAATTAAAGTAATACCTAATATAGAGATACAGATGACTTAAAATTAGCGAGTTCAGGACAATGTGACTTTTCAAAAGAGCTTTTCAAAAGAGTAATTTTAAAGACTATTACTTGAGAGACTCAATTTTCTTATTTCTTGCATTACATTTCTTCGCTTTACAAATTGCCTTTGACATGAATCAGTGTAACGGCCTTATGATATAGTAGTATACTGAAGCTTTTTGTATGAGAATTACAACATTTACTACAATAACGAAGCATTTTTGTTAATCATTCGAGAATTTCGAAAAGTAAGCAATAAAAGGACTGTAATAAGAGACAATAATAATAATAATAATATGAAGATTATATATATGACAAGTTAAAGTCTAGTATAACATCTGTTCTCGCACAAATCTAATGATTTTACAATCTTTTTTAATCTGGAGTTTACAATCCTCAAATACTTAATTTTTATTTATATGTTAATTCATACTTTTTTATATTATATTTTATATTAATGTTTTAACGAATTTAATGGAAATTCTGTACTATTCACACATTTCAAAAATTACGCAATTCAAGGACTCGAATCAAATGAAAACCGTCAGAATGCTTCGTATCCTTAGAGTATATTTAATTGTATTTAGAATCAAAGTAATACCTACTATAGAGATAGAAATGACTTAAAATTATGGAAGTTCAGGACAATATAATTACTACTCGAGAGACTCAATTTTGTTTCACCACTGTAGAGCATAGTTCAGCAGTTGCTGAATTGAAACCACTCTTGAAACCACGAAATAAAGATAAGCTCATAAAATGAATTAGGAAGTATACGAATTTAGTTTTGCAGGATTCGAATATAGGACATTGGAGTAGAAAGTAATCTATCGTTTCTCCTTTCGCAGATGAAGCACACGTGACTCTGATCAGTTTCCTCTGTACATCTTTTGGAGTAAATATTACACATATATTCCTGAATTGAAACCACTCTTAAAATCACAAAATAAAGAAAAGCTCGTAGATTTAGTTAAAGCGTATGTAAATTGGATTTTTAAAAATGTAAAAGAATGCCAGGATTTATGACATCCCAGCAGAAAGTAGTCTACTGTTTCTTCGTTTAAAGTGCTGCAGATGTAGCACACTTGGCTCGGTTCAATTTCCCCATTACATTTTTTGGTGCAAATATTGCGCATATATTGCAAGCTGTACTTGAGCTATAACTCGCTTTATTGCTCGTGGGAGTCGAGTGGGTACTTCTGAGGGTCGTCCTCCAAAGATCTCGGTAGAATCAATTGCACGGAGTTCGAGGTCCTCCACGATTCTAAGTCTTGCCCTTTCAGAACATCCTTCTATCGATTAGAAACTTCTTCATTTCTTCTGGATCGTCAGTCAAGTTCCCAGTTTCTTGAGAGATCGCACACGCCGACTGTGACCAATAAGTCTAATTGTAAGTTTCATTGTCCAGTTATATTTGTGTTCTCCTTCAAGAGGAGTCGTAGAAAAGGTCAATCAACCTACTCGTGCAACCTTACCTGGCTACATACAGGGTGTCCCGTAACTGGCGGTACAAGCGAGTAGGGAGTGATTCTACGTGAAAAAGTAAGTCGAAAATATATAATAAACATTTTTTATGCGAAGCTTTGTTTTCGAGAAAATCGACTTTGAAATTTCGCTTTGACTTTTATTTATGGAGTCATATTAAATCAATTGTGTATCCTGAAGAAATCACAAGCTGCGAGCAATTCAAAAAAGAGATTATTGTAGTCTTTCATACATAAAACAATCGAATACGTTAGAAAGCGTTTATAGAAATGTAATTAGAAGAGAAAAAGTATGGGCAACATTTTCAGCAATTCCTGCAATTCTGTAAAACTTTATGATTACTTCAACATTCTATTTCATTAAGTGTTCTTAATTTCTCGTTACGATAAAAACAAACTTAAACCGTGATAATAACCACCGAGACAACGATGTACAGTGAGATTCGTTACATCGAGACATGATCAAGTACATCCGTACCCGGCGAAAATTCAAAGTCGATTTTCTCGAAAACAAAGCCTTACACGAAAAATTTGTATTCTATATTTTCGACTTACTTTTTCATGTAGAATCACCCCATTTTCGCTTGTACCACCAGTTATCGAACATACTGTATATTAACTTGAAATATATCAAAGGACCTACCACTCCGACCAAAAACTCTATACTGAGTTATCCAGTTATCTTTTTTTTTTCTTCTCTAATCGTTAAATCTTCTCAATCACTCTCTTTATATAACTCTTTGAATTTACATCCCACTTTCTGAATTTTAACGAACCTTCTCCGACCGTACGTATCAGTTTTAAATACATGAATGCCGAAACATCGATCGCTACTCCTCCAATTAAAATATGAGCTCCAATCTCGTCGAATAATCGTTTCGAAACTTTCGAACGATAGAGTGTGACTAATGGGATATAAAGCAGTATCGGCTTTCATAATCCCACAGATCTCTCGTGGCATTGTTAAACAAAGGGTCTCAGCTTATTACCAACGAAGGTGGACGCTTTGTCATTGATCCTCCATGAAACCTCCCGCTGGCATATCGTGCTGGTTCAACGCATTTAATTGAAGCGATTAAAAGCATCCGCGATTCACCGTGGGCCCGTTCGTTAATCATTGGAGGTCGTGGGTGTGCTCGCGGAATATGAACACTGTAAGTTGGGAAACGTGTAATCATTGTCGAGGATGGAAGCTTCCATCAACTCTGGCGACCCGGAAGACGGAAGACGATCCCGACGAGATACTGGATACGCCAATTTCTAACGTGAGATTAGTCAGCACGGTTCGCGCGAAACGACTTGCTTCTAAAGATTCTTATCTTAGAATAAGATTCTCTCCTTTGCTCGATCGCCTGTTACGAAACCAGAACCACGAAATAAAAGTGTGGGAGTAGTTTTACAGAGCTGGAACTCTTTTCGGAACCTTTAACGTTCGCGGCCCCGTATTTTTAGATTAGAACCGTGTCCGAGGGAATTAACTCATTGCTGGACTATTTAGTTTGACGAAATCCGGGTTAGATCGAAGTTCGTCGAAGGAATTAAAGTGGTAAGCGACACTAGCTCAAGCGATGGGAAAGATGCTTGCAGAGTTGAGAGGAGAAGCATTTTGCTGTAATCTGTAAAGTAGCGGTATATTTATTTGCCACATGCTATGTACTGTTTTTGTAGAAATCAAATGTACATGACTCAAACACTTTAAAATTGTAATTTAATTTTTATTCTGTATGTACTAGGTAGACTGGAAAGTAATATCGTTTATATTACATTAAATTCAAACAAATATTTAATTAATTTATATTTCTAATCAATTATGTAATCACCATCGTTATCAACGCCCTTTTCCCATGCAGTGTGCAAATATTCAATGCGATATCGATGAAAAGTTAATGAACTGATGAGTTATAAATAAATATTTAAAATTGCCAAAACGACGTTACTTTCCAGCCCACCTAATATATAGGGATACTTTTAAGTAATAACTCTTTTGATGAGTTATTTGTCAGGATTTTTGATAAACTTGAACAATACAATCACACAAGACAAATCCAACAATATATTAAACATTTTTTTCTTAAAACTTAATTCAGATAAATCTCAAGTAATCTAATTTCACAGAAAGATAGAACATGTATTCATACCTCTTTATCATGGAACGTAACGTTTAAAGTATTGTTGCATTTGACTTATAAAGTTTCCTTCATGTGTTATGATTGTATTGTTTAAATTTATCAGAAAGCCTGACAAATAGCTCATCGAAAGACTTATTAATTAAAAGTACCTCTTACAATTTATTTGCTATATACTGTTTTCGTGGAAGTCAAATGTACATGAGTCAAACATTTAAAAATTGTAATTTCATTTTTTTTCTGCATATATATAGGACTTGTTTTTTCAACTAATCTACAAATTTTGTAAATTTTTTGGAACTTACCAAAGACACTGATCGTTGTTGAAGCTTGAGTCCCAAGTCTTCTTTTTCGTCGCCACAGTCAGTTGTATAGAATAGCACACTTTTCTTCGATCCCCTGAAATGAACTCTCATTGATATACGTCGCATAATATGAATTAGACTGTTTTTTTTATCACATATTTAACGTCGCATCAACCTTTGGTTATTAGCGACAGTTTCCGTATATGGACCAACATTTAACATTAGAGAATTAGATTGTTGTATATTTATTATATAGTACGATCGTACGCATTTTGCTTACTCATTGCAGTCTATTTGACGCAACTATAATAATCTATTCAATATCAATAATCGTGTTATATCCTCGTAATACTTCCTCGTAATACTAATCGACAAATTTCTTGTCATATTTGAAATGTACTTTACTTTTACCAACATCTCAATAACAAATAACTAAAATATCTTTCTGTTTGCTCATTCAAACTCCAATTGGAACATTGAGTACTCCAGGAAAATATAGTTGAGCAATCCTGCTATAATCAAAGCTCACGCAACAAGCAAGGTAATCAATCCAATGAGAAGAAGCTTCGCTTACACGATATATTCTATAGTAATCATTTACATCTGTTACTTCCTTGCTTCAACTTCACGTATTGCTAAATCTCCATACGATCTTTCAATCATCAATGCAACGCAATAATTTCACGCAACAACTGGAGTTATACTGTACTAAGCCTACTGTTTTCACAATTTTTTATTTCAATTACACTTGTTCAACTCTAAATAACGCGAGGCACATAAATAAATTTCTTTTCACCCGGAGAAAAAAATTCCGCGTCGTGGAGATTAATGAGGACCGAGATCTGCATTAACACGATCACTCGATAATTTACAACCGGTACAGCAAAGTAAGATTGGCTAAGAAGTAGCCTGACGGAACAATCAGTGCGTGAAAATTCAGTGCAATTACACTCGTGTAAAATCATTCCGGAAATGTTTTACCACATGAAATGCGATAAGAAAAGAGGTTATTGGAGGGATCATTAAAGCAGAAAGTGTAAATCGAAAACTAATAATAAGTATTGCAACAATGTTCACGACAGGGATGGGTAAAAGTTTTTTTTTTATATGGTTTTATTTTTCGTCGCTTCTACCCTTCTATCTTTCTGCTTCCCCGCCCTGTATAATATTTCTGATACCCAATAAAAATATTGATGATCGTAGAATAAATTTGGTCATTATTGCTAATCTATTCATTACTAGTTCTATTCGAATAATTATTCTTATAGATGATCGAATTATTCCAGCTCATATAGCAAAAATAAAATAAAGTATGCCAATAATTTTATGATCTGCATTAATAGGATAAAATCATTTTGTTAGTAAAATAAATTATTTAATATTCAAAATGTATGATACCGAAAATATTAGGTACTGGAAAAAGTTCGTGCGGTTTATTCGTTAATTGTAACTATATATCGATTTTCGTGTGGTAATTGGCAACTATAAGACATGAGTTTGGTTTCATTTTAATGCTTGATCTTTGTAATTGGTATGCATGCTCTGTGGAGTTCAATTGTTTCGTTGTTGTGTAGCTATAAGAACAGTAAACATGGACAGCGAAAGAGTAAAAATTCGTGCTTTTATTCTTTACGAATTTAAACTTGGGAGTACAGTAGCAAATGCTGCAAGACGCATTTGTAGCGTTTGTGGGGAAGGTGCTGTTAATGAAAGAACCGCACAGAAATGGTTTAAAAGGTTCAAAAAAGCAAATGAATCGGTAGATGACGAACAGCGTTCAGGGCGTCCATGTGTCATCGAACACGAAAAATTCATCGAGTACGTAAGTTCAAATCCAAGAAAAAGATGTCCCGAGCTTGCTCAAGTATTCGAATGTGAAGAATCTACCGCAAGAAAGCGAATTCATTCACTTAATTTTCACAAAAGATTGGACAAATGGATACCGCACCGTTTAACGGAAGAGAACAAATACTCCCGGCTGAGCATTTGCAATATCCATTTATCGATCGAATTTTAACTTGTGACGAAAAGTAGGTGGAATATGATAATGTACGACGATCACGCCACTGGGTTCAGAAGGGGTCATGTTCAACAGGAACCATACCAAAATCGAGTCCCCATTCGAAGAAGGTGTCGATCACTGTTTGGTGGACTACACGAGGTATCGTTCACGTTGATTTTCTTCCACGTGGCAGACTATTACTGCAGATACTTATTGCAAAGAAATTGATGGAGTCATTGATGAAATTGATGACAAACGGTGATTATTTCGTTGAATAAACCTATGATTTAAAACAGATTTGAGTATTTGTATTTTTCTCTGAAAATCCGCACGAACTTTTTCCGGTACCTAATAATATTGGCTCGTAGGACCATGAACCGAAAATATCAAAGTAAGTGCCAAATTGTCTGCAGGAAACAAAAATTCAGCTATAGAGTGTTAAGACTCTGAAACCTACGAAATGTTCGTATAATTTTGATACGCAGTATAGTATCCTCAACGAAGACACAGTTGGAAGAGCTTCCTAAGCTCTGGTACTTATATATGCCAGACGTCACTGTATCACGAGTGATTCACATTATCCTTCGTGCAACCGTCTGTTAAAACATTCATCAAAGCACCCACCAGACGGAACGGTGACGGATAGCGCGAATACGTCTAAGGAAAACCCATTAAAGGGCGGACGGTTGTCTGACGTATAGCGCGAATCAGTGTTTAAAACAAAACCTGGTACATAATACGGTAGTATGGTCTGCGTTTATAATAATCACACCTAAGTGCTTTCCCATTCCGGTTGAATGACTGATGTACAGCGAGCACGGGCGAATCAGCGTAGCAACGAATCTCGTTCATAGCGAAGACAGCAACATTGCAACCTATGTTAATTTCCTCGCTGCGCTGACATCTGAAACAGAAAATAACGGTCGCTGGTCAGATGAAGGTTATCCTTGGGCAGACTATACTTTTAGATAGTTCTTGGAATGAGTTTAATCGTAATTCATACGGTTAAATAACGGAGCGTTTTAAACGGTAAACGAGCAATTGGTAATGTTACGGTACTATGTGGTATTGTTCATCGTGCTCGCAAGCAATTAATGTCGTTAGGTAGAATCAGTCGTACAGTTCACCGCGAAGGCTTGTCGCGAGCGCGATCATTTCCCCTTTCTTTACATTTTTTGATTCTACTTTAAACCTAATGCATTGAAAAGTGCAGGGAGAGATCTCTCAATTTGCGCCATGCCGCATTGCATGGTTACAAACATAGGCAATGAATGTTGACCATTTGAAAACAAAATCACAGACAATACTGACAGATGCTAAATAAGAGTTAATTTTCAAAAGATGTACACCCTCGGTCAGAAATATGTGGACACTTCCTTAGTAGAAATAAATATGTAATAAAAGTTGCGAATCTATTAATATCAATTATATCATTTATGTTTTGATATGCTTATGATACATTAGCGAATATATTTTATTAATAGTTTCTTTTTCCAAAGACCAAACTTGGATACTATTAATTTCTTCAATGTATCCGAAGTAATATTATCTCATTTATTTTGTAATATTTCGACATAAATGTTTTTGGTATATTGAACATTCTTTTGGAACTTTTTTATCTAAACGATTTTATAGTTCCACTATAAAATTAACTATGCCACTAAAAACATTTAATATTGTTAAGTGTTGTTAAATACACATCCAATATAGAATTTAGCAACAAAAGTTGTATAGTAACTTCATTTGTAAATGGTTGAAAAATGTGTTATTAATACTCACATTGCACGCGTTATAGAAGCTTAAGTTAAGACATTGTGTGTAAAAATGAATGTACATAATAAAATAATTAGTAAAAGTTTTACTATTGACTTAATGGTTGAACGGGTATGATTTTATATATTAACGGCACAATGCTATGTAATGTAAAATCTATTATAATTTCTTAATCGCGATTATTAAATTAGTGTGAAGACGAAACATTTTTAAATCTCTGAAATGAAAAAAAAAAAGTGTGGTTCCGGCCGGGATCGAACTGGCGACCTTCTGCGTGTAAAGCAGACGTGATAACCGCTACACCACGGAACCTCTGTCCTTCTTTTTTTAATATTTACTAGATCTTAATACATATTAAAGTTTATATAATATATTTCATAATATTTTGCGGTAAATTGATAATTTTATCTTTATTTACCTGACCTGATTTAAAAAGATACTTTTTGAAGACAACATTTCTCTGAGTTTGTTATTAAACCTCTGCTATCGAAACTGTTTATTTTGTTAGTTTTATAATAGATATTTTTTAATTTGTTTTATGTAACATTGTCTAAAATTAAATGGACTATTTTTATTAGTAGAAATACTATTAATTGATTATTACTAGTAAAATTGTTTTCATATTTAATTATCTAAAAATTCTATGTATTTTTAAATCTAGATTTAATATACACAGATGTACATTGATTTGTCGATATTGTTATTACATAACTAAGAGTGCTGTTCATAACAGACTTTAAATCTGGTATAACATCTACTCCGTACTGAAAGCAATTATCACGGAACTGTATGTCGCTATGAATGATTGTTATGCAGAACTAAAATTACTTTGCCGTATTGATTCTAATTCCAGCAGCAGTATCAGCTCTGACATTAATTTTACTTATGGCTTCGGTATTGCTTCCAGGGAGATGAAAATAGTGAATTGAAATTGTTACAGAAGTAGAAACTTTTAGAAACTGTCGTAATAAAGTTCTACTTGAAACTATTGCACATGAAGAATTGAAATACTAAGCAATAGTTATTATTAGACTGCGGATCTTTATGCAAAATAAAATCTTCGCGAACGAGCTTACAAAAATTGAACCTAAATAGAAATTTATTTTATTCTGCAAATATTATAACACGAACTTTACTTTCAATCATTTTATATTCTTGCATATTGTTTGCATTTTGTAGGTTTCTTGTACATTTAAATTTCCTATAAATGCATAAAGATCCGCAGTCTAGTTATTATAGTTAAGACTCGCAGATCTTTAAATTGAGAGACTTTGAAGTTTGCTACAGTCTACAAAGTAAAATCACCCTTCTAAAAGTTTGGAATTTTCACTTAGAATAAAATATCAATCTAGTGAGAAACTTTTCTACATTTCAATATCTATTGATTGGAACAATTAAAACTTAATATCTCCAACATAATTAAACATTTCTGATATATACAGCATCATTCAGTGTTCGATTAAACATTAATAACAATTACAGTTCAGAATAAGTATTCATTAGAGACATTAATTGTGAAAAATTTGTTAATATTTTAACATCAGTTGATTAGACCAACAAAATATTAATTTCTGACAATAGTTAAATTAATGATTAACAAGACTTATAATTTAAACAACGATGTGAAATATGATTTTGCTGTGATATTAATGTTTCATGAATTATTTTCACGAAAATTATTCAACGAGTCTTCGAATCGAGTGTCACGCGGTTGTTCGTCCTTCCCCTTCTCTATCTAGAGACGCACAAGCGAGCCGCGACCCTCGATCGACAGGTATACGAAGGGTGCGGTCTCATTCTTCGACGATCCTTTGGTCGGTATGGATCTTGCGATCGCGTGTTCGCGTCTCGCGTCTCTTCTATTTTTGCTTGTTTAGTTTCCTTTAGTTATCATAGCTTGGTATTGCTTGTGGGTAGCTTAGTTTGGTTTGGTTAGTTTTAGGGCATGTATCTAAGTTAGTTTTAAGGCATGCGTGTACGAGAGTCTCTCCTCTACCAAAGAATTATTAATCAACTTGTTTTGTTTGTTCGTAAGTCTATATTGGGCTCGAAACATCGTTCTCCACTTCGGTCACTATTACTTGATGTGATAAGTGAAGTGACCAACTGTGTCACTGGACAGAAAGGTCGGTTGCCGTCCTACTGGTGGATCTGTATTCGAGGGGAAGACAATCGGCTCCTCCGGATCGGTTCTCTGCTCCCTGTATCCCTTCTGGTGTAGTCCAGGCTCCCGGCGCAGTGCAGTAAGTCCAAAGCGCAGTGAGACGGGTGCAAGTCGGGTCCTATCGTGGCTCCCAAATGGGTACAGGGTGTGGAGGACTGGTTCGGAGGCGTCGATCGTCTTCCTCTCGAGTCCAGATCCAACAAGAGGAAACGGGACTGACTCAGTAAGTCCAGTTTTATGGTCGCGTCGCGTCGCGATCTCAATTTAGCTTCCATTTAGTTCAAATAATTATTTGGCAGAGTCAGACTTAGACTTTGGAAATCCAAGGGAATTTTGTTTTTTCTTTGATTTCCACGGTTTCGTACTTAGTATTAAGCTCGTCGACTCTATGTAGGGTATGCATCTACGTATGTATACTCTATGTAGAGGGAGATCGAAGGAACTTTGATTCCTTCTATCTCCGGGTCTCCAGTCGCAGCAACCTCCACGTGGTGAGACCTGGTAATCGGTATTATTCGTGACGAACAATCCTTCGTCGCGAGTAATACCGAGCTAATGGCTGCGAACTTGTAAAGTGTAAAGTGTAAAATGTAAAAAGTGTAAAGTGCAAAGTGCAAAGTGTAACGTGTAAAGTAAAACTAGCTTTCGATTAGCAGGGACAACATCAAGGAGCCGTGGCTGGTATATTTTGGATGATGTGCAAGAATTGGTCATTTTTCACCGTGAAAGAAGGAAATTCTTATCGACAAATTGGTAAAATTTGTAATCTAAGTAAGAGACTGTGGAGGATATTGTGCGAAGATATAATTTCGACAATCAGGTCAAACCAATTGCTCAACAAGGACAGCTAAAGAAATTTGACGATCAAGATAACGTAATATTGTAAGAAAAATAAAGCAGAATCCCGGATTATCCGGCACTGTGTTAATTTCTCAATTATTAGAAGAAAGAAAAGGAAAAAAAGTTCATCCAGACACAATACGTCGAGTCTTAAAAGAATATGGTAAAAGATAATGGCGGAGTAACTCGTAAGAAATCATACATAAATGAAGTAAATCGCAGAAATATATATGATCAATGCAGACAATATAACCATTTAATGTATACTAAATGTATTAAAAATTCTATCATTACACTTGTTGCATTCAACCTCATCTTGGATCTTTTTTACCATTACTACAAAAAAGAAGAATCTGAATGAAAGAAGGATGTTACGATGGGTGAAATGTCATCTGGCTTGGAATCTTTTCTCGTTCAAACTTCTTAATATCCGACGCGCTCTCATTAATCTTCGGAAGTAGGTACTTCATATTCTCAATCTCCTAACTTTCTTATTTCTCGTATTTCATTTCCTCGCTTTACAAATTGCCCTTGACACAAATCAGTGTAACGACCTTAGGATATAGTACTCTGAAGTTTTTTTTATATGAGAATAACAACATTTACTACAATAACGAAGCATTTTTATTAAGCATTCGAAGATTTCAAAGAGTAAGCAATCAAAGGACTGTAACGAGAGACAATAATAATAATAATATGAAGGTTATATATATGACATGTTACAGTCTAATATAACATCTGTTCTCGTATAAATGATTAAGGATATTACAAAATTTTTTAACCTGGATTTTACAATCCTCAAATACTTAAAGGGGAAATTAGGTTTAGGACTATGATTTTTTAGTGATTTGCATGAATTCTTTTATAAAGAAAGGAATGTATATCATTTCATGATACTTTGAGAACATTTCATACATATATTCAAGTAAATATTGTCATTTCTTTTAAGTATTTCCGCGGAAAATATGGAAAATATCAATTGCCCATCGGAGGTCACCATCAAACGTAGCTGCTTTGCATACATTCTGGAGGCCACAGTTATCATCTGAAATCAATACGGATTTCAATTTACTTTAAATACATGTCTTTCTTCTATAAGAATCTACATTTGGAGTAATATCATTGTATAAAGTATCTTTTTATTGCAAAAAACGTTATACAAAAATGACAAAAAGTTATGCTCTTTCGTTTAAACACTTCTAAAAATGCAATACTCAATTCTTTAGGGGGAATTTAGGTTCTTCTAGAACAAAGACATGTCTTTAAAGTAAATTTAAATCCCTATTGATTTCAGATGAAAACTGTGGTCTCCAGGATGTACGCAAAACAGCTACAGTTTGATGGTGACCTCCAATGGGCGGCAGCTGATATCTTCCATATTTTCCCAGGAAACACTTCCAAAAAATTACAATATTTACTCGAATATATGTACGAAATATTCTCAAAGTTTCATTAAATTATATACATTCCTTACATGTTAAGAAAATTCACGCAGATCACTAAAAAAACGTAGTCCAGAACCTATTTCCCCTCATAATTTTCATTTGTACGTTAATCCATACTCATTTATATTACAAGAAGTCGAATCAAATAGAAACATATCATAAAGCTTGCAAACGCGTGTCTTTATTACAAATTTTATATTATTTCATTTCAATCTCAACTTCAAACTAGTGCATTCTACTAAACAAAAATAAAACCTACAAATATACAATTGCTATACCATGATTTTTACCAACAAATCGCAGCCACGAGAAGCGACTCCACGAATATACGAATCCATGCAAACAAACCCAAGCCAAGATAGCCCAAGAAACTCTGCGCTAAAGTACACACCAGCAACGCTCCTCTAGCTAGATAAACCCTCGAGAAGGAAATAAATGGAAACTTTTCGCGATCTTTAATTTCGTTTGCCGTTCGAAAATAAACGTATCGTAGGTCGTTCGTACCGCGCTTACAATCAAATACGAGTCCTCCACTCGGAGATGATAGCGAGCTGTGGTTTGCAGAGGTGTTCGAGTGGCGCCAGGACGTTCTTCGGCTTCGAACTAACGCGACGCAGTCGACTGAACAGCGTTACGAGCAATCTTATACGTTAATGTATTAAGTAACCCTACACGTTGACTAGTTGATCTGCATAAGTTATGCGCGAGAAAGTTCATTCCTTCGGCCATTGCGATATCTCTCGTACATCTATATCTGCCCGTATGCAGAGGTGTGTACGCGTCTACGTAAATTACCGAGCTCGTAGACACGGGATAATCCGACGCACGACTCGGCATGCGTAAGTGTCTAGCGGGTGCGGAATAATGCACGTGCGCGAGGTATTGGAAAGTACGAGAGATCGATTATACATCCCGACCGGGGATTACATTTCTAGGCGGTTGCTTTCTTAGTCGTTGATGTCATTCATGTTTAGTAGCCTCTTCGTGCCAGCGGTATCGTTCACCGATGCAAACCAGTTTCCAGCCAATTTATATTGTTATTGCCGCGCCGCGGGTGTCCGTGTGAACGGGACACGCGAAAAAACGTACTTATTGCTTTATGCCTTTTGTGCGCGTCATATATGCATTTATGCGCGAATGATACGCAGACGCACGCAAAAAATGTACGGACGACTGGCAAAGTTATGTATTGCAACGTACATAAAATAATATAAAAATAACGATAATACACTGTATATTATTATTATTTTGTATACACTGTATTATTGTACGTATTCTAATATAATATGTAGAATGCACATGATTTGTGATCATTTTGTCAGCACAATAGAGAAACATTCCTGAATAATAATAAATAATAATATACAGTAAAATATACTGTATTATTATTACTATTGTATTATACGTATTGCAATGTAATATGTAGAATGCACACGATGTGTGATCGTTTTTCAGTACAATGAAGGAACAGCCCTGACGAAATAACTGAGATTATATTTTGAAACAAGTTCTTGCTTGGATTTATAGGTATTATATTTCCAACAAAACAAATTGATTTGCAACGAGAAAGTGGAATCGAATAGACTACAGTTTTAAACGACGTCTCTTTATTTTATATAATTGATTAATTTTTGTCCTTCACTCTCATCTACTAAATTTTGTTCACATTTTATTCAACATGAAGCTAAATGTTTCTAACGACCACTACCACGAAATTTAGTAAAAGAGGAGCAACAGCATTATTAAATAAGTAAGATGAGTGTACGATAATCAGTAAAGGAGGAACAACAGCATTATTAAATAACTTAATAGATTTTACGTTGTCAATCGTCTCTCATTTCGTATTTTATCAAGCTTCTTATGGAGTTACGTTATTAGTCGAAAACACAATGAAACGTTTAAAACGTATGTATTCGAGGACTGCGCGTTACTATGCTTCATCCTCGGCAGCCTGTAGGCCACAAGCGTTTAACCGTCAGTTCAATTCTGAACCCTGCGAAGTAAGGTTAGCAAATGGAATATTTATGGCGTGCATAGCTTGGTATACTGTACAATACGCTAAAGGATGATGGGGAAGGGAATATTATACGTGGCCAAGAACCATGACGAAGCCGTGACGAGGACAGCTGTCTGTCAGGTGTGCAGGACAATCCCACCGTGTTGGAACACACGAACGTCATGAACAAAGCACATCTGGTTTTATCTGATAGACAGTGTTTCTATATTATATTAGTGAAAGTATGTCAAGGATATTTTTTTATGATTTGAATACATATTTGAACCCTCTATGGACCGAATTTTGTTTTTGCACGGCATTTACTTTGATATTTTATATTGATGGTGCTGCCAACCGTTATCAATATTGTTAATGGTTATCAGAGATATTATATAATTAAGAAGCATACGTCATTTTGTGGAACAATTAAAATTATTTGGTAAAATGTCGATGTATTAGCATGTGATCTGAAAGTTACACGAGCCCATAGAGGGTTAATTGAATAGAAAGCGTAAGTTTACAGTACAAGCATTTAATTTAGTATGTACATTTGTTTTTGTTAAGATTGGCACAAAGATACAGCAAATTATCAGGAAGGATATCTCGAAATTTTGACTTTTATCCAAATGACAATAGTTTTACTGAAAACCTAGTTGTTCGTCTTTCAAAATTATTGTTTTTCCTTCATAAAATAGAAAGTTTTCATTCAAACAAAAATTTCTTCGTCCTTTAAGCAGATGTTAACGTCCTCTAACATAATTCTTTTTGGTACGTTTCAGATACATTCTCAAGCTATCGTCTACAGCGTAAAAAGAAAGTTTCTATATATTTGCTGTGTTTTGAACATTCATAAATATATCTTAACTATTCATGTATTAAGTTCAATACTTGTACTGTAAAATTATGTTTCGTTTTGGATCGAAATATGTATTTATATTTGGAACAGAAATTCTTGAATTTCTTAAAATATCCTATTTACCGTTCCAATACATGAATATCCAAATATTTTGCGTACTGGTCAAGTATCCGATTATTCACAGTATTTCACTAGTAGAGTATTCAGAATGATCAAGTAGTCAAAGCTAAGGTTACCACTGTAGATCGCGAGAAAAGATTATGCACGCCTCTGTTATAATTGTTTATTAATTCTTCTATGTGAATAAAATGCAATATCAGTAAAATTGACAATTTTTTCCTGACTAATAAAATTAACAACTTCTATTTTGATTTTTAAGGTTTATATCGTACATTTCTGTTATTATTTTTGAAGAGAAAAAAACAAACACCAACAACGAGAGAAAAGTATAACGCAAGAGTAGATTAAAGAAATGGTTAAAATCACAGGTTAAAATTCTCGTGCCCAAGTTTTCACGTTAAAATTTACTCGTCGAGATTAGCTGGATATAAATAGGATCAAGTTTTCTAGTTTCCGTTTGTATGTTAATGGTGGTAACTTGTTGCAACCTCGTGTGAAACACCTCTGTTATAATTGTATAATTCCTCTACGTGAATAAAATGCAATACCAGTAAAATTGATAAATTTACGAAACATTAAATTTATTAACACATAATCTCTTAAAATCTCCTTGTGTACGATACGTAGACATTTCTCATACGATCCTTATCAATGTCCTTATCAGTGTTGAAAGCATGTCAAACACGCAAATAAAAATCCTAAAGGGGTAACGTGTAATTACCTGCACAGATCGCATGCGATTAAACGCATTGTACCGCGAAACGGGGTTACTCTGCACTTTATAAGGTATCTCTGCATCGAAACCTGGAAAAAGATTGATCTGTTTCTTTTCCTCGTGTACGATCATAACCGATCCATGTTAGGATTGGCGCGAAGGTGCCCTATAAGGCGCGAAGTAACCCCATTTTACAGCACTGTGAGTATGCAAAAATATACAGATTGTGCCTGGCTCGTCTCCATTCACCGCGAGGATGAGAGACTCATCGCGTGTATTATTATGGGCCCGGAAACGCCTCCTTTCCGTGTTCTAACCACTTTCTGTTTGCTACAGAGCTTTGAAAGAACACGTCATTACCGAAATTGCTGGAAATGCGTGTTCCTCTCGCTGCAATGTGTACTTCCTTGTGACACGACATCGAATGATACCAAATTCCTGAGGTAAACTAGACTTGGACTTAGAATCGATAAATCATATTTTCTTTGAACGTTCATTGTACGATTTTTATAGGATAGATTTTCAAGAGGCAATAGAAAAGAGATAGATTTGGTAGGTGAAGACACGTCTAACTTAATTAAGTTAGGTAAAGTTTAGATCTTTACAGCAATAACAAAGTTCCTCGATACAATTAACAAAGATATATAAATCAACTAGTACGAATGATTAGTATGTACGCTATGTAGTAGGCTAGACTCGAAGTTTGTATTCGAAAAAAAAGAAGAAGAATATCTATGACTGTTTCGTACATTATTGCATATTAGAATAGTATAAAATTTTGATTTTTGACTAAAATATGTTCCTCGATGTCTGAAGATTCATACAAGCTTAAGTATCATTACAGTAAATTACATGCTCCATAAGTTACATTTATGTAGTACGACATGATTCCTGTTTGCACTTGTAATCAGCGTCACTTAGTTATTATAACTAAGTTATTATTATCATAATAAGTGATATTATATTCGTTTTTTAAATAAAAGAATATTATTAAATAAAATTTTCATTCTCCTTTTCTGATAATTCATTCATGTTCTATAAGTTACATTATGTAATACGACATGATTCCTGTTTGCATATTTTGTAACGAAATAGCTCCGAGGGTAAAGGGTTAAAAATGGTGCTAGCATATTATGAAATATTTAAATGCCTGAGTTACCCCAAAATTGGCCACTTTTCAACATCCTTTGACGTAGAAGCGTCACTCTGCTGCATGTAAATAGCTCCCACAAGTTTGACTTGTAACCAGCTTTTCCTCGGAACATATTGCAACGATTTTCTGATGGAGATTCTCCTCGAAGCGAATGTGTATCAGATACGCGTACAGTCGTGTACCGCTGGAAAAAGGGCGTGTAATAGGGTGGAACTATGGAAAGGATATAAAAAAGACACGCATATGAATTACAGGAGGTTGCGGTATCGTAAGATGATAGAACGAACGATAAAATACCTGTATACAGCTGACAGTAGCAATACTCGGTATTATAAAGCCGATGTACAATGACACAATAGAACTATAACGTCGCGATGGATGATCGCTGTCAGCGTACTATTTGTCATAAAGCGATTGAAGAGATAACAAGATGAACACATAAGCCAGAACGTGGTGTAACTGAACTGGGCGCGACTGATTATGAGTCATTATTCTGGACAGAAGTAAGTTCTTTTTCGTCCTTGCAAACGAAATTAATAATATTTTGGTGATCAATTTTTCTAAGAAAGAATTAAATTATTTGTATTATTATTAAAAAAGTAGTACAGTAATATCTTGATCGTATCTAACAAATCTTCTATTGGAGCACAGAAACTATACCCTGGTATACGATATCGTATACTTAATTTCTTTTATATATTCACATGCAAGAAATGTCTTTCAACGACTATTTTTATGTTATTGCAGCTGTTTGATTGTTAATAATAACATACTTCAGTTGATTTCTGTTTTATGCACTATGTATTATGTAATTATGTATGTATTGTGTAAGTAACATAATAATCTCTATAAAGAGCTGGTAATTGCATTAAATAAAAAATAGAAAGTTGAAGTATCGTGTATAATTTTGACTGCACCAAAGGTATATTATTATTACCATAATGATTTAGAGTCAATAGCTTACTGGATTTTTCAAGAAAATGTTGAAAAGTATAACTAATCGTTTCATTAACGGCACTGTGTAATTGCTAACCTGAATGAGAGGTAGTCTATTTTACATCACTCTCAGTGAAAAAAAAATGACTACATGACATAACGGTACTTAAGTATATAAAAGAAAGTCGCTCTCAAACTAAATAGCTCTGTATGGTATAAATCGACGAATAAAAATGGCCTTTTCACCTTGTTAAAACCGTGAAACGGCTTTAAAGTGCGACTCCTTTGCACTTTGAGCGTTTAAAGAAACGCGACGTTTAAAGGGCTATTACCACGTAAAATATTACCACGTTTAAGTCGTCAAGTAGCTCTGGCCGACTTTCGTAAACATTTATGCTTTAAAGTGGACCGCAGAATCAAGAGGCACATCTATTTGGAACATGTACGTACTTCGATACGTATCTGTATTTTTAAATCATGGTATCAAAGATTCACTGATTAGCTAGAAAGGGAAACAATTTATGTACTTACTTAAATATGAAAAATTTTGTAAGAGAAAGTGAAATGATATTCATTTTTTCTGTTGTTGCTTTAATTGGAACTCGAACGAGCTTGAAAATAAATATATTATACATATATGTTTATGTTTAAATATTAATATAAATATATTTTCGAATATTAAAATTTTATATGTATGATGCACATATAATGTATAAATTATCATCTTTTATGAATTATAGATATAACTTATAGATATAATTTATGTTTAAATATAATAGAATAATATTATAATATAATATTTATATATACATATTAATATAAATATATTTTAGAATATTAAAATTTTATATCAATAATATACACATAATACACAAATTATCACCTTTTGATTAGAATCGCAATATTCTTGTAGCCTAACAAACGAGCAATATTTCATTTAATTTTAATTCAAACATGGCCGAGCATATTTAATGTTTTTAGTTGTAAGTATATTAAACAATTTACCAAGAGAAGAAAAAACGTTGTGCTTCGTGTATAAATAATTAAATTATGAAACAATTAAGTCAAGCTTACCCTAGTATTTGAATATTTTTGTTACTCACTGTATATGCTAATATCCTCAAAATTGTTATATAATGGAGGTATAACTAAGGATTGTTTGAGAAGCATGACATTTTAAAATGTTTCTAATACATTACTAGGAGCGACCGAGACGGTAGGAGTTAGGTGGGGTTCTCGTCCCTGGAACTCCCACTAACCAAGTCAATTGTTTCGTTGACCCAACCTTAATTCTACCTAAACACCTATGAAAATTACGTTAACAACGAGGCAGTAATAGGAAAACAATGTTCATCCGTTGTCATACGAGGGCTACTAGTTCTGATAAGCATGTAAGCAAAGATAACAGAATTTTCTTAATGCAAAAAGCATTTAAGGTGGTATCCTGAATTAGGAGGTCTAAAAAAAGCGGTTTTTCGTAAAATTTTTTTTAGGATGGAAAAAAATGATTAATTTTATCGAACTTTTTATCCTATTTTCATACATATTTGAGTAGTCTGTACAAATTTCTTCAACAAGAAATATTCAAATTGAGTCGACTGTGACGCACATTTGTAAAGCACCTCACAATTGAAACCTCCTATAGGCGGGAAAGATCCAGGTCGTAATTTTGGTTTGACACAACAAAATTAAAAGAAATGTTCATTTTCATACATTTTTCTTCTATGTGAACTAAGAAAAACCCGCAAAAATGGTGAAATGTGAAATTACTGCATGTTTGAAAAAAGGACCATTTCTTTGGGTGAAAAAAATCACTTTAACTTGTAACAAAGTTGTTTAAAATTTTTTTTTTTTATTAATTGTCTTAGTTCACATAGATGAAAAATGTATGAAAATGAAAATTTCTTTTGGTTTTTTTGTGTCAAACCAAAATTACGACCTGGATCTTTCCCGCCGATAGGAGGTTTCAATTGTGAGGTGCTCTAGAAATGTGCGTCACAGTCGATTCAATTTGAATATTTCTTGTTGAAAAAATTTGTACAGACTACTCAAATATGTATGAAAATAGGATAAAAAGTTGGATAGAATTAATTATTTTTTTCCATCCCAAAAAAATTCACGAAACACCGCTTTTTTTTACACCTACAGTCTTAACATTCTTCAAATACCTTAACTACCTGGCATTTTCCTACTAAATGATTTTAATTTTTGGTGAACTTAATCGAAACGTCTAAAAAATGGGTTATTAACATATTAAAAAATATTATCCAAGTGATGTAAATTGATCTAGTACAAGGGTGAGTCTTTTAAATAACAAGAAATATATATCGAAGGTATTTTTTGTTCTGACTAATAAGAGCAACGACTTCTATTTTGATTTTCAAGGTTTATATCGTACATTTTTGTTATTATTTTTGAAGAGAAAAAAAGAAACACCAACAACGAGAGAAAAGTATAACGCAAGAGTAGATTAAAGAAATGGTGTCACAGGTTAAAATTCATGTGGATAAGTTGTCGAGTTAAAATTTACTCGTAGAGATTAGCTGGATATAAATAGAATCAAGTTTTCTAGTTTTCGTTTGTATGTTAATGGCAGTAAGTTGTTGCAACCTCGTGTGAATCATCTCAGATAACACTCTGTTATGAAAATTATTCTCGGAATCTAAGCCACTGTATGACCCAGTTGAACACAATGTTCTTTAATAATACATTGATAGAAACTAGGAGTACTGTGTTGATGTTCTTTTAATCTAGCGCACAATTTACTTTCGATTAGCCTATTTACCCTTGAAAATAAGTTTGCTCGCCCGTTACTTCGATATTATAATTATACACATACTTCGAGTACCTCGATCAATGATACAAATATCATATTTCGTATGTCGACCATCGCATAATTAAGCGATACTGAAAACAACGTAAACCAGCGTATTCCTAACAGGCATAACTTAAAATTAATTTATTCTGCATCTCCACTTCGAAATTTGTAATTCAAATTTCAAACGTAATCTACTTTTAATAGGGTCTGGTGAAATAACCAACATATGTAAGAGATCCTCGTTTCTAATTGTTCTTGAAGTTTCCAGAGTGGAATTTCAGCGAAAACTTTTGATGCCTTTATTATTGGCTTCCTGGGCTGTTTCGGATAATTAACTGGTACGTAAGAGTTTCCGATATGCTGACAGCCTTATGAATGAGAACTTTGTGAATAGAGAGCACGTCGATAACTTAACGTAGATAAAACCATGAATCTTTAAATACAGTTTAACTTTTTGAGACGAGAATGACCAAGACTTTTAACTACAGAAGCTGTAACGAGCAGCAGAAAAATTATCGAATATTTTGAATTTGGACTGTAAGGCAACTTTTTGGTTAAAAAAGTTTTTGAGAGTACGTAGAAATAGACGATGTTTTTATTGAAGATTTAATATTGCTTGTTGATAATACTAGTTAGACGATGTTTAATTGGTAGTTGCGATGCATTTAACTTAATTAAAGAGAAAGGTCTGTAGTAGTTTGCAAGAGTTTACATTTTAATATTTTTGACGGAAGCATGATGAAAATATTACGTAGACTGGAAAGTAACGTCGTTTCTTTTACATTAAATTCAAACAAATTTTTAATAAATTTCTATTCTTAATCAATTACGTAAGCGCCTTCGTTATCAACAGCCTTTTGCCATTTAGTGTGCAAATTTTCAATGCCATATCGATAAAAATTAATGAGCTGATGAGTGATAAACGAGTATTTAAAATTGAAGAAACGACATTACTTTTCAGTATATCTAATAAAATACGTTGATAAAACAATGTACAAAATCAAGTTATACATCCATTGAGATGGATAATTCTAAACTAGTTGCGAGACGTTAAGTATAACTATAGAAAATAGTAATCGTAGGTCCTCCATGTATTAATGAAAACATTTAGTCTTCCTGTATTGCAATTTTAATAAAGCTAAGTGAATTAATTATTTAAACACGAGTATGTACTACAAAACAAAATAAAAATTTGGAGCCTTTATTATAAGACTGCAGTTTGGGAAACACTGGCTTATGTCATAAGGACGAACCTCCTTCACAGGAAGTACTTGGGCGGGCCATTTCCTTTTCTTGTGTTCAGATCTTTCTTTGATGTATGGCGATGATGGTCTTCCTCTTTTAACAAACATAAACCTTTCTCCCATGACGCATACAGCCTTCTTTCTTTCTTTAATATTTTTTTTCTTCGTCACTTCCAAACCATATGGTCTCATTTTTTAACCATTTCATCCCTGGTTGATATTCAGAGTCATCAAAAGCAAAATCATCTTCACCGCCAATATTTCCGTAGTTTTACTTGTAAACTTCCAAGTAAATTAAGAAAAATGGTTCTGAGCCACATTAAGTGGCTAAAATAGGCTTGAAAGCTTCAAATATATAAAAACATTTGGACTTTTAATTATTTTCAAATATTCTTAAATCTGTTTAACAGTTTATAAAGTGTTGGATAGATACATAATGGAAGAAATAATAGTTTCACATTCCAGAATACACCGTTTCCCACATAAAGTACTGGAAATATTTATTGCATCACCCACGAACTCATTTAATTCCAGTTCTTGTAGCTGTAATTGGTAAATTGTTCGATATTCGACTTGCACTAGCCTAGATTTCAAGCTGTCTACTTTTACTTGACAATCAACTAATGATATTTTCCCAGTATCAATACTAGCTGAGATGTCAGTAATACCATATTAAATATTCAAGAAATAGAATGTTTCCAATACTTATTGGTGGACTGCAACATTTGGTACACAATTTATATTGTTCCAATTACATTCGCCAGGATAATAACAGTTCGCACTTGATATAACTCCTGGCGTTATGCACGCTATTGCATCCTGTTTGTAAATGTAACACATCAATTTGATCGTAAGATGTAAGAAATTGCCTTGGCTTTACGTAACTCGGGGAACTAAAAGCATTGCGATTGTAGTTTCGAATTCACGAAACCGTTGAGAGGCACATCTTTCCATTCGAAAAGTACAGCTTGAAAGGAAGATTATCAGGAATTTCGTGAAGTATATTCGACATTACTTACACTAAAAGGTTCGCCCCAGAGTAGGATTGAGGCGGTATTATTTATTCTTTTATTCGGTCGTTCTAAAAATTCGTACCAGTTATACTTCTGCTACTCGAATTAATATGCGAAACATACTCTTAAGTGTTATAAAAAAGGCAATGTCTCTCATTTTATAATATTTTCTCACTTTTAGGACAGTCATGATACCGTCGCTGTAAAATTTCTGAAGTTTTCTTTATTAAATATTGACACAGTCTTCAGCACGAACTTATGAGATGGCTTAATATTTATTAATTTCTAGAAATACGTTTTTATGGATCTTTCATGGGCACATCCAATGCTTTGGTTTATATTTAGAAATATACAGGGTGAGGCATTGAACATTTGCTGGAGCAGTACGTACGGAAATACAAAAAAAAAAAATGGACTATTTAAAGAGTGCTTTGAAACAATGTATTTTCCATTCCAGTCAGTCTGTGTGACTTTGAATGACCTTCAATTACAGGTAATTGTACTCGTCTTGAAACGCTCGATTAGAAAGTACATCAAAAAGTAAATCATTCCATTAACACGTTGACCGTCACGTCACTCACATATGGGTGACAAGGATTTTCACTGAAGAACGAATAAATTAATTCTGAAAGTGAGGTGTCGAAGACAATTAATTTGGATAGGATTGGTTAATTCTAAAGAGGTCGCAAAAATGAGTACTACCACGGATGTTAGATTATGCCATTTCTAATTGTATAGAAAGAAAATTTTAGCTTCGCAGGAATTTTTATGATTATTAGTCTGGCAATCAACTTATTAAAAAAAAATGGTGTTGGCCTCCATATCTCCTGTACACCTCCACCGATAAAAAAACACCAGGATTCTACCATTAACTTTTCAAGGGACATCGTAAGTCCAGGCAAATTTTATTAGTAATTACACAGGGTAAACTTAAAGATATAAGAAAAAAGTAAAATAAAATTTGTAAAAGTGTATTTATACTTTATAATGTTTCTATGTCTTGTTTTCTTAATAATTAATGCAATATGACATTTTATATGGTGGCAAAATAGAAATGTATTTCGAATAACGAATAAAAGATAAGAAACTGCTTTACCTATTACTTTCTAAATAAAAATAAAAATTTGAATCATATTGGTGAGTGTAGGTACTACATTATAATATTTATATGTCTCATTTTTCTACTAATTAATATAATAAGACATTTTACATGGTGATAAAACAGTCATAATTAAATGAAACAGGAGTTACTTACTTCAACACTCAATTTCAAGCTAATTAAATGTAACGATCTCGTCCAGATATCTCAAAGACTGATAATGTACGTAGCAGTCGTTTAATTCGCTCCATTAACTAAGAACGGGCTTAATGCTTCAGTTAATAAATTATTATACCAACATTTTACTCCCTACAAATTAGCGAGTACGAAACCAGTCGGAAATTGTTACTCGAGTTTACAAGTAAAAATTGTTTAAAAATACATTACTCCTGGCTGAAAATATACAGGATCAATATTCATTTTGTTCCAAGGGATTGAATATTGTTTTCCATAGCTCGGTTTTATGCATCTATAACCATATGCAACGGAGATACCAAGATGTTTCCATTGAAATGGTTCGTTCCGCGCAATTCCAAGCTCAAGGCATTTAAGCTTCTCATAAATCTTTCGAACGAAACCTTTCACAGAATATATTGTAGAACGTGTTAATAATTTGTAACACCTGCCGACAGATGTCGAGAATAAACTTCTCGTACCTGCTACGGCGTCTCGTGAAACTGAAATTCCCACGTTAGCAAGATAATTAAGAATACCTTCGATATGCCATTGTTTCTAAGCTCCATGGAATCATTACATGCAGAGTGATATTAAACTAATATTCACGAAGAACGTTGGAATATATTTCATTGGAGGAATACTAAGACATAGTTACAAACAGTACAAACAAAATAATTCCTATAAAAATATAATAACCTAAAGTTAATTAAAATTGAAATTTATTAAACCAAAGTTTTTTTGTCAAAATTATAATAATCAAGGTAAAGGACGCAGGACATAGTCTTCGAATCATTGAAACCAATTGAAATATTTTAAGTAAATACTATAATCATGTAAATGCCACAATATTAGAAACCATTTGTCCAGTTGTCTATTAAAGAACAAATCTTGGGTGACTCAGTCTGTATAATGAACGTTTAATCCAGGCGAATTCAAAGCGTTTTTCACTTAATAACACCAAGATTCGATATAGATTAAGTTTTTTAATTGTTAAACTTGTAATCAGCGTTACTTAGTTATTATAACTAAGTTATTATTATCATAATAAGTGATATTATATTCGTTTTTTAAAAGAAAGAATATTATTAAATAAAATTTTCATTCTCCTTTTCTGATAATTCATTCATGTTCTATAAGTTACATTATGTAATAGGACATGATTCCTGTTTGCACATTTTGTAACGAAATAGCTCCGAGGGTAAAGGGTTAAAAATGGTGCTAGCATATTATGAAATATTTAAATGCCCGAGTTACCCCAAAATTGGCCACTTTTCAACATCCTTTGACGTAGAAGCGTCACTCTCCTGCATGTACCTCGTAAAGTTTTACTTGTAATCAGCTTTTCCTCGGAACATATTGCAACGATAAATTTCTTATGGAAATCCTTCAAGTATATTGCTCTGGAATTGCGAATATGTATCTGGACGCGACCGATTGAAATGCTATGCAAAATGTTTAGTTACAGTTTGTAATCACTCCTATCGCAATACAATATTACATATTCGCATAATTCGTGGCATTTTTACGTTATAAAATTTCCACGATTAATTGATGACTCTGATATTTTTTAAACACATTTCACTTGTCTGATCTGTCTCTGATTATGTTCCCTGGCTTCCCTTGCCTGGCAATTTGCCGCTGATTACAAGTTTAACAACTGACACTTTGATTAATGATCCCAAAGCAGAAAATGAAATATATCAAATACGTACAGCAAAAGAAAAATAATCGGTTTCATTATACATAGGCGATTAACTTTCTCGTTTAATTTACTCTTATCGACTTTAATAAATCAGTTTCTCGCTAACACTCGTGTTTGTAAACGTTGTTTTTTTTTTTATAGATTCCCGGTACATTGTCTTTATTCATGGGACACAATGCAAGTCGCCAGGGTGAGCGATAGTAATGAACTTGTTTTGTTGTAATATGAGCAGTAACTACAAGATGGAGTTTTATTTAACTTGGATCATTAATTCTCGTCGTCGGTGTGAAATTACCGATTAATCAGTGCCATGCCTCGGGCATTTTTAGAAGATACTTTCAACCCTTCGCGTTAGTATCATTATTATTTCTCGGACAATGATAAATAAAACGGCCTCAGCGAGTGCTTCACTCCCTATAAATAGAAATGTATTTCAAACAACGAATAAAAATGTACACACCGTAGTGTACATCGAATTATACATCTTGTAAATACATAGTTTATTTATCATTACTCAAGAAATTTTTTAAAGGCGAGCAGGATGAACAATGAGTCCTTATTATTACTATCTAATGTTTGCGAGGTTTGTTAATCGCCATATATGAAATTTAATGATCTGGCACTCTTTTTGTTCACAAACAGGGAGCAATTTTAATATTCGAATATTTTACAATTTCACTGAGTTGTAATACCTATTTCACCTAATTTTATGCAATGCTTATCGTACTATTTAATTGTTTCAACGTGGAAAATTCAAAACAATGACTATTTTCATAAACAATTCAGCATCTAGGGCCAATCGATTGTCTGATAGGCGATTACTTAAATTTTGCATTTATTAGTCAACAAATAAACAATCACTGTGTTTTTTTTCATATTGAAAATCTCTCTACAATAGTATTTCTTAACACATTCGCGACCGATAGATTTTTTACGTTTCTAATACCGAGTTCTGACGAAAATAATAAAATTCTGATGCTGGACATCGCGAATTTGTATCGTTAGGGCGGAGATAAAAATTACAAAATATGTTTTGAAATATCAAGGTTGTAAATATGTAGTGTATAAAATAAAAAGGTTTTGCATAAGATAAAAAGAATAGAATTTGAAGTTACCTGAATTTACGTCAGCTGTCGTGAATGTATCAATGTTATAATGAAACGAGCCGTTCGTTGCACAAATCGATTGACTCCATAAAACAAAAAGTTGAGGAATCCGATGAAATGATTTACAAATAATAATAATAATGCGACGTAATAATGTTTGTCGTTCAATGGTGTTAATCTCTATTATTCACGAAAGTTACGACTAGACTGCGGATCTTTATGCAAAATAAAATCTTCGCGAACGTGCCTACAAAAGTTGAACCTAAATAGGAATTTATTCTATTTAGTAAATATTATAACATGAACTTTACTTTAAATCTTTTTTATATTCTTGCATATTGTTTGCATTTTGTAGTTTCTTGCACATTCAAATTTCCTTTAAATGCATACAGATCCGCAGTCTAGTTATGACTATGTCAAGTGCTTTGACACTTGAATTTCAGATTTGCTAAAAAGTGGAGTTAATCGGTTTGTCCAGTGAACGGCTCAAATATCATAATGAAGTATCCATTCGAATATTTAAGTTACTCACTGTAATTAATCTAAAAATTGTCCATACATTTGTTCACGTTATGTTACATCGACTCCTGCAACGATTTTGCAATGATCTCTTGCTCTTCTTCGGTGAAAACGCTTTTATTAAGAAAATCGCCAACGTTCGACGCGTGTCTTTCCAACAATAGTCTCCTCTCTTCTTTAACGTGTTCCATGTAAATCATCTCGCGTCTTCTTCGTTCCTCGGCTTCCATCTTCATGTTGATGATTTCTTCGTCGCGAATCTGGCGTCTTTTCTCGATCAACCGAACCAAGTCCTCCCTATACTGTAACTGCATTCTTCGTTTAGCCTCCGCGGTGAGTCTGGCAGTTCTCTCGTCCTCCATAATCTTCTTCATGATTTCTTCCGCGAATGCTCTATCCTGCTCTAGGTATCGCAATTTACATTGTTCCGTGAAAACGATCTGTTCCTCCAAATTAGCTGCCAGTTCTTCCCTCATCTTTTCCCTCTTAACGATCTCCTCTTTCTCCTTCAACAACAGTTCACATTTTACGTCCTCGGTTATCAATTCAGCGATCAGCCTCTCCTTTTCCCGCTTCAAAATCTCCGCGTTCGTCAACGCGCTCGCAAGTTCGGCGATTATTCGTTCCCTGTCTTGCGTTCGTGTTTCGCGAAGTCTCTTGGCCTCCTGCCTTCGGCGATCGATCTCTTCCCAATATTTTTCGCACTCGAGAAGCTTCTTCGCTTCAGCCTCCATTTCCTCCTCGCGATGGATGTCCTTCATCTCCTGAAAAATTAAACGCTCCCTTTTCATGATCTCCATCAGTTCCTCCTTCGCCTTTTTCGCCTTAAACTTTTCGCGTTGTTCCCTTATTCGATCGACTTCCGTTAAGACTTCCCTTTCCCTTCGCGCTTCCTCCGCCATGATACACCTCTCTTCTTCTTTCCGCGTTATCTGCTCGGTCAGCTGTCTCCTATAATCTTCGGCATTTTTAAGCTCTTCGGATCTTCGACGATGATCGCGCGCCAGGGCCGCCTGCTGTTCGAGCCGCGTCACTTTCGCAGCGTGTTGTTTTCGTACGTTCTCGATGTATCGCTCGGTCTCCCTTTCCGCGAACTGTGCCCGAAGTTCCTTGGCGATGTACGCCCGTCGCAATTTCGCTTCGAGTTCCACGATCTCGTCGTAGGATTCTCGATTGCGACTGCTTCGTCTCAGCTTCGCGATTGGACCGGCCATCGTTTTGGTAGCCCCTGACTCTAACCGTTCGCCATTTGGTTCTCCGTCCATGTTCGGTTCTCGTCGAAGGCGTGGAGCCGTGGATCGCAAGAATTCTTCGGGATCGCGGGCGATTATTATCGGTAATTAGCAAGCGCAACTTTTTAATAGATACGAGTTTCGCTACACCAAGTTTCAGATAGCGAGTGGAAGACTCGCAGCGACCAGTGTTGGTATGTCTCTTGTTTTCAAAGAATTTAAAACACGTACGTTTAATAGAAGAGAGTGCTAAGTAGGAGAAGAAATTGTTTTGTTCTAGGCTGTTGGCAGAGTTGTTGGTGAGGCCAACCGCCTCGGACGCAAATATGGGCCTTTTTCTTGGAGTTTCCCTTGAGTATCTTTCGTGGTACTTGGTTATGGAATTCCCTATTATCTGTATATAATTTTAGCGAAGATTTAGAAAACGATGTCGAAGATGAACTGATTTCTTCAAGAAGATGGCGTGTAAATAGAATTGTATCATGAAATTCCGATACGAATATCGATTATGAAATGTGCAGTTCGATTTAAAGATCCAAAGAATTTCGAATTCTTGGATCTGAAATTCTTCAACATTAACATCTGATCGTACAATAAGAATTTCGGTACTTACTAAATCGATCACTTTGATTTTTTGTAGCCCCAAATTTCAGCAACGATATATATACACACTTCTAAATATAATTATTCATTCGATATCGTTTGTTATTCCTTGACTAATATTTAAACGACCAATGTTTACTTCCGTCCTTGTATCTCATTCGTGGTTTTCTCTATGATCGTGTAAAATGACTCGTTTTTGTTTACTGCATCGCTAATCACGTCTCTCTCAAGCATTCTTCGTCATGGGTCGTATCGTGATTTACATGTCATATAATTAACCCGTGGATTGATTTAACATTGCGTAATTTTCTGTGAAACGTGACGGAGTACGTGAGAAGTGGACGGCTCTGCAACAAAAAATTGTTCCCGCTGTACACTGCGAACCACGGTCTGCCCGCGCATTTGCATTTCACACGTTCCGCGAGTAACCCGGGCACTTGGAGCGAAATTAATATCAGATTAACGGTACGTTCGATTCGTTTCTTCTTGCGGGATCTTAATTGCACTTTGGGAACTTTCGCACGGTCAATTGGATTAATTTTGAATTTATTCACCGTTCTCCATCGAATCCTATCAAATCATAGTTATTAATCCTCCTTCGGCCAGCTTTAAGATTTTAATAGCATATTTTAAATTCAAATGGGTATGAGGTTAAAAATGATTGGATAGTACCGTAGAGATCTGAGGGAATTAGGCGACATCTTTTCCTCTACAGGAAACACAGCTAAAGTAACCTGTACTAAATTAAAATTTAAAATTAAAGTAGCATACGAATCGAAGAAAAATAATATTGTTAGATTTTTTATCGTAATGTATACTAATATTATAAAGAGGTAAAGTTTGTTTGTTTGTTTGTATGTAGGGGGTAATCTCCGGAACTACTAAACCGATTTCAAACATTTTTTCACTAATAAAAAGCTACGCTATCCCTGAGTAACATAGGCTCTTTTATTTTGATTAAAATACATTTTTAATTTGGAATCTCAAAATTTGTAAATCCAGTCGGAAGAAAAGTTCAGATCCCTTCAGAAAGAGCTTGAGGTAGAATGCGTAATTAATAAAATTAATTACAACCTGAGGATTATTATTTATTAGAGCCCATTTTCTAACAAAAATAATGTATCAAATCACGACCAAATCGTGATCAAATCACGATTTTGTATAATATATTAAACTGCATGATCTTACGTGTTAATTTTTAGTTCGAATACTATCAATAAAAAAAGTACCGGCACAACCGTACTGTACTTAAAAAAAAAATTGTCGTTTTGCTACTCAGCTTACAAAATGTATCAACGTTGCGAAAAGTTTTCGTTACTTTGTTATTAGCGCCATGATTTCAAGTTTGAGGAAATAATCACGTACAATCAGTCTTCCGTGCATTCTGAAAAGGTGCGAGATCTAACTCACGCACGCCTCGACTGACTTTGATATATGTGGCCTCCAATTACGGCCTCCTTGTTCCCAGGAAGCAGATGTTCTTCCAAATGCCGTATGCTGCAACGTGTATGAGCATTCGTGACAGACACCAATTGCCGAATGATGGCAGATAGGTAGCAACACCCGAAATTTGTTATATCGGTGAATATCTTGAAAAATTGTTAACAGTCTCCGATCAATTCAACTTAATTTAAAAATATTCGACAAAGGTAGCTTGCTCGTTTAAGCATAACAGAAATCGAACGAAATTAGTCTTCGTTGCAAGCAGTTTAATCAACAATGTCTCGATTTGTTGTATTATTACATTTGAAGATCCATGAAAATAATTTTAAGGTAATAATTGGATAATTAATATAATAATGCAAATTAACTGGATATTATTGTAAATGAGACCGTGAGAATATAATGCATTTCGATTTATCATAAAAATACTACAATGTTAGTGGGTCTATTTTTATTATACTAAAAACAACTTAAGCAAATAAGTAAATAGAATTTTTTTAGTACTTTTAAGTTTTCAGTCCTTTGCGGTAAATCAAAATCCATTTTTATTCTCGTCAGTTTACTTAACAATATTTATAATAATATATAATAATATTCAATTGGTTTGCTTTATTATATTTTTATCAGACAATTAAAATAAATTTATTTTTGTAGACTGAAATTTTACTTTCTTGAAATTTTAGAAAAATCGAGCGAGAACGGGATCGCAGTGCGGAAAAGGTCGCTTCCTCCAAGCTCGAACTTCAATGTACACGTTATTAATATAACATCAGATATTCAGTACTTGATGCGTAATTCATCCAAGTGTAAATGAGATTCGCTGACGAAGTAACTACGTTGCCGTTTAATTTCAAGTATTAACAATTTAACGTTAGAATTATTCAATTCCACGAAGTTCATGAACGGCGCAGATCCAGTTAAATTTATATATCACCGTTGCATACCTTTGGAAGCGTGAAGGACAACACAACCCAGGGTTACGTTACGCTCGCATTAAATCCGTTTCAAAATATTTTTTTTCGTTTACATCACAGCGTGGTATGATCGCCTTCCGTCGTTCCCTGGTAATTGCTTTACCTTAGCAAATTAATCTCTGCGCGTGAATTTTATGAATATAACGGATACATAATTTACATCGGTAATATGACCGTGGAAACCCGGCGTTTGTAATCGTATCAGATACATATAAGGTGTTAATTACAGTCGCGACGGAATGCGCTGCGAATGTGTGGAGCATTCCATCGAAACCAGTGGCAAAAGTGTCTCACCGGAATAAGGGTACTTTGAATATACTTGTAATTCAATTAAACGAATTTCTTGTAGACCGATAACCCAACGTGACGAAGATAATACTAGTCTGATCAAGTATACTCTCAATATTTAATTCTTTTTAAATGCTCAGATATTTTATCTTTGTTCATTTATTTTTCCTTTAATACCAAAACGCTTAAAAATAATTTAATTGAAATGTACGTAGTTATATCTGTAAATAGTATAACAGGAAAATACGTCATTAGACTATATGATCTTCATTGTTTTGTACTATAACCATTGCACTGAAATTTACTTATTTTAATTACAGTTATATTTAACAAAACATTATTCTGGTGAGTCATAACTGCAATTAGCAGGATACCTTTAAAGCATCGTGGTTTCGTTGGATCTTTCTCGAGCAACTAATGAACGTGATAGAATAATACAAATTTTATTTTAATTTATCGATGAAATGGTAATATTATGGATAAGTATCAGGATTCATATAAGTTTGACCTTTTTGGTAATCTCTTTTGAGTACATCTCTTTTGAAACCTTTTTGGTACTTTAATTTTTTAGACCTTTGATAAATTGGATAATCTTGACTTTGTTAACCCAGCATTAGCCTTAGAACTAATAGATACGTTTTGTTTCACGTGGTTTAACGCAGTTGTGAGGACGTAATATCCCTTCGGATGCAACCTACAAATTCCGTCTAAATTGTTCACCAAGTAACGCCCACACAGCGTTCGTAATTTACGCACCTTAATTCCTTTAGAACAGTTTTTTCTCTTTTCCCTATCCCTGTCATTATCTTGCCTATCTTTTGACTCTATAATTATTACTTTTTACACAGTGGCGTGGCCAGTAATTTCGAGGTTCGTTAAAATTTATGGTGGATCCTTTTTCGAGGGAAATTGATCTTTTCTTTTGAATCTCGTATAATATTAGATAAAAGTAGAGTGGAATTTTTCATTTTTCATATGGATTAACCAACAAAGCTCGTGAGTGCTTGTTGAATTTCCACGAAAATCCTGTGATTTTCTTTTTGTACATTTAACCCTTTGATCGCGGGACGATTTTTGCTGGAAATTTTAAGAGGCGTAGAGGTATGAATTTTTTAAAAATATCAGCTTATAGAGAATGACGAGACGTTTAATTTCAGAGATAAAAATTGAAAACTTAGCAGATATTTCTCCTAAAATTCAATTTTTACAATCACCTTATAACTTTTCAATTTTTATTTTCGAAACAAAGCATCCTACGAATAAACTGTAAATATAAAAAAGTTTCGACTCATCATTCCCCGTAAGCTCGTGTTTTTGAAAAATTGATTTAACGAATACAAACATTTTTCTGACTCCATTTCTCGAGGGCGTGTATACATATACCCCCTTAGCAGTCAAAGAGTTAATAATTCACATGTAACGTGTTGCGAAACTTGTAAACTGTAGCTTGGAAGGATTTTAATGTATTAAACCTTAAATGAAGTAAATATAACGTAGTACTGCAATTAATGTAAGAATTTGCGAATAATGCAAATCAAGCTCCAAACTTGTGTACAAAGATTTCACGTCATACTACATATAAACAATGCATTATATAAAAGAAACCTCATAACGCCTTTTAAATGGAAAATATTTTTGTCTTTATTTTTTATAATAACTATTTCGGCAATAGTCAATGTGGTTTTCGAAATATCCACGGAAAACTCATTCTTGATCCTGTTAAGGGCTGCAAAGAGTAACGCGTCAAATGATAACTACGAAATGATAACTTCAAACATTACCCGTCACGACTAAATCGTAAATCGAGAGTTATATATGTACGAAAAACTCAGTGCGATAAGAACATTGATCAAACCTGAGACATGGATCGTTCTTAGCAGTTGTTTACAATTAATCATGTCGGTTGCAAAGGTGATCGCGCGCGTGCGCAATTCTACAATTAGAGTGAAAACAAAGTCAACGTACTTTATTCGCGCGCAGGCTCGAACCTCGATTATTTCTATAAATCCCAGTCGCGTGCACTTCACATTGTTGAAATAATTCACCGTGACAAACTATTTGTTCGCATCGCAGACTGCGACGGCACTCGGCGTAGTTTCGCGCACTCGGAGAATATTTCGTACGACGAATTTTCTTCAGAATCGAATTCGAGGGAGGTTCGCGCGTCGTAGAAAACGCGGCAGACACACTTCGAAACGGACTGGAGCGTTCCAGTAAATGTAGCCGGCACGGAGGATTCAGACCGACTAACCGGCTTTCCACGTCAGGGCACACGCGAACCGAACCTATGCCGCGCGGCCTCTTTAAACTCATCCTTCTGATAGGTTCGCGCTGAACCCACCAGGTACCTTCTTTTAAGGCCCGTTTTCACGTCATTCGAAGTCACGACTCGGGGCTTCAACTATCACCGCAGTTGGCATAACTATCGAAGCCGTTCCAACTGCCAGTACTTCTGACAACATTGTCATTTTCTGAACGCAGTCAACACCAGGTTTACGGAGCGTGATCATTTTTGTCCACTTCTACGATAGTTTCAGCAGAAAATTTACAGAAACCATTTACATTTTCCGCCAATCGAAAGGAATGATAAAAAAAAAAATGTACTTACAAATATAGAAGATTCATACTTAACGGGACATTTCACTGTGAACGCACAAAAAAAAAGTATATTTTCAATCATTTTTTTCTCAGGAACTATTGCATAAAATTGAATGAATGTTTTGTTCCTCTTAAAAGTATGATTACGGAAAGTAAATGAAAAAAATTTTTTTTTGTAAAACATATTTCGTCATTTATTTACAAAATAATATGCATGTGTGCAAAAAAAAAGTTATCCGCTGGTGCTGGTAATTTTGGCTCTCCTCGTAATCTGAAACAGAAAATCGAAAAAGTTTATTAAACTATGTCGTTACACCTATCGACGGAACCTCGAAGCAGTTGGTATTTTGATTTTTACTTACAATTTCACCTGATTTATGGTACAAAAAAAGTGTTTTTTTTTTCTCTCTTTCACAAGAAACGCTGCCATTTTGTTTATTTTCGATGAAATAAATAAGTGGAGGTTCCGACCATAGGTGTGACGACATAGCTTAATAAACTTTTTCGATATTCTGTTTCAGATTACCAGAAGAGCCAAAATCACCTGCGCCAGCGGATAACTTTTTTTTTGCACACATGCATATTATTTTGTAAATAAATGATGAAATATTTTTTACTAAAAAAAGAAAAGTGTTTAATTACTTTCCTTAATCATACTTTTAAGAGGAAAAAACATTTATTCAATTTTATGCAATAGTTCCTAAGAAAAAAATTATTGAAAATATGCTTTTTTTTCTGCGGTTACAGTGAAATGCCCCCTTAACGACGTATTTTAATCATTTGACTGCGAATAGTGTGCAAAAAAAAAAAGTTATCCGCTGGCGTAGGTGATTACATATATTAATATATAGTATAATACATTACAATCCTTATAATATATTAATATATAGTATTAACATATATTTGTCCTCAATAGTTAGGTTCAAAGAATCATTAATTTCATCAAATCAATCTTTTAGAAGTATCACCTTATAGAGAATAACGAGACAAAACATTTTTATATGTACAATTTATTCATTCGACATTTACAAGAATAACAATTACAAACTTAAAAGTTCTGTTTCTCGAAAGTCAGTTGGATTTTAAAATATAAATTGCTGTAACTTAGCCGAATGTTATCGAAATTTGTTCAAATTATGTACACGTACGTAGCAGAGTCCACCGGTGCCTAGCAATCCATCAAAAAGCTGAAAATCCATTACTGTTTATTATTATTTAATTGGAAATTGGAGTAGATTTAACTGAAAATGGAGTATTTTTTTCAAGAATTGTGATTTACTAACTCGTAAGTACTAGGAGTTGACTACCAGGTGCAAAAAGGTGCAAAAAATGCTCGGAGTATAAAGAATTAAAGCCGTGACGTAAGTCATGACTTTGCGATAACAACGCATTCGATCATGGCTTGGAATATTTATAAAGTATCACATCTGATGAAACCACAGAGATGAATACAGATTTTAGGAAATAATCAACCATAACTACATAATTTACTTCCCTTGTTATTACGATATTATTTGTTTAATATTTGATCATTTCGAGGAAGAACATATTACGAAGTTGAGATCTACAAATAGCTTTATTTAAGTTCGAAGGTGTCTTTAAATATAATAGAATAACTTTAAGACCTAGATAGAGTAGTTTTAATTTTATTACATTATAGATCGGTTAGTTCTATAATGGCATTTTTAACAGACTTCGAAAAAGGAGGAGGTTACTCAATTCGACATGTATATTTTTTGTTGTATGTATTATGAATCTAAGTATAAACTATTGTGCTATTATGCTATTATGCTACATGATATAAATTTGTTTTCCAATTTTTATTTATTTAAAAAGAACTGATTAATTCAAAGCGATCAGTAAAAATTAAGTGTATACTAAGTGGAGTAGCACAAATATTAAATATATTTTTTCATTTCGTAATTTATGTTTGTGGAAATTTGAAAAATTTCAACGTTTTACGCGTGTCAAGTTTATTCATTTAATTGTATCGATAACAATTTGAAACAAATGTTATTAATCATTTCATAATCTTCTTTCACATCTAGAAAAACTAAAAAAATTATTCAATATAAATGTATGGTTAATGTCGACTTATATTCTGTTACACATTTATTGTTACATTATCCCCAAACAGGAAAAGTGAAGCATTCTTTATTTAAACGTGAAAATCTTTTTTGGAAATAAGAGTGTATTGCAAAATTCAATACAAACTAAACTTTTCCAATTTGATTACTCCACTAGAACATTCTTATACTATTGTTAGTGGAAAAAATTTACTTCATTTTCCCTTCAATTGTAGTAAATCCTAGTAAATTGACCTTTTTTCTTCTCAATTATAACCAAAAATGTTACGAACATAATACATAAATCTTTATGAGAGAAAGCAAAACTCATCCCTTGCGGGGATCGAACCCGCGACCTTTGGATTAGAAGTCCAACGCGCTATCCTCTGCGCCAAAGGGACTATGTTTTCTTCACGACCTTATGATAGTATACTTGCGTATCAATAGATAATATTTTTAAAGTAAATTAAGTATATTGATGTAGATTATGCTCTTATTCGTTCGTGTAATAATTATTAAACAGTCGTTATATTTTGTTGTCTATAATAACATTTTAAAACTTATCGTGTCTAACTCTTACGGAAATGTTCATCCAATCAAATTATAAACTCGATTTTCAGCATTATTTCGCAACTCTCAAAAGCCATGAAAAACAAGTAATGGAGTTATCGATGTAATCCAAGCTTACACGATACCGAGGCATTTAGGTATTTTCTCTAGCCATAAAAAACATCGAGCTCATCTCAAAATAAATGCATGCCATTATTTTTTAATAAAATTCTTACGTTCAAGGCAACGTATATTAAAAACTCATTAACTGGGGAATACAAAGTTTCAAGAAGATATTCTCGTAGCAGAGAAGAATGACGTATCGTAAACCATTTCTTTATATGTTTATACTTTAAACTATTTTGTTAAAAATGTAGACTCAAAGGTGAATTTAATGAAGTATACACTATAAACTCCATTATTAATAATAATAATGTACAAGTATTTCTATACTCTGTAATTGTACGATGATAATAAGTATTCTCTTGATACCTCTATCTTTTACGTAAAAGTACCTCAAGCACATTTATTTTTAACAAAGATTTACTCTCCACGTTTCTGAACAAAGATGTTCTTCAATCATGCTTTTAATCTTTACTTTAACAGTTTACGTGGAAAGCTGCACTCCAAGTATGGTAATCGTGTTTTCTTTACTAATTTTCCATTTTCTTGCTTCGTGATGAAGCGTCCCAGGCAGGAAGCGTCTCGACGTCGTGCAGAGTTTCCTTCCGTGTATTAATCTCGACGCGGAGTGCAGAGAATGCGGGAAGAAAATATGATACACGATAGCATCAGCTGGATAGGCAGAGTATAGAGGGACATTAGGGGAGAGGACAAAGCGAACATTAGACGACGAGGGAATACAGGGAAAAGAAAGGAAACAGGGATGGAAATAAGGAAAATTGTGAGATTGAGTAGGAGGGGGTGGCAGTGTAATGAATAAAAGGGAGCAAAATGACGTAAAAGATAAGTGGAGGAGAGATGGTAGAAAGGTGAAAGAGCAGTGCAGCTTTCATTAAACTTGAATGATAATCATTTCCACTCCTTGTCCACTTAAGCTTGTCCCCAGCTGTGTACACCTCTGCAACCGCGTAAGCCTGTATTGTCCAAGTGGTGTAATTTGTAACTGCTGTACGAGATCAATATCCCTTTTGTATCGGCCATACCAGATTAAGTTGGCGCGTGACGAAAGTACATAAACTAAATGTAACAAGGATTTTCTGAATAATTATTTATACTCAATTTTGAAAATATATATCTCAATTTTTGCTTAAGGGGGCATTTCACTGTGAACGCAGAAGAAAAAGCATATTTTCAATCATTTTTTTTCTCAGGAACTATTGCATAAAATTGAATGAATGTTTTTCCTCTTAAAGGTATGATTAAGGAAAGTAAATAAAAAATTTTTGTTTCGGTAAACAATATTTCGTCATTTATTTACAAAATAATATGCATGTGTGCAAAAAAAAAAAAGTTATCCGCTGGCGCAGGTGATTTTGGCTCTTCTGGTAATCTGAAACAGAATATCGAAAAAGTTTATTAAGCTATGTCGTCACACCTATGGTCGGACCTTCTACTTATTTATTTCATCGAAAATAAACAAAATGGCAGCGTTTCTTGTGAAAGAGAGAAAGAAACATTATTTTTGTACCGTAAATCAGGTGAACTTGTAAGTAACAATCAAAATATCAACTACTTGGGAGTTCCGACGATAGATGTGACGACATAGTTTAATAAAATTTCTCGATTTTCTGTTTCTGATTACCAGGAGAGCCAAAATCACCTGCGCCAGCAGATAACTTTTTTTTGCACACATGCATATTATTTTTTACCGAAAAAAAATTTTTTTATATTTACTTTTCTTAATCATTTAAGGAAAAAAAACATTCATTCAATTTTATGCAATAGTTCCTGAGAAAAAAATGATTGAAAATATGCTTTTTTTTGTGCGTTCACAGTGAAATGCCCCCTTAAATTAATTTTTTATATCCCTCGCGGTTCAGTAATTATTCTGAGATAAATTGCATATTCTCAACCAATATTATGGCACCAACGAAAGATAATTTCGTTTCACAGGTAAACTCTACTTGTATATGAGCCTTTCATTGCACAAATCGATTAACTCCGTGAAATAAAAAGTAGAGAAATGCGATGAAATGGCCTCCGAAATAAATAACTTATTATTCAGTGGCCAAACAAATTTTGTCGCTTAATGATGTTAATCTTTATTATTCAGGAAAGTTATTATAAATATAAAAAGTTATAACTATACCAAGCGCTTTGACACCTAAATTTAAAGTTTTTTCAAAAAGTGGAGTTGATCGATTTTGTGCAGCGAACGGCTCATATATAAAATGAGCTTATATATACTCTGTAACTTTCCTCGTTAACAGCTTCAATTATTAATAAAAGATTCCAACCTATTCCAAAAATGCTTAACATTATATCGGTCTTAACTGATAACCGCCACCGTTTAAGCACTTCCCAACCGAGGCTTTTCCAATAGTTGATCTAACATACGTAACGTTCGTCTATTTCATTTTTCAAATATTCAAAGGCCATTCTGAATTTAAGCAGAATTAACGTTCGTAGTTTACAATATTAACTGCCCATAGATAGTGTAACTCTATCCTCTATCAGACTCGCCAAAATCTAATTTCAAGAACAGGCTCCCTCGACCCTGGATACAGTACGAACCACTTTGTTTAACTGGAAGAGTCCTCCCTATGTGGTGGCTAGTTAAAAGCTAACTCAGGATTAAAAGGTTACGCATAGGGCGACGTGTTGAAAAGTATAGGAGATCTTTTAAAAATTTTCTTTATAGTTGGTTCGAAGTCTGAATTAGTAATGATAGCATCAATTCATTAAAAAGAAAAATAATTTACATATTCGTTTCTATTTATAGTTTAAAAGACTTCGAGATCCAAAGGATACGATCAAAGTTTTGTTCATCGTATTCGTAGGAATAAGAAGCAATTGCTCTAACTAATATTTAATCTGAACAGCGAAGTGCCTTGGGAGTTTTTCATTACGAAACCAAAGATGTTTGAATTTTTTTATGAAATTGTACAAAGTTTGTATCTTGACTTGTCTTCTATCCATCCATATATACGTGCATACTTACATACAAACGTATATATAAATTTAACTTCTAATACATTTATATAAACAAAATTCAACAAAATGCTCCTTTATTTGTTTGTCTAACATATAATCAAGAGATTATTATCATAATTTTATATCATTACCTGGCAAAATTCAAACACACATAATTTTAAGAGCTGTAACACTAGATTCGCAAAGAAATTATATGATACAAGGGTTTCAATTTGGTGTATTTGAACAGAAGGGATTAGAACCAGCTAGGGAATACGTTTAGATCTTAATCTGTTTTCCATTGGATTTAATTTTCCACGGAGAGTGGTATTTTGAAACCATGACTTTATAATATTATCGAAGTCACAATTTTCCCTTACTACTAAACCGTTCTTCCAATCATTCTGTGGATTAATTCCTCGTCTACTCTTTCTAAATGTTTCTGAAGTATGCAAACATCTATCTTATAAATATCATACTCCTCCGAAGTAGCTTCCTTAACTTTCATAAAAGTTACACGGTTTTCGGTTGCTCAGCAGAGGATTTTCCCACAAAAACATGATCAGTATACCATAAAGGGCAAGAGCACTCGCAGGTTGAACTTTGAATTATTCCTATTCCAGCTAGAGAATAATCTATGTTATAATGTTCAGATCTTAATCTATTTACAATTGCATTTAATTCACCACGAATTTATAATATTGTCAAAGACGTAATATACCCTTACTACTAAACCCTTTTCCAAACATTCTTTGGATTTATTCCTCGTGTATTCTTTCTAAATGTTTTTGAAGTATGGAAATATGAATCTTATAAATATCATAATCCTCCAAAGTAGCTTCTTTAACTTTCATAAAAGGTACACGTTTTTCGGTTGCTCAGCAGAGGACAAACCCATTAAAATATGATTAGCATCCCTTACGGAGTGAGAGAACTCGCAGGTGGAATTTATTTTATGTCTATTCTAGCTAGAGAATAATCTATGTTATAATGTTCAAATCTTAATCTATTTACAATTGCATTTAATTCACCACGAATTTATAATATTGTCAAAGACGTAATATACCCTTGCTACTAAACCCTTTTCCAAACATCTTCATATTCCTCCCACATCTTCCTAAATACTCTCAAACTATGTAAATTGTATCTTATAAATATCTCCCTTCGGAAGTAGCTTCCCCAACTTTCATAAAAGTACCTCCTCGACAGGTGGCTCCGTGCAGCGAGATCTTTCGACACTCCTGTCTCATCCACCTCCAACTCCACCTTCCACCACTACCAGCGCCGGTATAAGCACCGTTTCGTCAGCAGCAACCCTGGCTGGCCTACGGTTAGCAGCCCCTAGCGAGTCCAGGCCGCCTACCGAACGGCAACCCCCCAGCGTTCAGTGGTACCGCTTCCTTCGTAGCAGGCGTTTCGCGCGCGTACCTTTGCACTGCGTTCGCGGTTCTCCATGGATTTTCTACCCTCCGGAAAGTGTCGTCGAAACGGTATCCCGTTCCACATCGAACCACCGGCTAACCCTTCGGTTCGACGCCCCGTTTTAAACCGACCTTCGATCCCTGTTCGCTCCGCCTCGCGCCTCCGTGCTTTCGCCGATTAATTGTCCCGTTTTCTCGTGAATTACGAGTGTTGTTTTCGACTTTGCGTTCCGTCGTTCGCGGATTATCGTTTCCGTTCTATGACTTCGTTCGCGAAGAACCGGTGTCCACGATACGTAAATACCGAGGACTGTGATTTCTTTGCTACGCGAGCCCCATGCCAATTGTAAATACACGTTCCTGATTGCCAGAGCAAATATACTGTAGCGGGTAGCAGTAATATTTTATTTTCAGATACACGGCATTGTTCCACATCGATTGCGATCATCTTTGGGGAAACGTGTTTTGAGTGTTTCAGTTTACATTGCTTTAATTCTTTACTCGTAGGTTTTCGGGGATGTGAACGAAGAAACGGTGTAAGATTTGGGAATACAAATATCTGATAGATCCACAAATTCAAACACTGATCGTTCACGACATTATTCATTTATGGATAAATGACAAAGAAATCATTTCCCTTTTGGAATTACATTAACTCAAGGGAATCGCAAATGACGTGGTCGATGTGTCGTTGAACTTTATTGGATGTACGAAAATAAATTTTGTTACTACGTGCCGCCGCTTACGTGTCTTTACAATCAACAAGTAAAGTGTTTATTATTGGCATAATCTATGGCGGAACTTCATTATGTATTCGTTCATAGTTGCTTTTAATTATGCGAATTGTTTATGTTGAGATCGTTCTAGGTACATTTGAGAAATTGACAGTCGACTCTGTTGCAGTGCTATTGTTTTCTTTCGTATCTGTCAGATTCACTTTATTTTAACCCTTAAATACTCTAAGTTTCGAATTTGATACCGGACTTTTAAATCGAATTGTACACTTGCAATTGGTTTGTTTTTAATACTTGGCTGCATGTAAAAGTTAGGAAAATTAACCTCAACTGTCAAAAATGTTCAAATAATAAATACATTTATATTTGTTTAAATTTAATTTGGAATACCAGACTTCTTAGGGTTAAAGCTTGCAAAATACATATGGTGTAACTGCAACGAGCTACTTATCGTTGTTAAACGTTTTGAGCCATGTGTTTATGGTATACAGAAGCAAACTCCTTATTTGCATTGAAATTTCACATGATAACTAAGATGAACAACTGTTACGTGTTATTCGTTTAATAAAATGGTTAAAAGTTTATCTCAATAACCGTTCCATCGAACAAAATTATGTGTAACCTATTATAAATAGTCTATTATAAATTATTTTATTCGTCTATTTTATTTATCTATTATTATTTGAATTTTACACATCTCTGGTTGGTCTATCGTATTAGGCAACATTTAATGTTTTGAAAAAATATTAATACAGATAAATGTATTGCTTCTTAAAAGTAAAAAACCTTCGTGAAAATGCTCTAAACCATACATATGTACATATTGTACGTGTATATTAAATATATATTAAATATGTGCAATCGCTCGTATCGAGCAACATTCAATGCTTTGACAAAATAATAACACAGATAAATTTATCGCTTCTTAAGATAAGAAACCTTCGCGAAAATGATCCAAATCATACATATGCACATAAATATGTGCATGCACATTAAATACATATTAAACATGTATATATAAATGTAGTATATGTATGTATTAAATATACACATATTCAATATCAGCTCAAGTATGGATAATCCTGAAAAATTGAAACAAAAAATGATTTTTTTATGGACAACAGTCTTGCAAGAGACATTTCGCGCTTAAATGTTACGACCACATGCTTCGTTAAAAGTGTTTGTTGCACGCAGATGCGAATACACATCCATTTTTATTTCGTTACTTTCGTTTCCGTTCGTCGCTTTCGGAGCGTAAACTATTTTATCTGCTCTGCCAGTCGCTCGTTTCATTAAATAATAATAGACCTTGATTGCAAGTTGCCCGCGTTTTATTTTCTACAGAACCGCGAATGGAACCGAATACGGAGCAGTTGAAGCATTATTGTTTAATCCTCGAAATCGAATCTACTAAAAGATAGCGCGCATCGTGGAAACCTTTCGCCATGATTCCTGAAACAATTCCGTCCCACGCTTTCATTTCAAAAGGTTCCCTTGATTTCAGTTTAAAACGTTTCTCAGCAGCCGTAACGAGAAATCAGATCCGCTGAACGTATCTTTTCGCATACCATTAAGTATCTGATTCTCTTGATACTTTAGTATAAAATTGCGATTTAGGATAAACAATTTCTCAGTCTCAGTTGCTTTCATTTATTTGCTACCTTACGCTATTTTCAATCATTGAATTTTTTTAAAGTGGTTTGAAACCCGAGTTATAGTATACTGACCGCAGGCTAGCATTTTTTTTTAATTTCTATGTTTTTAATTCTCTGCCTGTTAGAGAATAATTTTTCTTCTTTTCTTCGTACTATCCTGATTTTATTAATTTCGTAGGTTAATATCGTATTTATTTCATCATTTTATCACAGAGAACTTGAACGTAAAGTCGAAACGTTTAATAAAGATAATGGAGCGCATGTTTGCACCAGATTACACAATTACTCCAAATTCAATCTGCATTCTACAAAGAATTATCCTCGAAATTCTCCAACGGTATAACGTGTGAATACGAATTTCGCTTGCGTGTACCACTTGCTATAATTTCCAGACAGATTATTTCTACTGTCGCCAGTGCTAATTAATTGGAGGCTTAATAATGAAGGACGATCGCAGGTGCGGAATAATCGTTAGTGAATAGAACAGTTGTTCGGAAGGACGATTCGATACGAAATCGATACGGTGCTCATAAACTGGTTTTCGTTTCTCTGGACCTTTGTCCTTGTTTCGATCGCTGCAAGAAGTTTTCCAAGGAGAAGAAACGTCTCCACGGGCTCCGATTCGTCGAGGGTGAGTATTTTTATAAAAGTTTCCCTTTCTTTGTCTACACTTTCCTCTCATCGAATGTTTTTAATTGGAGCCGAACTCGTATCACGTGTAATCGATAACTCGTCTTTCGTTCAATAATAATAATTCAATAATCTGATAACCACTGTAGGCTTCCTCGAATATTAGTTGACGTAAACAATACTATTCAATACATACATGCAAGGCTTCTTTATTTCTTCTGAATTCAATTTTGGTCCTCCTCAGTCAGAATCGATATCAGGACGAACCAAATCCAGTTCGATTAATAGGTAACGAGTGAAACCAACGTCCAGCAATTTATTCATGACGCTTATTCGATTGAACGGTTATATTTTTATTTTCCCAAATATTACATTCTATAATTCAAATTGTAATTTTTGCTTAAGGGGGCATTAGGTTTAGAACTACATTGTTTTAGTGATATGTATGAATTTTTTTCTCGTGAAAAGAATATATATAATTTATTGAAACTTTGAGAATAATTTATATATATATCCAAATAAATATTGTAATTTCTTTGAAGTATTTTCTCAGAAAATGTGGAAAATATTAGTAGCCACACTTCGGAGGTCACCATCTGACATAACTTCTCCTTCAATCAAGCCTATCCAAAGAACGTATAAACTAAACGGAATGCTGCATTCACAGTGGGTGTAGAATGTATTCGTACACCGATCAATTTCCCAAAAAGCTTTTGTGTGAAATTGTAGTTTCTTAACTTTTTTTTTTTATAATCATTGGTATTTTACATATTCTCGAAAGTCTTTAAGATAGATATAGTCCAAACAAGATTTACTAGTTAATATAATTTGTGAAATTAATAAAAAAATGCGAAAAGTGGGTAAAAGTGCAGAAGCAATAAGTATTTGTACGATTCTTATGACGAACCATTTACAGGAGAGTTTGTAACGTAAACACATTAGTTTATTGCTCCGTGAGAATTAGAAAACATCAAATTTCCAGTAAAGGACTTTTAAAAAAGGCTCTAATAGAGGAATGAAAGAAGATCCCACTTCGAATAACTAGTAATTTACCTAATTTAATGCTTAGAAAAGTTAGAATAATTATAAAATCAAAAGGAAATCCCACGAAGGAAGTATTATGTACTTATAAATTAATGTAAATTTCTCCTTTTTTTTTAAACAAGTTTTAAAAATTAAACAGTTGTGCGAATACTTATTGCTTCAATATTTCTATCAATTAATTATTTTTTTCTCGTTAATTTCTCAACTTACATAAATAGCTATATTCTTTGTAATCTATCTATTCTAGAGATTTCCGAGAATATGTAGAATGTCATTGTTTATAAATAATAAGTTAATAAATTACAATTTTACACAGTTTTTTTTGGAAATTGATCGGTGTACGAATACATTCTACACCCACTGTATAAACAGAGTAGAAATTAATACTTCGGAGAAACATCATCTACAGGAGTTACTGGATATCGAATTTATTTATATTCGATGAATATAAACGGCAGCAGAGTATTAGTACAATGCGCTGCGTATACAATACTAATCTAAAAGATACACGTTTTCTATATGCGTGTACACTTGAAAATTGTATATCGAATCATTACACTATGTGTACTTGAATATTTACAGTCGTGTAAGAGCTTTTGAAACACGTTAATAATTACTACGTGCTTTTCAATTTCGATTAGTTTTACTATTACTAGTTTCGTTATCTCGATTTTGTCTGTTATTGAAGGTTAACTTAAAGATCAATTTGATATTTGCGTTCACTGCACTCTAGAATATTATGTTTCATTGTTAGGAAAATGGATTGCTCGAAAAATCCAATAACGAAATGCTTGGAAAGACATTTTTATTTACCGATGTTTTTTTTTCACAGTATGTACGCATTTACTGTTTAATATTTTGCTGAAAATCCTTTGTAAATGAACAACAGTCATTTAATATCCTTTTTTTCCCCTATAAAAACAAACAATACAAATACTGCACAATTTATTGAAATATCGAAAGTCTTGTATCTCTGAGCATAAAAATTTATTTTTTAACGTACACGAAAATGAATGTTATCCACTAACCATGCACAACATTTACGAAAGAATATTATTAATTTAAAAAAGAATATTTAAAATGCATATTCATGAAATGTATTTTGCTTGCATGGTATGATTTACGTACGCATGAATACTTTTATTGGTTGTATTAATATAGTAGAGAAATTGGTAACGCCAAAATCGATTTCTTTTATTTATAACATAACTGCCAGATGGCTGCGCATATGTTTCACACGTATATTTGATAAACGTCACAGCTGATACGCGTGACACAATTTTGACCAGTATTTCGGCTCGTTCTATGCAAACATTTATGTGTCAATATTTTACTTATTTTGCAATTTTAGATTTAAATACGATTTTCCTCCGAAAGCAATATTTCATTTTACACTGTTAATCTGATGTATCTGTATATATTAAAACTGGAATTTTGTATTTCATTTAATTGTAGAAGGGTCGATACTCAATCAATATGTCTGACATGTAATCAAAAAGGAATTTTCCATATTTTTCATTTTGCTTTTGTTTATTATATTTTGTGAGGGATATAATTTGAAATAACACAAGAGATAATTGAAACAATGGAAGAAGCAATTTTCTCATAATATTTGATTAGGATCTGATAAATGCTATTTTAATATAGGAGTAATTTAATCTTGGAATAGCTACACGAATATCGTGTTTTTTTTTCAAATACTGTTATTTGACATAATAGAAATTGAATTAAGATAAGTTTCCTCCATGATCAAGTGAATGAAATGTCCTTCTTCCAATATTCCATAAATTATTGTTTTGTTCAATCAAATACAATTGAGCAAATGTAATAAAATTCTATGAAGTAAATTAATTACACATTATATACAATATCATTCCACAAATCTGTTTCATTCATTCCATTGAATAGATGATGTATTTCTATTTATTTTAACAAATAAATATCTGCTTCTTCCTCCAATGGAATGGTTCAAGTAGAATTTGGCACAGAAATGTATTCCTGAAAGCATCCACGAATCGATCGAAGGAAAAACGTGGAGGTAGTAACTTGTATCGTTCGTCTGGGGAAAGTACGCTTAATGAAAACTAATTTATTCAGTGTATCAACGTGAAGTCGACACAGAAATAGAAAATTAATATGTATACGTGCAACGTGGTTAACTTCATTCGTGTCGACGACACTATTTTCGTTAGAAGTATTTTTTCAGATTATACTGATATTTAAATTTTTCTCGACAAATGTATGCGGCACACATTTCCCATTTATACGCTCGATAAAATTCGCAAATGCAACTCATCGTTGCTCCGCTTTTTTCTATACTGCTATTCGACACAATTCTCCTTAGTACAAACAAAAGTTTCGATATTGTCATTTTATTCGTATAATGCATACCTTGTCTATGTATGTTCTAAATTATTGTTGTGTTCTCATTACTTGATTGAATGTTTGTATCTCGTTTTATTTCGTACACTTTATATGTTAGATAACAGTGATTATTCAGACGATGACTAAAAATATTAATAAAAATTGCTTCAGTTTATATCCCACTTATATTTTCCATTATTGTTTTGTTCTCGTTATATCTTTAAATGTTCTGTATCTCGTTTTATTTATTGTATTTTATGTATTAGATAACTGTGATTATTCAGACGATGACTGAAAATACTAATAAAAATTACTTCGGTCCATACCTCAGTTATATTTTCCATTTTTGTTTTGTCCTCACTACTTCCTTCAATTTTTATACTTCATTTTAATTATTACATTTCATTATGTTAGGTTGATACATAAATAACGTCCGTTGTAGGTAACAAATAATCATGTTTTTTGATAACCCTTTCAAGGTAGTCATTTTTGATTTGATTATAACATTGATTAATATTTATCGTGTTATAAGATACCTGACAATAAATTGTAATTTGAAAAACGAAAATTATTTATGAATCAACCCAATAATGATTATTCAGACGATTAACTGAAAATAGTAAGAAATATTGGTTCTTTAATATGGATAATTACTCGTTATATAATATTAAGAAAACTAGCCTTTACTATAACATTCTTTTTTTGTTAATTTTGTATCGTTCTACATCTGGAGGACGTTTGAATTTCTCGGGGGATTATATTCGAGCCTCTATCGGGTAACTCTGATCAACTCCCCTAAATAATGCGTGTGTGTCGTTGTTTACGCAGTTTCAACGTGAAATAGAATATCCTCATTTACGGTCCTGATCAAGTTAACGCACCCCATCGATTTCTACTGGTGACGTATAACACGAAAATCTTTTCAGTGTTCATCCATATTTTTGTTCACATTCAAGACAATCAAAACCTGATTTTGGGTTCATTGTTGTAGCAATCCTTAAAATATTGCTTTCTTTATTAAATTATGTGTACAAGGTCTGATCAAAAAGTTCCAGGACTTTCTCAATAACTCTTTATTAAATTGTTTTTTAAATTATTCCAATTTGTCGCCTTCAAAGTACTCCCCTTGAGAGCGAATACATTTCTCCCACCTGTGTTTCCACTGTTCCATGCATCTGGAGAAGTCTTCTTCAGGAATGCCGTTCAGCTGTTCCCGCGTTTTTTCCTTGATCTCCTCTATCGTCTGAAGCCGCTGTCCTTTCATCGGATACTTCAGTTTGAGGAACAGCCAGAAGTCACATGGAGCAGGTCAGGCGAATAGGGGGGCTGGAGAAGGGTTGTCATGGCGTTTTTGGCTAAACACTCGCGAATGAGGAGCGCTGTGTGACAGGGCGCGTTTTCGTGGTGGAAAAACCACTTGCCTGTCGCCCACAATTCTAGCCTCTTCTGCCGAATCTTTTGGCGCAAAGCTCTCAGGGTGTCCAGGTAACGAAATCGGTTGATTGTCTCACCTCGTGGGAGGAATTCGTGATGAATGACGCCCTTGGAATTAAAGAAAACAGTGAGCATCACTTTGACGTTCGATCTCACCTGGCGACCTTTTTTTGATCTTGGTGAGTTTTTTGACACCGTGAACGACTTATCACTTCATCACCAAAGCCTTTCTGAAGCATTTGAAAAGTTTCTGTGAACGATTTGCCCAATACTATGCAAAATTTCACGCAAACACGCTGCTCTGCCTTCACGTCCATCACAAAAAACGCGGAACACGAAAAAGAGGCTTCACTAAAACAGCTGTAACATCGGTTTGGAGAAGGTTATAGCAACCAAAAAAGGAGGCGGGTTACTCGGAATGGTTCTCGCTAAAAAATGAGCGCGAATCCAACCCTGCACGTTAACGTGATGGCGAATTTGAAAAGTCCTGGAACTTTTTGATCAGACCTCGTATTTACTTCATAATAATATAACACTGAACGGCAATTTGAATTATTGGTGCACGGAAATAATACTGAAATTGTGAATAAATATTCATAATTAAATTTTTCAATAATCGAACTCGTCAATATCCTCATAAGATTGTTAAATGCAATAGGATAATAGGAACTTGAATGTTTCTTTATTTTAAACAACATAATTCGTGGACATGTTAAAAGCTTAAGTTGAAAATATTGAATTTAACAAATTGCAAGCATCTGTTGTTTAAGGGAATAAAAAATCCTGAAATATTTTATACAAGTGATAAGAATAATAAAAAATGTATAGTTTCGATTTGACGATGCTTCACACATTATTTAAACGCGAATAATGGTAATCCATAAAAGACATCCATACAAATATGGATGCACGTGAGCGATTTCATGTAAATTGAATGGAAAGGAGTTTATGAATATAAAACAAAGGTGAATAGCATATCTATCTCTTATCGGTTAAATTTACATCGTAGATATTTTTGTACGCTGTAATCTAGACAACAGATAAAGTATCGAAGTATTTTAGGAAGAAGTAATTTAACACGTACGTTTAGTAGCTCAAAATAACCATACAATTTAAATTATCTTCGTTAAAATTTTAGTTATGAATCGTTGATAATGAATTTACTGTTTCTTTTTTTTAGAATTTTCAAGAATTAAACACCCAATTAAAACGAAACGTATCCAATTTACTAAATTTTCTTAAAATGTATTCGAGGAAAATAAAAACCAGACAATGCTATGCATGCACAGTTGAAATTTACAGTTAATCGGATAACCAGTCTCTATAAAAAAAAGTTACAACGATTTGTAACGGTGCACGAAGACAAATTGATTGATTTATTATTAACGAATATTTACTAGCTTCTGACACCTTCATGCCTTAATCGATATTCGGTATACTATGTAGCAAATTCAAAGATGTGGGGATAAAATCGAGGGTAACCATTTTGTGTCTAGATAAAAAAAAAATTTGGAGAACACTAATTAGTATGCTATAAACCCCCCGTCCCCCTATAGCTTTTGTTTCCTTCTTGATTATAGTCATTTTAAGCATTTTATCCAATATTTGAATCCCGTTATGCAAACTCTCTCCAAAATACAAGGACTTTATTATCAACTAATTATTACATATAATTATATGTTATTACATTATTATATATATTATTATATGTAATAATTTAGCATTAACGTAGCTATGGTATAACAATGACAGAAAGTATTGTAAGAGCGATATAAAGATGTTACAAAAAAACACGTATAAAATTGTAAACAAATTGTAAAACCTACGCATGTGAGTATTATGAAATCATGACTGTTTGGTTGGTAAATTTTGTTGTAGGTTGCGTCGTCTACCACTCAATCAAATTAAGTTAACCTATTAGTTCCATAAACGCAGCGGCGACTTTGAGCTCATGTTTATAGACTCGTGACACGCACAAAGATGAATTGATCGATTTATTATTGACGAACGTAGCTGCTGTTATCTTCTAACACCCACGTACTTTAATAAATACTCGTTACCATCTCATATTTCAGCGCAAAACGTTAAATATTACGTTAATAATGCCGAAGATGAATTTCATATCCCGACCCAGGAACAAGGATAATACCAATATCATTTAATAACGTGAAATTACATAATTGTGGGCAACGAAATATTTGTTTCCATAATACCAGCATAGGGCGAATAATCTGAAATGTTTACACGATGGGTATTATATTTAAATGTCGATATAAACCGATGGAAAATTTAATTAATAACAACGAACAAACAAGTAATTCACTGGTTTCAACGTTTAAAATACAAGATAGCACACAACGAGTTTTTGTGTTACAGGTCTCCAATAACATCATGGAGTGTTTGTTTATACCCTTTCTTTTTTATTGTAAAACTAACAGATTGATTTTGTTTCATCTTTCAGAGAATTTTCAGTTACTGTAACAATTTACTTGCACAGTAGAAAATTGAAAGAAGCGAATACACACTTTTATAATTTAAAGTTCAGTGATTTTATTAGAAGATTCTTTTTCCCCAAGCAATCTAATTACGGTGGCAACGAAGCTTTCCGCTAATTACTCCTCTCTTTTCAAATTACAATTATTCTCCTCGAGAAACTCACAAGGAGGCAGAGATGGGCAAAATTTCGAATTATAAATAACGTATAAATGTAATATTCGTGCCATTTATTAAATCGAAAAATTAAATTCTTATTTATTCACTTCTAATTAATTTATATTTATTATCATGCTACTTTTCCTTTATTCACTTTTTTTTTAAATCTATTTTGTTGTTGTTTTTTCTAATTCTAATCAATAATATTCACCACGATGTGTCAGTAAGTATCGCGTGCAAATTATTATTGTTATGCAACAGATTTCCTTGACAATCATAATTATGAATCAAAAGTATTCTCTTCAATTTTCCTGTGGAAATATTTCAGCCAATACATATTCCATCCTTGGAAAACTAGAAATTATTACGTTCACGTGTTAAAGGAAGAAGTGCAAACTGCTAATGCAATTACGAGTTTGGTGAAGTTTTAATACTGAGCGAAACTTGTGGAGAAGATAACGTCGTATATCCTTTGGGAAATATCACACAACGGACACACCCAGATTTAACATAGTCTTTCGTTTTCATTACTACATGCATACATACATAACGAATGAAGAACATGGGAAGTAAATATTTTTTCTTTGTCCTTTTGTGCGTGTGATATTACTTCCGGTAGAACTTTTTCTTGGAATAATCTCATCAGCAACGCTTATATCCCCTTGCACGATATATCACGAAAGACAATGATGTCTCAAAGTGTATAAATATCACGAAATAAATAACACCTTTCAAAATTTAAGAAAAGAATTTGACAAATGTTACATTCTATCAAAATTATATTCATTAGACGAAGAAAATTATTAATGATTATTATTGATTAGACTGTGGAAGTTTATGCATTTATGGCACGGGACAATATATGAGGATGTCCATGGATGTATAAATGTATAAAATATTAACATTAAAATACATTTCAAACTGTTTGGGAGATAAGACATACTTTTATGCAAATTTTAATTATTTATCTGCATATGTCAAGATATTAATTTGCATGAACATTCGCAGTTTATTGATGATACCAGGAACGAGTAGATATTTAATTTTAAATATTGGATATGATAGAAGTAGAGTTTTTGGTATAATATTAGGGTTTAATATTATATATAAATTAAGTAACTATAATTATTCAAACGATGACTGAAAATATTAATAAAAATTGCTTCGGTCTATACCGTACTTATATTCTCCATTATTATTTTGTTCTGCACTGCTTCTATAAATGTTTATATCTCATTTTATTTTTTGTTTTTTATATGTTAGATAACTGTAATTATTCAAACGACCATTGAAAATATTAATAAAAATTACTTCAGTTTATACTCTACCTAGATTCTCTATTATTCTTTTATTGTCACTAGTTCTTGAAATGTTTGTATCTCGTTTTATTTTGTACATTTTGTCTGTTAGATAACTGTGATCATTCACACGATGACTGGGAATATTAATAAAAATTGCTTCACTCCATACCTTACTTATATTTTCAATTTTAGTTTTGTCGTCACTACTTCCTTGAATGTTTATACTTTATTTTAATTATTACATTTCATTATGTCAGGGTGATATATAAATTATTATACATTATTACTTTGTTTCACAATTTATATTTAAATTAAACGTGATAGAAGTAGAGTTTTTGATATAAAACCATGAGTCTAATGTTGAAAAAATGTGAAATAATTACATGTGATCGTCTACAAAAAAAATTCAATTTTTAACCCAAAGATTGGAAAGACAAGCGTAATCGTTAGATTACTACAAGTGTAAACTGTCTGATCCACCTAAAATTCCTACGTATGTTTGGTCGCTGTAACTCGTTTGTTTTACTACCGCAAACAGAGAGTCTTCTGGTCGCCCGCAATTGGGTCGTAAACGAGGCGGAAACATCTGTCGCTAAATAATGTCCTTTCTAGTACAGGCCTCCACATACAAAGATTGTTTACATCACCGTGCATTAAAATGATTTAAAGAACAGGTGTACTTTCTAGTACCACTCGTGTTTTCACTGCACGAAGTATTTCTACACACACAGTGCTAAACGAGTTACAGAGGAAGGCATCAAAACTTCTAATAAATCTCAACCTATCGTCATAGAAAGGTACAAACAAAAAGATGGAGCATTGAGGAAAGTTGAGAAGTGAATTTCGGTTTTTAACACTTTCGCTGCGAATGACGCACGTGTGAAAATATATGATTGTTTTTATTATTTTTCAGTTTTCATTCTTTTTGTTCAGCAATTATATTATATATAAAACAAGTTACCACAAATATATGTTTTTCAAAATAATCATACTAGAACATTTGTAAGAAATTTTTCATTAAAAAAAAATATCATAATTGCAGCTCCCAGCGAACGACTACTTATTTTCGTCCGCAGTGAAAGTGTTAAGTCAAAACTGTATATCATGAAGTGTAGAAATTAAGTATGTGCCTTTCTAAAGTAACCTTACAATTTATTCAAAAATAAAAACCATACCACTTGTAATCTTAATCTTCTTCGGCTTTTGATGTACAGTTGTAAAAATAGAACGTCGAAGCAATCCATGTGTTTCGTTGCTACGAAGGTTGGCACTTTAACGTAACGGTGAGTAAATGTTTCTATATAAACTAGAGTCGTAAATGATCAAATGTAAAGACACATATTTCATTTGTACACGTAATAATTTTGAAGTACATTCATAATTTGTTAGAAGAACAACAATAAGCAAACTCAGGTTGAAACTTAGGGCTGTTAAGGGGAGAAGTTAAGAGGAGAAGGGACGAAGGATTGGATATAATTGAGGGAGTGGTTAATAAAGAAGGTATTACAAGCCCACGAAAGATGTAATAAAATACAAAAATTCGAGGTTTCGTGGAAATTACAAGAAAAGAACAATGATGTGATGTAAGCAAACGTTCATCCTCGTATAAAAATTATAAAGAATAAATTATTTATATATCAATCTATTTAGATCCATTGCAATGGGGATTGGGTTGAATATTTAGAAAGTTGGTACTCTAACGTAACAAAATAACCAGTAATTATTTATATTTAAACTATTTATATTTAAACTAGATATAAACGTGTGAATATAAAGAATTAATTTCTACACATAATAAATAACGTTTCGACCCTTAGGTGGGATCTTTTACAATACTGTAACAAAACACAATAGGTGAAGCCAAACAAATAAAAATATATCTTCATATCGGTTTATTCATTACTAGACTGCGGAGTTTTATGCATTTATAGGGAATGTGCAAGAAACTACAAAATGCACACAGTATGCAAGAATATAAAAAAGATTGAAAGTAAAGTTCATATTATAATATTTTCAGAGTAAAATGGATTCCTATTTTGGATAAATTTTTGTAGGTATGTCTGCCAAGATTTTATTTTGCATAAAAATCCACAGTCTATTCATTACAAACTCCTTTCTCGAGTTTAGTTGAGAAAAATCATCATCGAGTTGTGTCTGACTTTGAACTTCATGTAAGCTTATAAAGATCTACAAGACTAATAATAATAACCACCACTAATAATATTGCATGATATTTAGTTGTATGTTATACTATTAGACAGTTGAAAACCTAAACTGACGTCACTAGTATTGGTATCGTGAAAGTAACATACTCATGGCAATATAATAATCTGTTTATTTTCATTCGTTATAAATGTATAGACATCTGCAGTCTACTCATTATACAAGTAGTAAATATACCAATCACTATCAGGAAACACTACGTGCTCGATGTTCCTTGCGTGATGCATGGAAAAAGTACGATGTGCTTTTTGCGCACATAAAGTATCTAAAACTACGTAAAGAGATGGGACCGTGTATTCCGTCCTTATTATCCGGATAAATATAAACCCCGTCGTGTAATACTACGCACGTGAGACCTTGCGCGCTTTTCAAAGAGGGATTGTTCGAGGTTTGTATGTGCGTAAAGCTCTTTGAAAAGCTGAAACCGACCACCGATGTCGGAGCTCTTACTTTGTCCTTTAAAACCGACACGGAACTGTTTACTCGCTACACGTTTTCAAGATTCAGAAAATACACGGTTCATTTGGAGAAGCTTTGCGTGAAATGAAGATGGGAAATATTGTTAATTGGATAAAATAAAAGGTTCTTATTCGTTACTGGTTGAATAAAAATTGGAATCTACTTTACACGGTGATATTATTTCTCATGTTGAATGAACAGAAATCATCTGAATAACTAAAATCTGCAATGTTTGTATAATAATATTTTCTAATATAAACATATTCACATAGAAACTATTCATAAAAGTTTGACATTCAATATTTTTTATTTAATTCTTTCATTAAAAATTAAATAAAATCCCCAAATTTTAATTTTTGTAACTGTTTCATCGATTTCATGTTGAGAATAAATCGTTATACGTTTAATTCGATTCCTCATTCGAATCACAATTATGCCCATGTCTAATGTAAATCATTTTGACACCTATTCGAAGATTGATATAATCATTATTAAAATATCAATCGAGAGTATTTCTTTCATGATTTATTCTTTAAGGTTGATACACTGCTTATAACCAAGTTCAGTGCAATTTTTCAATGCAGTGGTAAAACACTCGGAAAACCAATCTGTATTACATGTTCTTTTTTCGTTTACTTTTAAGCAATATCATATTAGCAATAAAACAGTCTGACATGCGTAAACAAAAAATAATTTTCACTGCTTCTATATGAGAACAAGAAGAAGTTAATCGACTCAGTGCAAAGTAATTAATCGCAAACACGGTAATATTGTTTCAACCGATCAATGAAATGCAAAATCCCAATTCATCAGTGAGACAACAGTAATGGAGAACGACGCCACTCGTACAAATGAAACTCTGAACGCACTTTCCTACGAAGCAATAATTCTTACGAACTGTGACAGAAGTAATTTTCGCGAGTTGAATTTATTTTTGCGCACAGAAATTTTATCAACGTATGAAATGAGCAAAAAATTGAATAAGCAATATTGCAATTCTTCTTACATTGATAATATTAGAAATTTTAAAAATTTCCTTTGCTTAGAATTTACCTATTTATTTAGAGATGCGAATGAATCTATTAATATAGTATTAATATTCAGAGACATCAATATACACCTAAAAATATAAACATAATCAATCTCTACCCAAACAGTAGCAGTAATCGATACGACATAAAGCAGATAAATAAAAAAAAATTATTAATAATTATATTCAGTGTCATTCTTAGATAATAATATGGTAGTAATTATTTGTCATTTTTATTATGCAAATGGATAATTAATCCAAGACTTGTAAAAACACGTTTTATTATGAAATCACTTTTTAGGTAGTAATTATTATTTTTAGAGCAATTGAAAACTGTACATTTTCAGACTTTTAAACACGAAAGCAAATACAAGTACTAGATAGTTCCTATAATATCAGTAAATTTATTATTTTGAGAGCAATTGGAAACTGTAAACTTTCAGACTCTTAAATAGGAAAGCAAATAAAAGTTTCGAGTTGACTAATTCATTAATAATAGAATAGTTGTACGTAATATAAAATTTAATGTACCAGGATTTATAAAACGTAATTTCAAGTTACCTTGCGCTCAATCAAAATGTATCCCGCGAGAAATCGGTTTTGGGGTACCGAAGAATCAACACAAATAATAACAACATAAATCGTTTGAAACTGGTTCGTATCCCCAACGATATAGTGGGTACGAAAGGGTTAACGAGCTCCTTTGTGCTCGAAGTACTGGAACCAGTGATATATAGTTTGGGGTCAGACGGTTAATAGTTTATGAGGTATTTAACTTTAAACATTAGACGCTCATTTATCTTTTGAATGACAACTTTAGTAGGCAGCCAAGAACGTATCGTGGTTATTGAGGCTTGCTTGTCAGTACTTAATGTTTAACTTTAATAACTTCACATGGCTGTAAAGTAAAAACTGGCTATTGTGCAATTCCTATTGTTCGTCCAAGGACCAAAGATTATTTATGCCACGCAATTGTATTGTAATAATCGTATTGTGCGAATAGGAAACGACATTAATCATGAAAACAAACACGCTATTGTAATAAGTAGAGCATTGCAGTTCTATTGTTCATTTTAAAGTGCAGATACTGTACATATTATAAACAATAATCCGAATAAACCCAACACAATCCTTAATCTTGAGTTTTATATGTTCTCATATCAGTATAAGAGTAGAAATTAATTCTGTGACTTTTTTTAAAGTAATCTTGCCATTTATTTATATACACAAACCATACAACTTTTAATCTTCTCAAATATTGTAACAATTTGTGCGTTTTATTACTCTAAGAGTTGGTACTCTAACGTAATAAAGTACCTACTAAATATTTCTATTTAAATTAGAGTTATAAATAAATCCATAAAGACACATAATTATTTTCTACGTCTAATAATTGCCGAGTTTAATTGTGATTTGTTAGAAGAACAATAAGCAAAATTTTTCGGCTACTAAACTACATTCTAATGACCACCAGATTGAGACTTGGATTCATTATAATGATAGTTAGGCCGAGGACTTACGAGGTATATTTAAATTACAGTTACGAATGATTGAATATAAAGGCACATAAATAATGTTTGCACCTAATTAAATCAGCCATTAGGTTATTTTTTATAGTACGAAAGTTGAATGGAAAGTCATGCTTGCAATTTTATGACTTCTACTGGAATCAAGATCTTATGATTTAATTAATAGTGCCCTTGTAGTTAATTAATACTGCCCCTAATATTTATCACGATAACAGTAATAACATACAAACGAGTACAGTGCGTTCTAAGTACCAGTTTAAATCGTTATACAGCCGATCGCATGACGGAACTACTTTAACTCAGAAACACCTAACCTGGATGCGATTAACCTACATAATATACGTGACGAAAGGCATGAACCACGTAAATAACGCCTGAATCATTGAATTGATAATCTATTCTAAACTTGAATACTGTGCCTGAGCATTTCATGATAATTCGCACGAGTCGTCATTCATAAATTATATCTATTCATATTCATTCTCCAAGTGCAGTGGGATGTGTTTAATAAATAACGGTTTAATCCTTGTGTTCGTAACCTATTTCCTCTATTAATAAAACACCGTTATTTTATAGCGTTCGTGAGATATGTCGCCATAGGACTGTCTCATCAGAGACATTTTAATGCTAAATGTTTTAGAATAATAATTCGAATTTTGCTGAAATTGGGTTATGTTATAGATTTTAAAGGGGAGAAATTTACGTGAAAATCAACTACCAGTAATGTTCTAGATGAACTGTTGAAGATATGTATTCTGATATGGTTCACGACGATGACTTAAATGGTTTAAAATTGAATTTTTAAAATAATTTTTTATATTATTCTGAGGACAAATTTTAAAAAATACCAAATTTTAAATAATCGGATCACGAAATTCCTTATTTGTTCGATACCATTCAGTGTTATGAAAAAATTTGATTTACTAGAGAGCTTTTAACGGATAAAGTGTTTTATCTCTTATTTGCCTTTGTCAAAGTTAGAAACAATATTAACACGATAAACAGAAGAAAATATGGCAAAATAATAGTAATTTTATTCCACAAGTGTTACACTTATACCACAGGTTTTTACAAATTTTGAAAATTGTTGTGTGCGATTAAAAGAAAATGTATGCGTAAGTTTCATTAGCGTAGTGACTGCTTGTTGCCAGAACAAATTAGCTAAAACAGTGAGTAAATCGTAAAAATATATCTAAGCAAATTCACGTAGTTTCCCTCGTTATGTTTGTACGCAATCATTATGAATTCCACGAGTGTGGTGCCTGTGGCCAGCGGGAAATTTATGTTACATTTAATTACCGTTTTATGTCCGTTCGGTAATAAGGAAAACGCTTCGATGTAGAACACCGGTTTTTATGGAGGAACATTCCTGAATCGAATTTCAATCATTTCCCGAGACCAGCTTGTTAAAATGTAATGAATAGGTGTCTTGGTTTCAATACTAGGTCGGTTCACGTGAAATGTTCCTTCGCTTAACTGAACTTCATCAGTAAAATTAACATTTTTTTTTAAACTATTTCAATCAAAGCTTATGTGCGACTAGTTCATATTTTTTCATCTCGCCTACTTGTATACATTAATTTCGTGACGTTTGAATTTATATTTCTTATATAATATATATTTTATATTCTTACATTTGTATTAAAAAATTCTTTCTGTTATTACGTATTTCTATATTTAAGGTTCCAGTGATGTTTCAAATGTAAATAAAGAATATTACGTTTGCTCCGAGAAAATTATAAAATTATTAGTCTCACAGAACGTATAATTTTTGACTATCGAAAATACGACGTTTATTCCGGAAATTGTGGTAAAATAATGTTTATTCGTGCTTCAATCATACGAAAGAAAACCAAAAACTGCAGATCGAAGCGTTTACAAATTGAATCGTCTACTCGTTAAAGCTACGAATTGTATTCGTTTAAGTTTGAACATGACAAGGTGTACATACTATGTATATGTAGATTCGAGTTAGCATTTGCACTGAAGGTGACGTGCAGCTCTTAACTCGACGCGGGTTCGTTTGTACGCTGTTTTCAATCTCCGAGAAAAAATTTAATTTCATACTATTCTCCCGACACATCTCGTCGTATTCCAGCTACGCTGAAATTGTTGAATTTAATAAAACTTCGTTATCGAACACGCGTGGTTTCTTTCATTTTCTTCATTCCATTTACAATTTCAGAAAATGTGAACGTTGTATAAATAGTCCACAAAAAAATACTGTGCAATTCTATTGAAACAAAAAGAAACATTACAATTTCTTTTACATGCAATTATTTTTTCTTCTAAGTATCAATCACTATCAAACTTTTTAACTTTATCTCAAAGAGATTTTTACGGAAATATTACTTTAATATAGTACACTTTGCATATTATTTTTCTCAACCTCTCTTATTGTTAAATATCAAACATGAATCTGTTTATCAAAATTAACGTTACCTCTATAGTGAAGCTTGATTTTGACCTCATATATTTCACTATAATCATTGCTACCACTGGATATGCAATTTTCACAGAAGGATGAACGACTGAATCTGAGAATATTATATATCCAATTTCTATAAGACTTAAGTTACTTTCCAAAGCTTATGGAAGTTCAATATCGATATCAGATTGATGATATTTCTGTGATATTTTTATCAAAGAGGGTCTGAAACGAAATATAATGCTCCGTTTTACATGGTCACGCGTAGTGAATTACGAGAATAAACAAGAGCTTGGAATAAATAATTTTAAACAATGAGGTTTGATTTTCAATCTGAAATTTTCAAAATGTTTTAGTCGCCAACTATCAATAGCAGTCATGAAACATTCGGTAAAAGTTGATATTTGGTAAAATTAAACTAGATAGAGGGAAGGTTAATAAAACTATTTGAATAATAGTGCATTAATACTAAATGACAAAGGAAACCTTTGCTTTATGAGCAATGAAGAACTAAACACTTTGAATTAATTTAAATAACAAAATTGAAAGTTGGAAAAAAAGTATCTCAAGAACACATTTATATGTAAATCACTTTCGTACTGTAGTATAATATTATAATAATTAGACTGCGGATTTTTATGTATTCATGCAAAATTTGAATGTGCGAGAAACTACACAATGCATACAGTATGTAATATGTTTCTATCTACGCTCAATGTTTACAGGTACGTTTGCAAAGATTTTATTTTCTATAAAGATCTGCAATCTAATAATAATTTTTGTCGATATAATGCTATCATTGATACCATAGGGATAGCAGGAGGATCGAAACTGCAATGAAATTATTGCATCTAAATGTTATCTCACGCTGCTCTTTGTCGTTTACACAGCTCCCTACCCTATGTTTTATGCAATTTTATACAATTTAACAGAAAAAATAGCACAGAGATCGAATTCTATCAGCGGCGGTGTATATCGACGCTTGTAAAATTGGAAGAGTATCGAACGACTAAGGAAATGAGTTCCACATGAGTAGCGAACTGTATTCAACGAATACAGCTCTTTCACGCTTCATTGCGGAATCAGTGGAAGAATTGTCCATTTCTCGATCGAATTGTTATTGGGTGCGAACAATGGGTACTATACGATAGTTCTAAATGCAAAATACGATGACTAATGTAAACTGAACGATCTGTGTCCCGTGGAAAGTCAGATCTTCGCCTAATGAAAGCATTGTTCGCCTGATGAAATATGGGAGATGCAGTTCAAAAGTATAAAATTTAGAAATTATATATAGCTTTATTGTGAAAAAAAATTTCCATTGATGAATCGTACAAAAATTTTCCTTAGATACAACTTCCAATTACGAATTTAATTTATATGTATACCTTTAAGCAATTGTTAGATTTATCAGTTTACCTTGCCCTGATTTATTAATTTCCTAGTAAAATTTGTCTTCGTTATAACTTTCAATCACGTACAGCCAATCTTAATTTATATCTATACTTTTAACTAATTTATAAATTGATCAGCTTACCTTGCTTTGAATTATTAATTTCTTAGTAAAATTTGTCTTCGTTATAACTTTCAATTACGTACAGTCCATCTTAATTTATATCTATACTATTAACTAATTAATATACTCATCAATTTACCTTGCACTAAATTATCAATTTCCTAAATTTCCTAATTTCACTAAATTATCAATTTCCTAAATTTCCTAATTTCGCTAAATTATCAATTTCCTAAATTTCCTAATTTCACTAAATTATCAATTTCCTAAATTATTAATTTTACTATATGCAGAGTATTTCATAACACGTAAATTTCACTTGTGCGATAAACTTGAAACACAAAAAAACAATGGAGAAAGTTTACATAAATGTGTAACCCATTTGACCTGGTTCCCAAGTTATCGTCATTTCTGGTCTGGTAGAAATGACCACCATTGACCTGAATATAAGCTTGTGACCACAACACACCGACGTACAAGTTTAACGAAACTTCTTCCAACAACTCATGGAATTGATTACTCAAGAAATTGACGTAAGATTGGCATGTTTACCTCACACCGAGGAAAACAGGTCCAATTACATTATCGTCAATTATCTCTGCCCGTACATTCACGATTATTGTTGGCGACTTGACTGATGAATAGCGTAATTAAAGCAAGTGATTCTAATGATGATAAATACAAAATTCGATGTATTTTGTTTTGCCTAGTTAATTTCAGGATATCAGATGGTTACAGGCTTTTTTAGGAATGTGTAAAATACTTACTAAAATTTATTAATACGATGAAATACAAAATAATTTTGAAAATAATTAGAGATAGGCAACTCTATAAGTTTCAACTTTGCTCTGAAGATCAATAAGATTTTATTTCTAATCACACCTAACATTTTGAAGAATAATGAAGAGTATCATGAAAGTATTAAAATAATTTAGAAATAAAATCTAGTGGGATATACGTTTATACAAAATTTCTCACTTTTTTTATTCACTTTATCTACCCTTTTATCAATTCTTATTTTCTTAAAATATTTTAATGCTGGTTGTTTTAAAATTCTTATTACTATTAATTTATTATTCTTGTTTTTAAACTTATTTTTGTTTTCTTCGCTAATAAATATACGTTTATGAACAAAGGTGGACCATTCCATACAATGCTACATATATGTTGGTACTTTTGGAAATATAATTAATCTAAACTGAGAAATAGTGTTTGTTAAATGCTGTTTTTTTTATCGTTGCTTTAATGTTTAATGTTCTTTGCTTTAAGTAATGATTTGTTATTCTGACAATGTCAATTGAAGTGTTACTTCTATAAAGCTTTTGGATTAAACTTCAGTGTTAAACAGCATCAAAAACTCCTTAAATGTCAAGTGACGTTGATACTGTGGATCTATTTTTGTTCAATTGCATTGCTATGTGTTCGGAAATCCTAAGGATTTCCTGGATGGCTGAAAGAGCTCTCGGGGAATTGAATTGTTCAATAGTTACACTCCTCTTAGATGTAAGGGGTTTTAAGAGGTGATTTTAAATGGGTTGCTTCAGCAGGTGGCTCAAAATGTAAGCAGGCAGCAGGTGCATTCGTAGCTGGTTAGAAGCTTTTTCTGACCTTGCCTAAGTCTTGTACTATTTTTGCTATAACCGCGCTGTTATTGGTTATCCTCTAAACTTCATTAGGTACTTTTCTATCCTTCACTGTGTTCCTTCAGTTTCGTCCTCTTTCATCGTCCCTTGCTTACTGCTTCTTATTCACGTCATGATTTCTTCTACTGCTCACTCTTTAATTTTCCTTCGTCTGGCAAAATAGCATTTTTATCTGCACTTGTCAAGCATATTGTCCTTGTCCTTCATATATTTGATGATATGTTATGCTGATATTTAATCTATAAAATATAGCTCTATGTGGTATCAACAATTATGTTTTATTTAATCTTGAGAATATAATTGCATAATTATTTTTAATTTTTAATTGAACAGAAAATTAAGATCACACAAGAATCAGAACGTATAAAGGTCAAACAAGGAACGCAAGAGTGTATAAGTGTTCTAAAGAAATGCATAACTAAATGATTTAGGTAGTTGTATTTCTACAACCTAGCATGCTATATAATTCATAATTTGATATCTAGAAATCCTGATACTTAGTTTTGCATATCTTTAAGTCACTGTTTAAGTCACCTTTAAATTTTTTAATTCTCTAAATCAGATTCCTCGCATTCTAGCTTCATTCACTGGTCTTTCATAAATCATATTTACTGTGCAACCTATATTTATATTTCGATTGTACATTAAGAATAATTGCCAATCACATTTCAAGGTTGGGACTACGGAGAATTATTTTCTTTTTTATTTATATATCGTCGCACCCGCTTGTAAGCAATTAGCAACCACTGCGAGTTACATGTTCAATATTTATATACATATGTGAGTCATAATATAATTAAAATAAATACGGAATGACTTATGGTTAGAATAACTAATTCTTACATCTAACAATAATTATAAATACTACTTAGCATTAAACGTATATTTTAGGAGGTTAAAGTATATAAGATATAATTTTTTATATGCATTTCTTGTCATTTAAGCTGGTCTCTATGGTGGTTAATTGGTTTCATATTTACATACATAGAATTATGTTTAACATTTTCCTTCAGTTTCTCCCACAACTTCCCTCAACACAGATTTCTAGATTTTTACGTTACATATTTCTAAAACTCCTGTGCTTGCTTTTAGTCTATTTTAATTTTGCATGCTCCAAATGCTACCAGTCTCTGGCATTCAATTCACCTGCTTCTTCCTGTTTGTGCAGGGTATGCCGCAGGGCGGCCATTTAGGTAAGCATTGATTGTTAGGGCGGAGGAGCTTCGTCGTATACCCAAGACGCCAGTTGACCCATACCAGAACGGTCAGATAACTTGACAGGAAGTGGTGTTGATGTGCCTTGACGGCCTTGCCATGGTTCAAATGGTACCACAGGGGCTGTAGACGACTGACAGTGTCCTCTATATTCTCAGTTGTGCAATTTCTCGGTACCTCACGTGACAGCGACCTATATTTTGTAATACAAACTGCGATGTACCACTAAACACAAAATACTAACCAATTCCAATTTCAAGAAAACTTTAGTTACTATACCATCTAATTGATATCATTCCTTAAGATATTATACTTATATACTTATATACCTTTAATTTGGACTTGTGAAACATTAAAAGACCTTGACGTGGTAAATAAATAGTACGAATTCCTCATTTCCAACGTCTTTTAGCTTCGTTTCATTAATTCTTCATTTCTAACGCCTTTTATTAACTAATTTCTCGTTTCCAATGCCTTTTACTTAGTAATCATTTCCAACACCTTTTACTCGTTAATTCGTTATATCTAACGCCATTTACTCAGTAATTCCTCACTTCCAACGCCTTATACTCATTAATTCTTTACTTCTAACACCTTTTATTTACTAATTTCTCATTTCTAACGCTTTGTACTCAGTAACTCCTCATTTCTAACGCCTTGTACTCGTTATTTCCGCATCTCTAATGCCTTTTACTTGATAATTTTGCATTTCTAATATCTTTTACTCATTAATTCTTCATTTACAACGCCTTTTACTCAGTAACTCTTCGTTTCTAACGTCTTGTACTCGTTACTTCCTCATTTCTAATGCCCTTTATTCGATAACTTCGTTTCTGGCACCTCTTAAGCATTAGTTCCTCGTGTCTAACGCCTTTTACTAATTAATTCCTCATCTTCAACACCACATTATTCATGATTTCCATCTTAATTTCACACATGTAAACATCCTAAAAGTTGAACACATGTATCACCAAACACCCTGTACATGTTAAGATATTTGACGGAGCTAAGATTACTAGTTCTTAGCGACTATGTAGACACTGTAGGAGCCGAGCTTTCCACGAATCTGACCTTTGAACTAGTAAATACATCCCGAGAAACACGCTTTGAGGATGTCTTAGAGTCTCCAACCGTTCGACGGAAGGGCTAACAATTAGGGACTCAGAGTAAGTAACAGTACACAGGAGACCGGTCACCCAACAGTGCGCTTCCAAGGAACCTTGATCTTGTCCTAAAAACCTAGCAGAAAAGATTTCTGTTTATCCCCCGAATTCCAGGTATTTGTAAATACTGTCGGTGGAATTACAGTTTCTGGAACGGATAAATACTTGAATCATAATGTCAGCACTAGGGATAGCCTTCGTTAGCTACTGTGTAGTAGCGAAAATAGGTAGAAGTATTCTAGCACTATCACGATGAATCTAGCCCCTAGATCATATCAATTGCATGACAAATTTTGTTTCTGTCCATTTTATTTGATATGAAATTACAGTTCCTGAACTTAACAAATATCGCAGCACATTGCTCTAATCAAATTTGTTAGCTACTGTTTGGTAGTGCAAATAGGTACAAGTGTTCTGACACTATTACGATGAATATATCTAGCCCCTACATCATATTAGTTGTACGACAAATTTTATTTTTGTTTTAGTTATTTTATATGAAATTACAGTTCCTGAACTGAACAAATACCGAAGCACGTTGCTCTAATAGCTAGTTAGATCATAATATCGAGCGCAGCTTTTGATAGCTTCTATCTAGAAATGCAAATAGGTACAAGTGCTCTAGCAGTATCACGATAAGTGTATCCAGCCCCTCGTCATTATTTAGGTAACGAAATGCCTGCCTCACCAGTTAAAGGTGAATTAACTCCCCCGCTGTCCTGCAGGGACAGTAGAGATTTACAAAGGCTTTGCTCCAACCAGGGTGAATATATAGTTCTCGCAAACCAGTATTATGCTCGTAGTTCCTACTCCCAATGCAGACACCTGAGGGTTGGTATACAGGGTGTCCCAAAACTCGGGGAGGAGCCGAAAATGGGGGGTAACTGAGACGATTCTGAACAACAATTTCCCTTGCAAAAATGTCGGATGGGGCTTCGTTAAGGAGATATTAAGCGAAAACCCCGACCAATCAGAGCGCGCGTAGACCGTTCGAGCGGCCGCGGTAGCGTAGGCTACGCGCTGGTGGCCGCGCTTGTACGCGAACAAGTGACTCGACGTGTATCGAAGCATCGACCTAGCGCGTAGCCTTCGCTACCGCGGTCGCTCCAACGGTCTACGCGCGCTCTGATTGGTCGGGGTTTTCGCTTAATATCTCCTTAACGAAGCCCCATCCGACATTTTTACAAAGGAAATTGTTGTTCAGAATCGTCTCAGCTACCCCACATTTCCAGCTCCTCCCCGAGTTTTGGGACACCCTGTATGATGATGTAGGTACTGTATGTGTACAATCCTCGAGAGAGACAAAGAAGTTGCCGCCTGAATCACAATCAATGTTCTGTATCAAGCATTTCTTGTCTCCTAGGAGTCTGCAAAAACTTTATCGATTAATTAATTGTAATTGTATTATCCAATTGTACTATTGCCAATTATCTGTGGTTATCCCATTCACTGTCAAGCAAATTTAATGCGTTCTGTCTTGGACGCCAAGATTTAATACAGATGTGCAATCTAGGTTACTATTTTGATAATAAAAAGTGATATTAAATTTGTTGTTTGAAAAAGATAATTTACGATCACCTTTTGGAGTAATTCGTGAATCAGACAGCTATAAACCTATCCCTTAAGTAATTGCAATCTCGAAACATTTACGAAACATCTCGTAGTTGGCAATGAATGGGTTATACATTCACATTGAATCATTGAATAAATTCAATGAATTCACTTGAATAAAGTTAACCGATGAATAGCACGACCAAAGTAAATGATACTAATGACAGTAAATAAAAATTACGATGTACTGGTTTGGTTGATTAATTTGAAAATATTCGATGTTGACAGTCTTTTTCAGAAATACATAAAATGCTCAAATTTAGTGTCACGAAGAAATACGTCCATCATTTTGAAAATAATTAAAAATATAAAAACTCCTTCTTCAAGATTTTTCTTTTTAATCAGCGAGGACTATTCTCGCGAAGGGTTTAGAATGGGAATATTACTTAGGAGATGCACGAGGAACGAAATATTTTTACAGGCCTTTTATGTCTCTTGCTTTTATGTCTTCTTATCTCTACTATACAAGATTTTCAACTTTGTTCACTTATTATTCCTCCGGTGCTTACTACAGCGACAAAAAAAGTCTACGTTTACCATACTTTTCTTATTTCAACCTTCTATAGTATGAATTCTATAAATTGTAATACGTAGACTGCGTACGTTTATGTAAATTCATATTTTTACAAATAAAGAATCCTTTGAATGAAAATATGTTTTATTTTCTAAATAGTGTAACATGCATTTTATTGCTGATATTTTATGTATTTTTGCATTTGTGCATATTCTCATAAATTTCCCAACATTCACATCTGCCATAAATGCATAGAAATTCTCAGTTTATCCCATTCCTTGCCAACTACGATATGTCTCGTAGTTCAAATGGATTGCAATTATTCAAGGGATTACCCTATAGCCTTTTGAATCACGAATTATTCCAAAAGAAGATCGTAAATTTTCTTTTTAAAACAACAAATTTAATATCACTTTTTATTATCAAAATAATAACTTAGATTACACATCTGTTTTAAATCTTGACACGCAAGACAAAACGCTTTAAATTTGCCTAACAGTGAATAGGTTAATAATAATCTACATACGTGAATATTATTTTCACTTGTCTATGTATACTACTAAGTTGTACCAAATTTAATGGTAATCTAAGTTTTCAATTTGCCAATAAATTCGTTCTTAAATTAAATTTAGCAGCGTGGCAATTAAACTTTCATTAAACAATTTTATGTCTCTTCCTACCTTTCGATTAAATTCTATTTAACTTCTCTGTTATACGAGGCATGCTTTCTTAAATCCACAGCTTGCAATTAGTGATACTCTCCGCTGTTTTTAATTAGACTACAATAGAATTGGATTTAGGAAGTGTCGGTAGCCGAGATCAGCTACGAGGAAAGGGACATTACGTTTCATTCCAATTTCAACTCTCCATTCTGTTGTTTAATACTTTCAATAAATTTTATAACTTTATAATTCTTTACTTACTTTTTTTTATATTCCTTACACCTGACAAAAGTTGATTTTACATACAAATTAAAATACGTTTTGTTGTTTTGTAAGATCAATTCCCATAATTTTCATTTTTGCAGAAAAAATTTATGCAGTTTTGTTAGAAATCACCCCGTTCGAATTTTCCTAATTTATTTTAGATTCCACTGAAGACGACTGAAATGATTAGTTGAAAACGTTGACATAATTATATTGCAAATTATGAAATATAATTTTGTAACAGTAAAATAATTATATGTAATAATATTGAATAAATTATATAATTTTGTAATAATGAGTTGATCTTACGATTAAAAAGATATTAAACAATTTTATCATTTCGGAGTAAAAGTTGTTTACTTTTTAAAAGAACTATCCAAACATATTAAAAATGTAACTAGTCCTATTTAAAACGATGGATAGGCACGGAGGTTATTCGCCCGAGGGACTAGTTTGCTCCTCTGTAGTACATAATAAAGATTCCAGCGAAGTAATACGGATTCCAGGGAAGTAATGTGGGAAGTAATCCCGTAGGGGTGTTGGAGGGCGGTGGAGAAATAAAAAAAGCGCTGGCTCAGTAGTGACGCAAAATATATCCTATTAAAGGCACCATTGCTCCCTGAAATACCAAAAAAGCATTCTCTCGCTGTCCCTATTAATCTTCGTAACAGCTGTTAGAAACATTTTACGTGATACATTCTGGGTGGCATCGATCATTTCTGGACGTACAGACAATTTTTTAGACTATCGGGCTATTTCTTATCAACAATTTGTAGCAAACTTTATTATCTCTTTCGCGAGAAGAGACACTATATAAGTTTAGGGAAATTAATAAAGCAAGACATTCTATTTCGTATTTTGTAAAACGCTTTCGATCGAACGTTTTTAATCGTCTTCGAGTTAATCTAAAATAAATTCGTTAAAAAAATTAGAATTGTGTGATTTGTACGAAAATTGTGTTAACATTTTCGACTAATAATTTCAGTCGTCTCCGATTCAATTCAAAACAGCTTTCAGTAAAGAAATTAATTGTAGAGATTAAGTGTCATAAAAAAGTGTGTATATGTTTACGTTTGATAACTTCAGTCACTTTCAGTGTAATGTACAATAAATTCAATAGAAAAATGAAAATAATAATAATTATAATAAAATTATGCAAACGCTTCTGTCTGATAACTTCCACCACTTCAGTAGAATCTAAAATAAATCGAATACAATTTGAATACAAGAAGCAAAAGTTATGTTAATTGTCATAGAAACTGTGTAAATGTTTTCGTTCGATAATTTCAATCACCTTCAGTGTAAGCTATTATACAATAAATTCAATAAAAAAAATAAAAATAATAAAATTATACAAACGTTCCTGTCTGATAATTTCCACCCCTTTAGTAGAATCTAAAATAAATCGAATACAATTGTATTTTCTACATTTTAAACTTTTGCTTTTATTTTGGAAAAGATAAATGCCGGGTAGATTGATGGAACTAAAAATGGTCGAATTTCCCTTTACTTTACCGAAGACAATTTAATATCAATCCGGCGTAGTATCGGCCTAGTTGGCACATCATGTTTTTCTGTAATCGTATAGAGATACACGAGGCCGTACACTTTCTGTACGATTGTGTGTACATACGTTCTAATACGCCACAGTGGCGGCGACGTTGCTTACGCTCGTTTTCCCTTCTCGAATCAATACTATTGACCGTTCAAACGAGTTGTAATCCGTGTCACAGAAACATGGTTGCAAATTCATTCACTTTTTTCCTTCATAAATAATAGATTACCGAGAACTTTAAAAATAACGAAAGGAAGAAAATTGAGCTAATTTGAGTATTTTTGCCACTGAAACGAGTTAAAAATAAAAAATATCGCAGAATACGCACAGTTGATTGTATCATTTAACTATGCATTCAACTTAAAATTATTTCAATAATTTTCGTTTCTTTACTGCAAACTATTTTTTTTTACTAAAAGTGCATTAATCTTTATCCTGTTATTACATTTAGAGGCTATTTTTTATCCAAAATTATCCAAATTGAATTATTTTACAATACTTTAATGTAATCGTATTGCATTCATATTTTTACAAATTCATATTTTTAACCGACTTCGAAAAGGAGGAGATTACTCAATTCGACACGTATATTTTTTTTTACAAATACAGAAAAACTAAACAGTTACTTACAGTACTTCTAAACCGTATAACATGTTATATACATTTAATATAATTTTGTATCTGTACACATCTTCATAGATCTCCTCATATTTTCATTTGGTATAAACGCATAAACATCCGGAGTCTATTTATCATTAATCTTTATCGTGTTGGATGGCAAATTAACATTATCGATCACTGGCTGGATTACATAATCGTTGTAATCGTTAAGCAGATCGCATTCTGCTCGATACTGGTCGAGGTTTACGAGAGGTAAACCTGCAGGTTTAATTACCTGTCTTTCCGACGATGAAGAATCGCGGAGAGATAGTCGACCAAATCTGCGTGCAAATCAACTGTAAACCTCTGTGTGCATGGGACATTTAACGCACCCCCTATCATTGGTTCAACTGGAAAATCGTTCGCTGTAGGCTACAATACATTTATAATAAGTTAATTCCACTCCATGAATTTGGCTACGTACAAACAGGATTAAATAGGTCAACCGAATATTCCGAACAATATGTCGTGTATGTACGAAACTGAGACACATACTGCTGTGGTAAACGTTTGTATCTTATTTCCAACTTTTAGAGATGAACATTTCTCAATTTTTCATTTTACTTGAGGAAAGGATATAATATATTAATAGAGGTTATTAAGGCGTATACAATTTTTCTCTGTTTTTTCCTGCCTTCACTTAGAACAGAACAATAATCTAATTCAATTATTAAAACCGCCTTCCATTTACGCTTTCGAGCAAATCGAGAATAATTGTTTTCTTGTTTAAATGCGCTGCTCTATATTTCGTGCTACATTTTTTCATTAATTTTATTAGTACCTTGACTATCGTCCTATTTAGAAAGAGTTTACAATTTAAAAGAGGAATTACTACATTAATATATGATGATGTAGACACATATTAACTTGTGTGTACTATTAAAAGGTCTCTTTCTAAAAATTAAGTAATGTAAGTAAATAATTAACAACACGTTGATGAATTCTAGGAGGAGGACATTGGAATTAAAGAATCCTATAAGTAGGCTCGTAGTAGATATAGTGTTACCAATGAACACTTCTACGCGTGTTTTTAATTGCTTGGATATTTTGAAAGAGCCGAAAATTATTAATTAAGAATATTTAGAGTACAGAATATTATTAAGTCAAAATGTATTTTCACACTGGCATAAGCCAGGCAGAGTTAATGCACAAAGCCATGAACAAACACTGAACAATGATGCCAATAATGTAAATGGATTCGATCACGAATTCTGCTTTCCTATAATTAAACCTTCCCTACTAACTTTAATAAGCGTATTCTCGCTTGGAAGTAATTGTTCCGATACGACTGCATCATCCGTTTAATAGTTGCATGATATATCAATGTCGAATGGTGTTCCATGAAGTTTCCTAATTTAACGATCGATCAATTGTTACAAATGTATTGGCCGAACAGTAATTGTAAAACTCACTTTTCAACCTCAAGGACATGTGTATAATTAAGGGAGAATAATTTTTCAAATTTTTAATAACCCTCGAATACACTATTATTTGAATTGCAACAAATTCTTTTTAACATGAAAGTGAGAACATATTAAGTGCAGATATTGATTCTGTGTCTTTATATCTATTTATTTGGAATTCTAGTTTAAGTCGAAATATTTATTGATAATTTTGTCACGTTACCGGCCTTCATAATAACGAAACATTCTCTTGGAATGTGTGACGGAGGGGAGATTAAAACTTCTATGATTTTTCTTTATAAATAAATACTAAGTCTACCTAATATAAAGACGTAACTGTCACTTGAACTACAACAAATTCTTTTTAACGTGAAAGTGAGAATATATTAAGGGCAGAAATTAATTCTAGGGCTATACATTTAATTATTATGAAATTCTAGTTTAAATAGAAATATTTACTGGCAATTTTGTTACGTTATTATATCAACTTTTTAATTAATGAAACTTTTTCTTGAAGTATGTGACGAAGGGAAGAGTAAAAGTTATACGATATTTTTTTATAAATAAATAGTAAGAGTACCTAATAGAAAGGCGTAACTGAAGGGAACAGAAAAAGTTATTGTCTAACCCGACGTACTTTATCCTTAATTAGGGTCTGCTGTAGTTAATTGAATAGCCACTAGAGTGGGATCAAAATTAACTGACTACTCAATGCGGCTGATGGGTTGTCTTCGGCATACCATTTCGCTACCCCAAGATAAGCTGACGTGACGTGAAAGTAGGAATTGTGTACCACGTAATTCCGAATCGAATAAATGGCTCTAAACTAAGTTTAATTGGACTAAAGTCGGAGCAGATTTGAATTTAAATAGCGTTATTTATTTCGCCATCAATATCAGAGTCAAATATGTTAATACTGAACGTAGTGAATTACAAAGTCTAATTTTTAACGACAATATAATCGTTATTTAAATAGCTATTGTCGCAGTACTTTTTTAACTGCAGAATAACCTCTGCAGAATTTTATTTTTGGTTTCGTTCAAGGCCTCTGCATGAACTAAGATTTTATCAAACTTGAGTCAAGTGAATTTGTAATATTTATGAAGGAAAAGTCTGTTTAGAATTACTGAAAACATAGAAGAAATATCAAACGTCTCGATGGTTGTACAATAATAGCTAACTATTTTATTTAAACAACGTAGTTACTAAATACAATGAAAAGGTTAATGAAATTAATTTTAAATTTGTTTGTGCGTCACGTCCCATCATAGTAATATTTACTATTGTATATTACGACATTTTGTTTAAAACCATCTTGTTTAGATTCCATTAATTTACACACTCAATAATCTATTCCTTCAGCTGACATTAATTTACTTTATTTTCCAATGTCACCCAATCATTTTCCATAATTCAAATAATCCATAATCAAATCCATAATTATTTTAAAAAACAACAAGTTGTGCCTCGGTTCAAGTTACCAACGTTAACCAACGCTAATTAATTTGATAAAAAGTGGAACAGTGCGAATACCGAACCCAAACCCAACAACCTTGTTGAGCTGGTTTCGTTTTTTACACTTTAACTTGCAGGTCGAGCATTCGCAGAAGTAGCTATCGAGTCGTTCGATTGTAACAGTTTCCTTGCGTAGTTGTATTTCCCTCGTTTTCCTCTGACTCGGTGCGATGCCTCCCACGTATAAACGTTCGTTCAAATTCCATGTGTGTGTAGGTGTCGTGGAAAAAGAGGGCACACAGACGTTAAGAGCCGACTCGAGATCTTCTGGAGTTCTGATTGCTAGCTGGCCGCTTTTCCCACTGCGTCACCGCCAACCCTCCGCTATACTGATCTTCCTCACTCTTTTCCTTTGTGTACGACCATCGGCGCATTACTACGCTTATCGTAAAATCTAAGGGTTGTGAAAACTGTAATACCCTCATTTATTCTTCACAATATTGCAGGCCGGCGAAACAAACTCTCAGAAGACTGCCGCACGTATCCATTCGAAGAAATAATTTATTGAATTTTCGCGTGTAAACTTCCGACAACGGCTTCGGTATAGCAAGTCGCGTAAGATTATCAAATATTAGCGTGTCTCAGAAAATAGTGTGAATTTTAGTGATTTTTCTTTTTCTTCGTTTTAACATGTTGTCGATCGAAATCAAGTAGTATATTATACATGTATCATGAGGTTACATGCAGTTTTGATAGACAAAATTCAAGAATTTTTTTTTCATGATTTAAATACATATTTTAACCCAAAACGAAACGTAATTGTACTGTACAATTATTGAATTTAATATATAAAGAAGAATGTATCACGAATGTACAAGTCATCAAAATTATTTTATACGCGAGTGTTATACATTAATTTATCGTTCGTTTAATTTTTGTTCGTTTTAATAGAGTCATGGAAAATTAAACGTTCAATAAATTAATGTAGCTAATAATTAAATATGAAAGAATTTTTCAAAAGCTACAAAATTTCATATAACGCTTGTGTATAAAGTAATTTTAATGACTTCGGAAAATTGGACAAACTGAAATAAACGTAAAAAACGATGTTTTGGTTCATTCTAATACATACTTACATAAACAGTACAAAAATCATTGTACCTACATGAGTGAACAATGCAATCACAACGTAATATAAAATAAGAATAGTATTCCACGCGGGTAGAAAAGCAGGGTGCAGCTAGTCTATAATAAATTTGTATGGGTAGATATTTGTATAATTTGTTTCTTCTTTGAATTTTCATTGAAAAAGCTAGCTACGAAAGTGCAGTAATGATTGAGTAGTAGTTGCCCATATACATTCATAGCTTGACGTACTTTGTCTGTAATATTGTCAAGCTTTTAATTAGACACACGGGAATTTGTCTCCGCTTTATATTGATCGCATCAATTAATTGCACACTTGTATTATACCGTCGTCTATCGTGGTACACCTTTGTAACTAGCCACTCCCACGGACTTTACACAATATTTCATTACGACAATCTGTTCAAAACAATTTTGTACAAATATATAAGCTATTAAATAACCGAAGACTGTTCAAACGATTGATGTGCAGCATCAGATTCAAAATGTGCGCTAGATACACGGTCTGTCTAAAAAGAAACCGAACTTTTGCTATAAAAAGAAAAAGTTACGAGTATAGTTTTTACACACACGTTTATTTACTCAAAATAATCTCCCGCTGCGCCAATAAATTGTGTAGACCGCGTAATTAACATTTCGAAGGACCTTTGCAGCTCCTGTTTTGGTAACCCGTTTAGTACGGCGGTTACAGCGGCCTGAATCTCCGAAATATTGCTATAATGTGTCCCTTTCATTGGAATTGGCTTTGTAGCTTGGATCATTCACCCTACTCGCCTGATCTGTCTCCCTCCGATTATTTTCTTTTCCCACAAATTGAAAATTCCAATTTTCCAATTCCAATTCCAAAATTCCAACTGATTGGTTCCGTAATTGCTCTGTACATACTCTATGTAACCAGTTATCGTGTATGACAATTTTAACAATACTAATATACATTACTACACAATATACATTAAATTAATATAAAATGCTTGAGAGTAGCTAATACTCCCTTAATTTTCATTTTCCATTAAAAAGCAATAATAGTTTCTGATGGAGCATTATTTTTTTAAGTAATGAACCATCAGTGACCAATGTATCTTTGCATTAGAATAAAATTTGTAGAAAGCTTCCCTACACATATATTCAGGTTTCGAAGAAAACTACTCCGTTGGCGCGATCGTCATGTACAATAAACTGGTGAAGTATCCCCAAGAGGCAAGGTACATGTATTCGTATATATCCCACGCGTATCTACTTTGTTCTCACGTTCGGACAATAAACTGTACCATAGAATTGCCACTTAGCATAGAGAACGTCGAGGGTGCTTCGAAGAATACCTATGAAATTCTTCCACGAAAAGTATTCACCGAAGTTATTTGACCTCGTACCCATTCCCAAGAGATTTTTCAATTGCGATTGTCCATAGAAAATAACTTGCCTCGTACTCGTTAGTTTCTTTCCCTTTTCTCTTTGAATTGTTCTGGTAAGATAGCTTTAGATATCTATTACGTTTCGACGTATAAAATATCAGTTTCTTTAATTTAAATAAAATACACTTCAACTTTCCTTTAATTTAATGTAAATAGAGTTTAACTGTCTAACACCATTCGCATAAAATTTGGAGTGCTTCGAATTCGATAAGCACTCGAATAAGCGTTTATTTATATGCATTTATGATTAAAGAACACTGAAAAATCCGAAACCAAATTACTATTACAAAAATAATATTTTAAATATGATTTATATACATATATAATATATAAATAGCACATCTAGATATACAGATATAAAACAAACATTTAATATATTGTCGATCGGTTATTTTTGCGCTAACTTTTATTTGAGCAATTATTACTATTATATGGTAAAGTTAACGAAACAAAGAATACGTAGAAACATACATTTCCCTTCGTAAAGCATCGCCCGATATTTATCTTCAGTGATGCACTGATTCTAATATCGAGGGCAAGAAAAAAAAAACAATCTACTAACACGACCGAAAATTATAATCGTCCAATACGAATGGCTACGCGATTGGAAAAAGGAAAGGAACCTCGATGCTCGATAAAATAGTTTCCAATACGCAATAAGTTCTGACTCCATATCACGTATGGCTACAATGTTAACGAGAATCTATTCGATACCACTGTGGACCGAAACAAACGAAAACACTTTTATGTAGTAAACGCTGGCTCTCCGACTGCTTTGTATGTTTGGTTAACATTGAATCTTCTGTATTGTATTGACGAGCACTTTTCGTAATAAACCAAATGGGAAATTGAATAAAAAGTAAGGTGTTCGTTGAAGTGTAATGTTTCTAAATCGGTATCCTGACCGACCTTGACGTAACTGGATAATAGATAGTAGACAAAATGAAAATATACGCATTCTTATTATTAAGGACGAATTAATAATAATATTAATGCGAATCTCCTAGTATAAATTGTCTGATATAAATAGTTTTTACACGTGCGCGCGGTATTATACTGATTGTCAGATGTCGATCGCCGTTCCCATTGATAAGAGCTATGCACGTCATCGCCATCATTAATAATTTTTATCACATTTTTACGTTAATTACTTCGATCTAATCATACAGTTAGAGCTACTATAGAATAAAAGTTTATTTCTCTTCATAATTACATGATCTCACCAAATTTTGTTTGTTAACATCCTTTTTTAGTTCGGTCAATATATAATTAAAGTGTATTATTTGATTATTATTTGACTACTTTTCGCTTTGTATAAGATGATTTTATTGATAATTTTCTAGATATTTTTAATTTTACAAAGAACAACAACAAAAGAAAAGGAATTTTAACCATGCTTGTTCAGCTGTTTTTATAGTAATAAATAATAATTTTTGTTGCTGCGATCGGTATCGGAAGTATTGCACGTTTTTAAACTAGCACTTTTTATATCTACAACTGATAACAACATTTACAATCGAACTCGCGCTTTTATATCTCTTTCTTTCTTTTCAACCCTTTGTTATAGACTGACTGTTTTAACAATGAACAGATCTCTGGCGTGTTTACCACAATTTGAACGTATTTTTGCAGTGGACAAGAAAAGTTGCTACTAACTTCATGAAATATTACTCGGGGAATATATTATTTAGAGCATTTAATACACTTAGTACATACGAAGGACATCAATATCCGATATCAAAGACCTAGCGATAACTAATTTTTATTGCAACTCGACCTGAAAAGTCAATAATGTACGATAGAGACTGCTTTCAACGATATCATACCATATATTCAGCAATACTCATGGTTCTCACAAATACTGTATTTTAAACATTTTCTACTTTTACAATTTGGTCCTCATTAATAAAATGTAGACGTGTCGTTCTAAAAATTAAGTTCTATGTATAAACTTGTAAAAATATACGTACAGTGCATTAGAAATTATTAAGACAAATGTAGAATTCAGTAATAGGTATCTCTACCTCAGAGGTAAACTAAACAGTTCAAATTTTTGAAATTTAAATAAACAAATAAATTAATTGAAATGTCAGAAATAACATTCTACGCGTAATCGAAGGGTTTTTTGATAAGCTATAATTGTTTATCTGTATCGAGTCCATGGAAAATTTTAACTCATATAAACTAAACTTTTTGAGTTTTAAGTGTCATATTTCAGCGATCTAGCGGGACAAACGGTTATTTTCGAAATGTTCTAAATGTGCTTATGCATGTTATAAATCAACAATAGAATGTCCTTTTCATCAGAAAACGTAAATATTATTCCAATAAATAAGGTATAATTAATTATTAATAGGGTCTGAACTTCGAGCACATAATGTTTCATCCTATGGACGCGTATCGTTCGGTTCACTTCAATTCACAACTGCATTGTTCCGATATCCCCTAATGATATTTAGGTGGATGTATTATATTTGTATGTTTTCCAACATATTTTTGTCTCTGTTAATCTAAATCTAATTTCACTTTACACTTTACACTGTTGCACTCACTGTACACTCACTTTGCACTTGACACGTTGCACCTTTTGTATCTAAAGATCTCATTACAAGTCCGCAGCCATTAGCTCGGTATTACTCGCGACGAATGATCCTTCGTCGCGAATAATACCGATTACCAGGTCTCACCACGTGGAGGTTGCTGCGACTGGAGACCCGGAGACAGAAGGAATCAAACTTCCTTCGATCTCCCTCTATATAGAATATACATACATAGATACATACTCTACATAGAGTCAACGAGCTTAATACTAAGTACGAAACTATGAAAATCAAAGGAAAACAAAATTCCCTTCGATTTCCACAGTCTAAGTCTGACTCTGCCAAATAATTATTTCAACTAAGAGGGTGAAGCCAAATTGAAATCGCGACGCGACGCGACCATGTAACTGGACTTACAGAGTCAGTCCCGTTTTTTCTGGTGGACCTGATTCGAGAGAAAGACGATCAACGTCTCCGCCGGTACTCTACTCCCTGCATACCTGCTGCCGAGGGCCCAGGTCCCAACCTGACAGTGTACGACGTAGGTAGCACCGCGTCGGGGTGCCCTGCCCTGGCGACACCAGCTATGTCTGACGGTCGTAGAGTCCCGAAACGGAGTTCTACTCTCTGCACAACGTCAGGAGTCCAGGACACGACTTGCATCCGTCTGACGGCTCTTTTGAGCTGCGCTGCGCCGGGAGCCTGGACTTCGCCTGACGCGTACAGAGACTAGAAGATTCCTCGGAAGCGCCGATTGACCCTCTCTCAAATCAGACCCACTAGAGGACGGCAACCGATCTCGGCCGGTCACATGGTTAGTCACTACACTTATCACATGAAGGAGTAGTAACCGAAGTGGAGCACGAAGTTGTGAGTCCAATATGGACCTACGATCAAACAAAAGAATTGAACAAATGAATAATAAATATTCGACAGAGGACAGACATTCGTACACGCATGCCTTAAATCTAACTTAGATACATGCCTTAAAACTAACTAAGATACATGCCTTAAAACTAAGCAAACTAAACTAAGATACCCACAAACAATACCAAGCAATACCAAACAAACTAAGATATCCACAAGCAATACCAAGCAAGAATTACAAGGAAGAGTAGGACGGACGCGAGACACGGACGCGCGATCGCGAGATCCATACCGACCGAAGGATCGTCGAAGAATGAGACCGCACCCTTCGTATACCTGTATCGAGGGTCGTGGCACGTTTGTGCCTTCCGAAGTAGAGAAGGGGAAGGACGAACAACAACCGCGTGACGCTCAATTCGAAGGTTCATTGAATCCATCGAGAAAATAGTTTGTGAAATATTAACATCACATAAAAATCATATTCCCCACCATTGTTTAAATAATAAGTATTGTTAATAATTAATATAACTATTGTCAGAAATTAATATATAGCTGCTGCAATCAATAGATATTAAAATATTGGCAAATTTCTCACGATTACTGTCTCGAATGAATACTTATTCAGAACCATTATTGTTATTAATGTTTAATCGAACACTTAATAATGCTGTATATATCACAAATGTTTAATTATGTCGGAGGTATTAAGTTTTAATTGTTCCAGTCATTTGATATTAAGATATAGAAAAATATCTCACGATTACTTCTTCTCGACTTTTCATGTTCGGAAATATTACTTTCTCGAAAAAGATCGGTATAATAAAACTTTAAAATGCATCGAATATGTACATCTCCGAATTAATTAAATATTTTCAATAACATTCAGTCTTCGATTAAATATTAATAAGAATCACGGTTCAGAATAAGTATTCATCGAACACAGTAATCGTGAGAAATGTTTATATATCGCTATATCTGTTAGCTGGAATAACTAAAAGTTAATTTCTGATAATAGTTACATTAATTATTAACAATATTTGTTCAAGCAATGACCGAGAATATGACTTTGCTATAATATTACACAGCATGGACAGCGGTAGATCCTTTTTCTAAAAATGTTCAAAATCATTACTAACCAATAAGTAACTAGTTTGTGATTTTAGACAGCAACCAATTACATTTCTTTTGAGTAGCTTCATGTGTGGACGACCTAAGAGATTCCGAAATATTGGACCATATAAGTTTTATCCCGCTAGGTCGCTGAAATATCACACTGTGGCGTTGTTTAAGTCTTTCAAGTGCTTGTAACAAACATTTGACATTGATGATGTAATGCGTGAACGTATGTGTGGTATAAAAAATGTATAGACAGTAGGACATCGATCGAAGAAAATCCACTTTCAGGATAATGTGCTTTTGAGGAACAGGCTCTTCAATTTGCTTCTCAAGTTAGTCTTTGAAATCGGACAGTGAATAATGGATGTCGTCTCTAAGTCTTAAAACGTTTGCGAGAATCGATAAAGAAGAATGGCTCGAGTTAATGGTGTATTCTAGTTTAGACGATCATTTACTAGACGATTTTTACGAATCAAACAAGAAGAAGCTACTAAACACAAACCATTGGTATTTTGTATAGCTACTTCTTTATATTTCGATGATAAAAACACTTTCAAGTAATTGTCTTTATTATTCTAGAAGCATAATTATGTTCACACTTATATGAAATGTTTATATAGAATTTCTTAACTTCAGTGTTAACACAAATTTTATATACCCTTATTTTTTAATTCGCTTCGATTTCGCCTACAAAACTAAATATTAATTTAAAAAATATATGGTTTCATTGAACAAAAATTGATGTTATTGATTTTTCCCTCGACAAAAATTATTTTTGCTATTTTTCAAATTGCAATTTCTTGACGATACTGTTTAATTTTTTACTTTAATTAACCAATTGATTTTTGTTATGTTAATGCCATCACTAAGCAGCGCTCAAACCAGCCTCTCGCACCTGAGCGCGCGCTACTCGGGCGCTGTAATTGGTCGGTGGTTTTTCGTTAATAATTCAAAAACGAAGCATCATCCGACATTTTTGCAAAGGAATTTGTGGTTCAGAATCGTCTCAGCTACCCCTTATTTCCGATTCTTACACTAATTCTAGGATACCCTGTATATCATAGTTCTTCTTTGTCCTCTACTGTGACAAATGATCACATTGTTTTCATGTCGCTACATTATCGTTCATTACTACTATCTGGTAATTTTACTTTAAAGAAACATTTATTATGTGTGTTTTCCTAAAATACATTGTCTTGAAAATGTGTCCTAGAAACAGAACAAAAACCAACGAGTGCAAGTTAATTTTGATATAATTAAAACAAATCGAATACCAAGCTTTTTATGTATAAATTTTTCTTTTTGCTTTAGAGAGAAACCCCTTAATACAGTTTGACAAATACTACTTTAGATGTATCGCTATTCCTCGGAAACAAAGTAAGAAAATGTATTAAATATATTTCAAGTTGAGATAAGAGTCTCGATTCAAGGAAACATGAAGTCAACAGGTCTCCCTGTTATCTGGTTGTTCCTCTTTTCGAAAATCGGAAGCTCGATTATGCAAGTACGATTTCTTGTAACGTTCAGTCGTCAAGACTTCCCCGGGCTCCCGTTGCCCATTCCCTTGCACATCTTCCAGAGAAGTGGTCTTTCCCAAAACAGAAATAGCACTTTCTTCGCTGGCAAATAAGAAAAAACCGCGCGTAGAAGGGGATTCTGAGTCGCAGAAGCCAGTGAAGATTGCCGCGTCTCAGCGCAAGCATACGTCTCTGCATTGCGTTTACGTTTTTTACTGTGTGACGTGGTTTGGAATTTTGCTGTTCGAGACTTTTCAATTTTTTGTCCAAGCAGGATTGAAGTCAGGTGTGTATGCTGTTTAATATCTGAAGCGACAATTGTATTTAGAGATATTCGTAGATTGTAAATTTGCATCATTAAAAAATCGTACGTAATATTGAACAAGAATAATGAAACAATAATTTTCATGGTTTGTAGAATAAATGCTTTAATCCGTCTCTTTCAAATACATGTCTGTAAATATGATATATATTTAATACTATAATCTATATAATAATCATATCACAACATTACTGCAATATATGTATTTGTATTGTATCAGAAGTCGCCAATTTAAAAATGTATCGTACAAAACGTAAAAATTGTTCTATTCAGTTGTGTTAGAGATTACGTATGCATGATTGTTTTTGAACATCAATAATATACTTACACGGATTAATAAGTAGATCATATTTTTTTACAACATACAAGCAATTACAATAGTTTATTTTAGTTTTAATATTATTTTAGATCCAAATACTGCTTCCTTTAAAGTATTTGCTTAACAACCATAAAAGCAACAAGTCAGCGATGTATACAAGCGTATAATCCATTATAATTCCCCCTCGCATTCATTTGACGTCAGATCCATTATTACGTAATTACACTTCCTCCAGCCGAAGCTTGAACCATAGGCTGTCAATTTCAGGGCGATTGGAAAAGCATGATAATTATACATACCAGTTGCTTAATCGTTACCTGCAATTTGAAGGTAGTATATAATCGAGAAATACAATCCAAAACGTAAAATGGGAATGTATTCCTATATACACTGAGAAATAAACTTTTTAAGTTATGTTCGTGACGTCAAATTATATTGTCACTGAGCAAACAATTCGCATAATTGAGAACATATGTTGGAATATATCCGCTGCGTGATAATAGCAAAATTTGTTTGGAATTCGTGAAATTAATAATTAAATAAATCGTGAAAGTTGTCATGAGGGGCATGCATAGATATTCTATTACATATCTAACTTTTAGAAATAGCAGAAAGATTAAGTATATAAGAGTTTCGATCACTGTTCCAGCTAGCTTCTTTTATTATACATGTATAAATGTATTCACAATACCATACTTCACTACATAATTAAGCGGTTGCATTTTTCCTTAAAAAGGAACTTGGTCGATGGAAATAATTTTCAAGCCAGAGCACAAAATTAAAGACAATTTTAAAGAAAGAGGTCATAAAGTCTTTAATAGGTATATTGCAATATTATGATAGTAAATAAAAACTCACGAAAATTTAAATAAAATACATGTTTGTACAATATAATTTTGTTCAATTAAAACATGCTGTCAAATAAAATCAGTGCTATATAACCTCTTAAAAAACGTTTTATTTTCTAATCACTTCAAACTATAGTAAATTACAAACTGTTCTAAACGCTTATCGAACAGAACGAAATTGTATTAGGTTGTCCGAAAAGTTTCTTTCGCTTTATTAATAAGTAATACATGCACGATAGTTTATGTTTTATGTTACATCACTGAATTGTGCGCGATTCATTTTGCTCCATTACTGTTACAACATGAGTATCTATGAAATTAGATTGTCTATTTGTATAAACACGACCACATAAAATAATTGAGTGCAACTCGCGAAAGAAACTTTCGGGACAACCTAATATTTCAATTGTGTCTCATGTCAACAAATAAAAATTCATTCGAATAACCGTTCAAACGAATAAATTACTTGTACGTTACTTTAGCCGTTATCTATTATTCGAATCCAATTTTCCTCATCTCTGTTAACTAAACACAGACTCGCCTACGAAAACTAATATGTCTAGTGGCTTCCGGCCTCAACCAAACAACAGCTTGTTCACGTACTATAATAATATGAGTTCTCGGTATCGTAAGGGGCTTAGCCTCGGGTCATACCAGGATGTTCGAAATGGATTTCTAACGTGTTAAGGCAATATTCTTATAATATTCGAAATCGTAAAGGTTTGTGGTGTTTGTCTTTTCCTTCACGCATCGGTAGACTTGTTTGTAAACACTGTCCAAGTTAAAATTACGACTCAACTCCGAGATAGACCGCTGGTGGCTTTCCTTATTAAAAATAGAAGCAGCAGTTTATGGAACGATTTAGGTAGATTCTGTGGCGCTCGAGAAAATTTTAGAAGCTACCTTCCAACTGAATGCATTTTAAGGATGCAGAACATATGGGGGTTAACATTTTTGTAAATTTCTTTCTTTTCTTTTTTTGCATTTCTGAAAAAGCATTCGTGGTAAATTATGAAAAAGAAATCTCTACACTTTCTAGCGTTACAAGATACAACGATGCAAATCTTATTCTCTAGTCGCTATGGCCTGAAACAGCTGCCTTTTTTATTTTTACTTTTTTTATACGAAAAAGTAACATTTGTGCAGTTATGAAATTTTGTTTTCAAAGTTCCGCCGTTTTGTAATATTTTGAGATATCGAAAAGAATCCTACGTCAGGCCTTAGTCAGAGGTATCTAAGTTAAAAAACTGTTTGCTCCTTTGATCTCAGATATACCCCGTGGTTGCAAAACCATCAACCAATCACCAGTGTTTGCTTATTTTGCGGTGCTCACTTGCGCACATCGTAGAATCGAGTAACGTCACGTTAATAATATTATGGTACCAGTTTTTGTTTGTTTACAAGTTCAGTAAAACATACTTGAAATTTCAGAAACAATTCGTAGCATAATTCTTTTCTGAACATTTGCCGAGTATACCTCTCTTAAAAGTGCCTATGCAGTGTTCTGTCCCCTTAGATCTCATTATTATTTTAGTAATATCAGCTTAAGCTACCCTCAAGAAGATGATTCTTGGTTAAACTCTCCTCGGCCGGATAGATAATTCTTGCGATACGATAATCGAAAGCTGGTTCATGCCGATAGTCTGATAGCGTGCCACTTGGCTCAGCTTTTCTCCTCTTACATCAGCTGGGCGCTTCTCAGAAACGATTCTCATGCCTTGGCTATTTATCGATCGAACATTTATGTAAATTCGTCGCCTACATTGCCGTCGTCCTATCAACCACATATGTACAATTATTCCTAATTGCTTGTCCATAAGAAACCCTAAGCTTGTCGATCAATTCGACTCTAAGCTTTCATTTAGCATTCTTATTCTCCTAATAATCGGATTCTTTACAACACGATGACTTCACTTCTAAGCCGGCAATCTTGACTTTATAATATCCAATTAAAGAAGCCGAGTGCAGTACAGCGGTAAAAATCCTCTTTTCCTGCTGAGTATTATACATATATACTTCGCGCATATGTTAGTGCTTACCATGTGATGCTTAGGATTAAGGAGTTAGTCGCAGTCAGGAAAATGGAAACGGTCAGTTTCTTGTGTGATTTTTTTTAAGGTATAAAATAATAATATTTATTAATGAAATTTAGGTATATTACGAAGTATGTCTTAAAGAACTGTAAAAGAATTTTTGTTTTAAAAAAAGGTTAATTCATTTCGTCGTAACAGGTGATGGCGTGGGTGGGCATTTTGTTTGCGGCGAGCAAGATTTCTTCAAACTGGTGCACCTGAAAACAAAACTACAGGTAGATTTAGAAAGTATATTAGACTAACGGGTCCCTGATCGAAGGATTTTTTATTTTCTTGTATACCTTTTCTTTTATCCTGTATTGAGTTGCTTAATTTTAGTGAAAAAATTGAAAATCAACTTTAAATGCATGCCATTTCGTTTTAAATTAATTTTTTCCAAAATCCTTCATTCAGGGACCCGCTAGACTAACCTATTTTCGAAATCTACCTCTGTTTTCGTTTTCAAGTAAACCAGTTTAGAGAAATCTTGCTCACCGCAAACCTATGTTTTTAAATCATCGTCTACGTCATCGGCTGTTATGACGATATAAATTAAACGTTTCTTAAAACAAAAAATGTTTTTTAGTTCTTTTAAAACACGCTTTATAATATACTTAATTGTTACTTCTGCAAATTATTATTTATTAACTAAAAAAAAATTCACAAAGAAATGTCGTTTTTCCTGTAAAAGTGGATTGTTTTAAAACACCAATCCATTGATTTAAGAAATAAATTTATTTTAAATATTTTGGCATTTTTAACACGTTTTGATACTTTCTCGAATTGACTATCACGTGTAATTCAATAAAACAAATGATTCCTTTCGATGAGACTATCACATGTAAAATCGTGTACCCAATGTCTAGTAGGTATACTATTCTTAATCACTTCAAAGTTAAGAAACTAGTGCCTCATAAGCAACTATTACAAAGGCAAATGTAAGAAATAATAATTACGCATTCGTTCTTCATTGAAACATATATTAATTTATATCTCTAGCTTGCAAATAAAAAAATTGAAGTATGGTTTATTCTCCCTATAATATTGTATTACGTGCAATGAATATTTGTATAAATACTTGATAAATTCACTTTTATATGTATTTATCATTTTCATAGTTATCGTCATCTTGTTAGTCCTTCTTCGCGTTTTTTATTAGAGTAAATAATAATTCATACTCTTCGCTTGGAATTAAAAAATATAACACTGTTATACATAATTCATGTGTGTTTATATTCATACTTCAAGTTTTCCATACAGTTTGTTATAGGGGCATATTTAAATATTATTTTAACAATGTTTCCTTAAGAAAAGTTGAATAATAAACGGAGTTATACAAATTCACTTTTAAATATATTTAACATTTTCATAATTATCATCATTTTATTAATCCTCCTTCACGTTCTTTATCGAAACAAATAATAATTCACATTCCTAGCTTGCAATTAAAAAATAACTCTATGGTACCTAATACATGTATTTTTTATACATATACCTCAATTTTTACATACAATTTTTTATAGAGGTTTATTTAGATATGTAAACCATTTTTCCTTAACAAAAATGGAATAATAAACAGAGTTATAGAAACTTATCGTTGAAATTATTCACTGCATTACTTTGTCCACCCCTATCGCGAAACCTCAAAGCAAGAACTATACTGTCGAATAAGTAGCGCATGAAAATGAATCTTCGTGCATGATGACGAAACGAGGCTTCCGTAGTGCAGACAAGTGGCAGTAGCACGTGCCATCTCCTTGGTGACAGGCTTTCAAGGCGTGTATATGTATGTACTTACTTTGCGACCGTAAGATACAACGCGTTGCGACTCGATTTCTCGTGACTATCCGTACTTACTTCGAGCTTACATACTTGGACGAAAGCGAAAGTCGGCCATTTACAACCGACCTAATGTTTGGTCGATGGTGCAATCTCAGGCAGAAAGGGTGGAACGAGGTGATTAAGGATCGGAGAAAGTACACGAATCCTCTTTCACGTTTCCCGCAGGATACCTTGAACGACGTCCGGTCGAAAGTGAAACTGGACACCGTTCAAAGTGCTCGGAAACAGCAATCATCGCAGATGAAGGCTTTTGGGAAATAAAAGCAGACTTCTATCTCGGTCTTAGCACACGCGAGATCCTTTATACAACGTTTCGACTCACGACTCGAGGCATCTTTAAACTATGACAATTTTGTGGAGCATTATAAGTATTTATAATTTATTTCACTCTGCCTTTATTCAACGATTCGACTCGCCACTCGAGGCATCTCCAAGCTAAGAAAATTTGTAAAGCATTATAACTATTTAAAATTTCGATTTTCCTTATTCAATGGTCGCCCTCCCTGAGTAAATAGTTCTTTCACTATTCCAAATCCTTCGAGTCTTTGCTTTCTGAATTTATATATCCTATGTAAATGTATATGCATTGTTAATATGCACAGCAATAGCATTTTATAATTAGATGAACTCGTTCATGTATGGGTTTAATAAAACAAGTAAATATTTTCTATTAAGAGCAAGAATTGAGAATGATTAATTCTGAACCAAATCAAAAATGTAATGTGAATCTCTTTGTGCATTACTAAGGGTCCACAACTACCTCCATTTTGTTCTTAGAGAAATCGCTAGAAAAGATAATCTCGAAGTGAATTTGATTCGTTCGAGTTGATAACATTTGCAAAAATTATGAGGTTATTTTTCAAACACCTTACCAAGATTCTGCAGCGTTTTTAGTGTTGGTGGTGCATCACGAAGTTTGTGCAGGAACTTCAGGTAATCCTATGTACCTACCTATAGTTCAACAAGTTATTAATAAGAGCCTCAAGGCTTGGGTCGTGGATAAGTGAGTGTAAGGATCAGATCAGGCGATTAGACTATCGTGTGGGACTATAGCTCAGCCAGCAAGTGTCATCTAATACTCTTTAAAGGAAAATTGTGGAACAATATCGTCCAGGAATCTTATTTGACCCGGTGATCTATATCATCAAGGCAGCAGCTTCAAGTCCACTATTACATAACCAACTACATAGAATATTGATTCCTCACAAAATTAATTTATTTATTAAAGACTACCATCTCGCGTTTCAATTTTCTCAATGATAAAAAATAACTCTTGCCTGGCACTCTCAATCGTAGTTCTTACACGTTGTTATTCACTTATTCGCATTATTGTCCTCCGCGGAGTCCGCATCACTCGACTCGACATAAGGGTCGTGCGGATGGCTTGATTACATCTCTTACTCAAACCTCTCCATAAAAGCGACTTAAAGTCGAGAACGATTTATTTGGAAATTACGACGTTTGACGCAATATTTACTAAGCAGGAAAAATCAATGTTACCACTGGGAATCTTGTAAAAGTTGTAAAAGTTTCAGAACGGTCGGAGTCCTGGAACATGGTTAAATAATTAAGAAGAAACAAAAATCCTATGCGTTACGCTCCGTGCAATGGGCTGAAGGAGAATGAGCTTAATGGTCAGACACACAACGCGTATTTACGCGTGCCTGCTAGGCCCTTTAGAAGCAATTTTCATGATTTTTTTGCAGCCATAGTACTTGGCATAACCGTTTGAAAATTGGTATATTTATTTATACATATACATACAAGATTCTCTAATGTTTTCAACTGTCCTGCTCAAATTGTTTATAAGTTACGTGTAATATTCTACGTCACAGCCTGTGACATAAATGGTTATCAATTTGCAATTTTGATATTTCTTTAATATAATTTAGTAGACGTAATTTAAAGCTCATAAACAACAAGAATAATAACAAATAATAGATTAACCACCCTCTTAATAACCATTTAGTCTTGAATATTGTATTCTCATTTATATACAGTATTATCCTAATATTCTGATAATATACTTCGTGTGTTATTTAAAGATTGTGGCTCACTGATTTTAAATATTCTTTAATACTATATCTCCAAATGATAAAAGGCAAAATTTAACCTTAAGCAGCATCACTTAATTGTCGGTGTTTGACAAAGTTTTCGCTGCGGTTGCTTCGAATCCAAGAAGAACAATGTTAGTGTGCTCAATGACTGTTGCTTTATAACCGTAATAGTCGTCTTCGTGTTATCGCAATCACATCGGTGCGGAAGAATTTCCGAGTTGTGATATCTATCAGCTCAATCTGGATATTGACTAGAAGTTGCTTCGGGAAATGTCGGTCCATTTGAATACAGAAGACTGGCTTTGAATCCATATGAGTTTCACCAGGAGCCAGTCCGCCGAAGCGTTTCCATTTGCATTTACGTCAGAGTAGTCAAGCAAGTTTGATCAAAAAGGTTGCAAACTCGTCCCTTCCATAATTTTGGTATTCAAATATTGAATCCATATATATATTTGATCCACGACAATAAAGCAATAGGTAAAACTTAATTAAGATTCAAGAAAATGTATGAGAACTTGTTTTTTGTAGACCGAGAATTAGATACCATAGTGGAGGAATACATAACCACAAGAGAATATACAGGATGTTTCGTTTAAAACGGAATGGTTCAATATTTCATGAGGGGATGAACCTATCAAAAGAATATGTTCGTAAAAGATATTTGGTTCAAAGAGGCAAATTATATGAAGTAAATCATTTTTTTGTTTTAAGTGATGTGGTGAGGCATACTTAATAAAGAAATTAATTTTTTTAAATAGAACCTTATGTATTTCTATTCATAATAAGATAACATTTGTTTGGACTAATTCATCGACCTATTATACGTGGTCATTCATCGTAATATAAAGTTTTAAATCAAAGATCGCATGCTGTATTAAGGTGTATTATGCTGTATTAGGTTGTGGTGTGACGTGTTATATCATATTTTGTTATGTTATATTATCTAATGTCATGTTATATGAGCTGTTCATTGCACAAATCGATTGACTCCATGAAACAAAAAGTTGAGAAATGCGAAGAAATGGCCTCTGAAATAAATTATTTATAATTCAATGGCAAAAAAAAAGTGTTGATCTTTGTTATTCAAGAATGTTGTTATAAATATCAAATGTTATGACTATACCAAGCGCTCTGACACTAAAATTTAAGGTTTTTCAAAATGTGGAGTTAATCGATTTGTGCAGTGAACGGGTTATATTATAGTCGATGAAGGTTAGATCACCTTGGAGAAGGAACAACCATAAATATTTATAACGATAGAAAAATAAATACAGTAACTGTATCCATGATTAACAAATGACATGTACTATTAAAAACTGTTTCGTTTTAAAAAAAGAGGAACGCCACTCTTACAATTTTCTCGGGAATGTGGCCCTCTGCTGCGTGCTCAACTATCGCTACCTTTGACTCCCATATTTCCTGCATTTCTCTCTTTTGCTTTGACTTTGTCTCGCCATAAATCCACACTTCAAAGCAAGTTTGATATAGTACTCCGGCAACGTTGGACTTTTTGTTTCCGAAAGGAATCGGGCAAAGGAACAGTACCAAACAGTACGGTGGAAACGGTCATTCAGTGATCCGCAAAGATTGCAATTTTTTGCCTGAACCATTGCTTCCATAATGGCACGAAAGCTATTCGTACGGCATGCTTAAGGTTTCGCCTTGAACTTTACTCCCAGTTAGTCGGTAAATCATAACACCACCGTAAAGTATAAAATCTCAACGTCGCAACTACTTGGCAGGAGTTATATTTTAAAATTGCGCGATTATGAGGCTAGCTACTAGTAGTAAATTCTTAACCTTTTGCGAAAACGGAAACAAGTTCTGCTGTTGAAGAATCACATTTGTTCGTTTATTTCCAAGCTTCAGGAATGGAAGGCCTCGTTTATAACCCTGTGCCACGAAGGCACTGCGGTTGATAACAATTTTCCAACTCTTCGTGCACGTTCTTCGCGTAACATGCGCTTTATAAATTTACAAGTTGCGAAACAATCGCTGTCAGTGGATCACGAGAAACTTCCATTCCCGTCACTCAAGGTACCGTGTACTTAGTACTTCGGGGTATATCCATCTCTAAATATCTTCCGAACTGGTTACACTTTAGACATCGGACAATTGAACTTTCGGAGGTAAAGAAAACTGACGGGAGTGCGGCTTGTGACCTTAATCAAGCTAAACGAGTTCCAACAATAACCGCACTTGTATAGTCACTGAAAATTGGTACACGCGAGGTCTGAGTGAAGAGGGTAGTTTAGAAACTGCAAAAACTGTGTGTTTTGTGGTGTGATGGCACATTATTCTATATTACGTTATTTTTATGTTGTATTAGGTTGTGTTAAGTTATGGTATATTACGTTATGTTATATTCTGCTGTATTCTGCTGTGTTATAGCATAATTTAGAATAATATACATAGTTTAGAAACTGCAAAGACTGTGTGTTTTGTGGTGTGATGGTGTATTATTCTATATTACGTTATTTTTATGTTGTATTAGGTTGTGTTATGTTAAGTTATGGTATATTACGTTATGTTATATTCTGCTGTATTCTGCTGTGTTATAGATATGCAGTTATAGCAGATTGGTACACGCGAGCTCTGAGTTAAGAGGATAATTTAGAGCCTATAAAAAGTGTGTGTTTTGTTGTGTGATGGTGTGTTAATCAGTATTACGTTATGGTATGGTGTATTATGCAGTATAGCGTTGTTTTATTATATGTTGTATTCTGTTGTATTAAGTTGTGTTATGTTAATTTATTATGTATTATGTTATGTTATGTTATGTTATGTTATAATTATTATTATGGTATGGTGTATTAGGCAGTATTACGTTGTTGTATTATATGTTGTACATATACATATTTATTTAAATAATATATTTTTGACAACAATTCTTTTTTTTTTGTTAATCTATCTTACTATCTTCATATGCTAAAAAGCTTCTATATTTGTCATATGTAGATACAGATTGTTAAGTAATCAAATGTTTCTTCCCAAAAGTATCACGTTTCCGCAATTTTAATTATTTTCTACTATGCTCGAGCAAAATAAGAATTTATTTCGATTCTTTGGTTCAGAATATCACGGTTATTTCAATCGTGCACACTATCAAATAACTCATTTTGTATATTCCTCGATGCAATACTGTGTAAGTGGCTTGAAAATAAATTGGTAACATATGCTGAAATATGTGTACAAATTTTTGCATCGGCAGGTTTAATACTGATTTTTAAAGTAATATGCAAAGGAGGCCTAAATTTGTCCTATCAGAGTAGAATAGATTACTCTCTTAATTGCACGTCACTGTTGCAATGTTACCGATATTTACCCTAGATCAGTCATTCAGTATTAAATTGACGTGTGACCAGAAACAGCGAAAGCCTCTTCGGTATGCAAATCAGACAATATTAGATTAGTATTTTAGTTTCATAAGTCGTGTCTCTCTAAATAAAAACTGTATATTATTTTAAAAGGACGAATTAAACAACTCCATTTTATTCAATTTTGACCCAAATAATAATTCCAAGAAAAAAGAAATGTATACGTGTATAGGTGAATCAATCAATTTTTTATTATTCGGCGTCTAGTTTAATCTAAGATATTAATTGGAACTTTTAATTCAATCGAGAAAAAATCGGCGAGTAATTAAAATCAAATAATGTAAGAAACTCTGAAATTACAATTGCAGTGAAACGTGAGGACGATGAAGGTTAACGTTGACGCAACAAAATGAAGCACGACAGGTATCGATTTCTAAATGCGAATGCGGAGTGGCAGAAATCTGTGTGGCGAAAGCCTAGCGAGCACGGTATGTGAAATTAGTACAATACGCAGGAGAGAAATCGAAAAATGCTCCGACCGATCCTTACTTTATTGCAATACTGATGCTTCGTTAATTTGTCCTTCATACCGTTCTGATTTGACACAAGGGTTGTTCCAAACAATATTTTTTAATACCAACATTTAATACATTTGATACATTCATAATATTTTCAATACTTTTAGTATTCGTAATATTTTTAATATTAAAAATTCCCCACTATTACTTCTAATATAATTTGTTTGTTTGGCAAATTTTGCTGTGAGTAACAGATAAAAATTCTGCATTATTTTAAATACTAAAAGCACGCCATTATTATTTTTATTACCTGTAATAAATTGTAGCTTCTATAAGTATACATTAACGTTGGTGTCTGATTCTAAATTCATTCGTGAACTAATTTTTCCTCGTGACTTCGCTCACGAGAATGTCGATTAACAAAGTTCTTGTTTATTTAAAAAATAGATTTGCTAACATTTTTGTTGCTTAAGATCCTCAAATAATCCTACCAAATAATATCGAACAAATTTCAAAATTATCGATGTTATAATCGTTTATCTCACAGGTCGTTGTGGTGTGACGTAGAATATTGCATGTGACTTGTAAACAAATTGAGCAGGAGAGTTAACAATTTTAAAGAATCTTGTCTACGTATGTATAAATAAATTTACCTAATTTCAAAGGTTTATGTCAAATACTATGGCTGCTAAATAAATTTTGAAAACTGCTTCGAAACGCATCAATGCACTACAGTTGCATGACGAATATTCAGATTGGTAATATCGATTTTTCTGTTTAGTAAATATTGCGTCAAACGTCGTAATTTTCAAATAAATCGTTCTCTTAAGTCACTTTTATGGAGAGGTTTGAGTAAGATACGTATCCAGGCCATCCGCACGACCCTTAAGTCGAGTCGAGTGATGCGGACTCCGCGAGGGGCATGGCATTTATGAATAGATAAGCGCCAAGCTCATTTCCATCTTTCGGCCTAATAGAGACGAACGCGTGGGAGCACGATACAATACATACTCATTCGTTTGATATTCGAGGGACAAACCGATTGTACTCGATTCTGATGTTTTATTTATAGCGGTTGCATAACCTCTAATTAGTACTTTGTCGAATGAATGCACTACGATTGTTTATTACCTTTTTAGGACAGGCATTGTTAATGGTAATTGTTACGTATTACGTTATATATGTAGGTATATGGGGAATCGATTTCAATAGGGTTGATCTATGCTTGCTAGAGTTGATCTAATCAAAGTTTAATATGAAACATTTGTCAAAGATCTCATAGTTTTAATTTGACTGTATTATTTTATAAATTTTGTAAATTCGATGTTCGTGGACTACTATATATGATGATTTATAAACATTAAATCGAAATTAATTTAAGAAAAAGTCGTATCAATTCAAGAATAAGCATACTTATAATGCAAAACCTTCTTTTGCTATGTATTTCATAAACTTATAAATTATTGCCACAAATTCGTGTTGAATCATTAACGGTTTTTTTAACACACCCTTTAGAAACTCCGTTTTAAAAAAGAAAGCGAACTCACTCCCCTTCGTAACAGTCGTCTGATTTACGTAATTTCCTGCCCTCAGAAATTACAGAGCAACAAAGCAAAGCGTGTTCGTCGAAAAAGTGCACTCTGCAGTCCATGATCAATATCCAGCTCGTTGTTAGCATTTTACCGTCTGCTGGAGTTACGTCCAACTAATGTACTGCATATTTTTTCCGAATTCTGCGTAATAACACGTACCAAGTTAATAGAAAAAGTCAAATATTAATTTTACCACATTCACAAGTATTCATAAATTAATGCACAATTAGTCAGAAATATATTTATTTTATACTGATATTGCATACATATTGACAATTAAAAATATATGATATTTGTAGAAATTTCTTTACATCTATACAGGGTGAGTCAAGCAAATGTAGACAAATGATTATTTAAACTAAAACGTTTCTCTATCACATTCTCCACATTTTATACCACACTTTTTAATCTTTTTATGATTACGTTACATGATTACGGTGATCTCCGGTTATATTTAGTTAGACATTATAGTCTTATAGATTATGATCTGTTACACTAGTAACAAATTAACGTGAAAATTGACTAACATTTTACAATAAAAATATTTTAATGTTAATACATAATTTATAAAAATAAATTTTTCTGGAAACTAATTATATACTGGATACTTTGTTCTTTTACGGACCACTAGTACCATGGATCCTCGATGTTGTCCCTGTTAATCTAAATCTAATCTCACTTTACACTTTACACTTTACACTCACTGTACACTCACTTTGCACTTGACACGTTGTACCATTTGTATCTAAAGATCTCATTACAAGTTCGCAGCCATTAGCTCGGTATCACTCGCGACGAATGATCCTTCGTCGCGAATAATACCGATTACCAGGTCTCACCACGTGGAGGTTGCTGCGCCTGGAGACCCGGAGACAGAAGGAATCAAAGTTCCTTCGATCTCCCTCTATATAGAGTATACATACATAGATACATACTCTACATAGAGTCAACGAGCTTAATACTAAGTACGAAACTATGAAAATCAAAGGAAAACAAAATTCCCTTCGATTTCCACAGTCTAAGTCTGACTCTGCCAAATAATTATTTCAACTAAGAGGGTGAAGCCAAATTGAGATCGCGACGCGACGCGACCATGTAACTGGACTTACAGAGTCAGTCCCGTTTCTTCTGGTGGGCCTGATTCGAGAGAAAGACGATCAACGTCTCCGCCAGTACTCTACTCCCTGCATACCTGCTGCCGAGGGCCCAGGTCCCAACCTGACAGTGTACGACGTAGGTAACACCGCGTCGGGGTGCCCTGCCCTGGCGACACCAGCTATGTCTGACGGTCGTAGAGTCCCGAAACGGAGTTCTACTCTCTGCACAACGTCAGGAGTCCAGGACACGACTTGCATCCGTCTGACTGCTCTTTTGAGCTGCGCTGCGTCGGGAGCCTGGACTTCGCCTGACACGTACAGAGACTAGAAGATTCCTCGGAAGCGCCGATTGACCCTCTCTCAAATCAGATTCACTAGAGGACGGCAACCAATCTCGGCCAGTCACATGGTTAGTCACTACACTTATCACATGAAGGAGTAGTAACCGAAGTGGAGCACAAAGTTGTGAGTCCAATACGGACCTACGATCAAATAAAAGAATTAAACAAATGAATAATAAATATTCGACAGAGAACAGACATTCGTACACGCATGTCTTAAATCTAACTTAGATACATGCCTTAAAACTAACTAAGATACATGCCTTAAAACTAAGCAAACTAAACTAAGATACCCACAAACAATACCAAGCAATACCAAGCAAACAAGGAAGAGTAGGACGGACGCGAGACACGGACGCGCGATCGCGAGATCCACATCGACCGAAGAATCGTCGAAGAATGAGACCGCACCCTTCGTATACCTGTGTCGAGGGTCGCGGCTCGCTTGTGCCTGCCGAAGTAGAGAAGGGGAAGGGCGAACAACAACCGCGTGACGGTCGCGTCGAAGGCTCGTTGAATCCATAAAGACAATAATTCGTGAAACATTTATGTCTCAGCAAAATTATATTCTCCATCATTCTTTAAATAATAAGTATCGTTAATAATTAATGTAACTGTTGTCAGAAATTAATATATAGTTGCTGCAATCAATAGATATTAAAATATTGACAAATTTCTCACGATTACTTATTTAAATTTTATTCTCAACTTTTCATGTTCGGAAATATTACTTTCTGGAAAAAGATCGGTATAATAATCTAAAACTTTAAAATGCATCGAATATGTACATCTCCGAATTAATTGAATATTTACAACCCATATAGTAACATTCAGTCTTCGATTAAATATTAATAAGAATCACGGTTCAGAATAAGTATTCATCGAACACAGTAATCGTGAGAAATGTTTATATATCGCTATATCTGTTAGCTGGAATAACTAAAAGTTAATTTCTGATAATAGTTACATTAATTATTAACAATATTTGTTGAAGCAATGACTGAGAACATGACTTTGCTGTAATATTACAACGCATGGACAGCGGTAGATGCTTTTTCTAAAAATATTCAAAATCATTATTAACCAATAAGTAACTAGTTTGTAATTTTAGTCAACAACCAATTACGTTTCTTTCGAATAGCTTTGTGTGCGGACAGCATAATAGTTTCTAAGATTTTGAACCACATAAGTTTTGTCCTTCTAGATCGCTGAAATATCAAACTGTGTGCCGGTTGGAACTTGCCCTCAAAGCAGAAGCAGCTTCACGGCGTCAGATGTGTTGGCGATCGGCGATATAATAAAACATTTTGTCGAGATCTCGACGAGAATTTGAAATAATCTTGATCTCGCCCAAATCTCGATATCGATCTCGAATGTTACAAGTAATCTCGATCTCGAATCGCATCTCGAAATCGAGACGAGATCAAGATTTATCTCGTTTCGTGCGCATCACTATCCGTAGGTGAAAAAGCACCTTTGAACGGAAACTCCATTTCCATCAACCAGAGAAATACCAAATCGCTGTAGTTCCGTGAAATCCAATTTCCAGCTCATACGACGAACAACTATGGCATTCCAGTTGTTCAGTTCGAAACGTTTAGCAATTTCTGCGTTGTCCTCCGCAGGATTTACATGAGAACTGCTGACATATTGTTTTCGAAATCAAATTATTACATCACTTTAAGGAATCTCGGGAATAAACAGGTGCTTCTTCGTAGTCATGTGTAAAATTAACCGGAAAATTTCTTTGTTTCAATGTTTCGGTGAAAATTGCTGGCCTTTTCACAGTAGTGATAATAATAATAATAGATACTAATGTATATTAATTTCATAAAGGGAAATATAACAGCAGATAGTAAAAATATAGAGAAAGTGTATACGTTCAAATCCATTATGAATTATTTAATTAGAAACTCAGTTACTAAAATTAACTTAAATTCACGTTATCACCTGAAAATGAAATGATTTAAACAAAAAATGAAATCATCGAATTACAGTACTATTACTGCTTGTGACTCAATTTCAATGTTCAATCTAAACGTTGATGAACCTAGCTATGTTTCTAAATTTATCTAAACTCAATATTGAGAACTAGACAATAGAGAGCGCGATGATGGCATTATACTGCAATTCGATAACGATGAATGAAACTATATATTGTAAGAAACTGGTGAATGAAAACAAAGTGTCTAATATCGAGAAACGAAGACTATGAATGTATCTAAGCGTCAAAGTGTCTACTCGAATTTAAACCATGTGTTTTCGATGAAGAGTCTAAATCTGTATCTGACGCGTATGTAAGATGTGTTTTCTCGAGTACAAAGTTGATGGGGCGTTGACGTAGCTGAAAAATTAGTGGCAACACTGTTTTTCTTTAGGCAGCGATGAGCGTGTCTTTTAACTGACGACAGAGGTGGGCAAAATTTTATTTCAGTGTTAGGTGATGAATGGAAACATCATATTTAGTAACTCATCTTAAATGATTTGCTATGTTTATTTACCTAACTATTATTTAAATAAGATTTACCTTGAAGTGAAGTATAATTTCATTTTAAAATTCAGATTGTAATTTTATTCGGTCATCTTGTATTCGTTATTGGACATTTGCATCTGGATGAAAATTTTACGTGTCTCTGGCTAACAGGTTAACTTTGAATCATAGCTTTTACATATTCATTGTAAAAGTTTGGACGATGTGAACTACAGTTACTTCGGTTGGAACGTGCATAATTATTAAAGGGATTTTACAGTTCGAATAATGGACATAATTTCTTAAAGGTGTAGTCCGGTATAAAACCTTAAGCTATTTTTTACTAGTAGGCTTCCTTTGCACATTATTTCTAAGAAACATCTTAGACTTATTGATTTCAAATTTGGTACACATACATGACACTAAAATAATGGGAATAGAAGTTAACAAATGATAGATCTATATTTAATTCATCAATTCGAGATTTATATATAAATTATAATTTTGCCTGTCTCTGTTTCAAACTATAGTATATATACGCTTACAGCATACCTACACACGTGACGCGATATGCAATTTTCCCTGTTGCAAACTTTCGTTCGCCATTTCGTATACAATGCAGAGTTCTGCGATGTAGGAAATAATTACAAAATTGAAAGCCATAGTATATCTGTACATTTGCGAGAGTCGTCAACTTCGTCTGTCACGACGTGGGTTTATATTGGATCAATTCGATTTATGAAAGTTCGTAGTGTATGAGTAGAGAAAGGATACTGCGAGGGGTTAGATACCCTTCCAGAGTGGTTCCTTGCTCGTTCGAGAAGAAGAAAAGATACTTCGAGGGGTCGAAATCCCTTTTCTGGTGGGTCCTTGCTCGTTCAGGGTGTCAAGGCACGCCTTATTATTTCGGAATTGAGGTAATATAATCTACCAATAAGCGAGCTTGGAAATAGTGTCGAGATTGATCGATGGACTTTACCAAGTTCCTATGTAAATCTTTTTCTTATTCACGGAGAGAAGTTTTGCCTTTTCCTTATCGCAATCTCTTTAACTATATTTTTCTTCTTTCTTTCGATTGATTGCTCATTGTCCGGATTTAATATAATTTTTTGAAGCGCAACTTCATATATAACTTCAGACCGATTTAACGTTTGCGTTAAATTTCTACAGGTAGTCAAGGCACAGCACATACTATCTTTTGCACGTGTAAAGTAACTAGTTTAATTACTCTGTATCCATCTTTCAGTTACTAACAGGTATTCTGAAAATAATATAACGAGACTTGTGATGACAAAATCATTGTATCGCAAGTCACCTACATCATCTTCTAAATATCTGGGAAGAATTAATAAAATTTTACTATTGTGTCCAAGCAGTTACACTTCTAACATGCTGCATTCCATGCGCCTACTTTTTTTTTTTTTAATGCGTTTATGTAAAGTTGTTTCAACAACAGAGGTTATTAGCGACTGCTATAAATTATAAATTACATATTACAAACTTTGATTCAGTCATTATAGTATAGATTACCGAGTGTGTTAAATTTTGTCAAATAAGTTGATCTTCTTAAAATACTGGATTCCTTTTTTCCAAATACGTTGCAGTCCATTAGAATGTGGAATATAATTTTTTGTTTGTTAGAAATGGAGAACTTATCTGCTACCACGTAGCTTTAATCTGGTCATTTCGGTATTTTTTTTATGGATTATGTTTTTATTGTTCATGTAAGATTTATTTTATTTAGTTGAATGGATAAGGAAGTTGATTAAAGAATGTTAAGTTTGTTAGTCGTAGGTTACCATAATTCGATCGTGAAAACGCGTGCTGAGAAATTTATTGCAATGCGGAGAATCCGTTGTTGTTTTCATTGTCTCTGTATACCTGACATAAACATGAAGAATCACTCGAAAATTGAATTCTTCCGACTCAAGAATTTCATTTACATGAGCGATGCAATTTTCTCAAGCGTATTATTAAAAATATCCTGGACGACGTTTTTAATGCTAGATATTTATACAAACAAATCGCCAACAGTCTATTTACCATTGAAGATTTACGATACGTGTTAAAATTTGAAAAAATTGCTTTGCTGTTACGTTAATTTTTATGCAGCAATGTAATTTTAATATTAACTTCACTCGTAATTGGCTTTATCGAAAGCTAATATTGTATCACGGATGAAAATTTGTATTTAATAATTAATTTTGGGTAACACAACTCGAATTGCAAAAATAAATACACGGTATTACTAAACACAGACATACACACTGTGCCATGAATTATTTTCGAGTTCAGGAAGTTATAAATAATTTTCGTTCTGGCCACTAAAGTCATAACTGTGAAAAAATCCAAGTGTCCAATTTAAAGTGCGACCATTTTGTTAATTTCCTTCAGAATATTATACGTAACTTGTATTAAACAAATTGAGCAGGATAGTTGACATTTTTAGAGAATCTTTTATATACGTATGCATATGTTTAAATAAACGTTTCAAATTTCACCAAGTTGTGACGAGTATTTTGGCTGTAAAAGAAAGCGTGAAAATTGTCTCGAAAGTGGTAAAAAAAAAAAAGACTAACTACCCCGTTAACAGTATCGCAATTAACGTTTATCTAATAAAGCAAAAGAAAACGAAAGTAATTTTACGAATGACTCATTTCTTCCACGGTTCATTGACGTTAATCTGGAACCAAGCGGCTATTTTCGTAAATCGGCTTTCCTGCTGGTCAGTGTAATTTCGGTAGCGTTGAAATGTGAGATTCCGTGGTCATGAATTACGGTTTACTTGTAGTTTGCGGCGAAAGACTGTATATTGAAAGCTATTCGTTTCTTCAAACGTTCAGCGACACGGTGTGAAATACGGTGTAAAATTCCCAGAGACCAACATGCTACGCTTCAATCTTCCTGTTGTTTTCTTGGAAATTATGCTTTATTGAAAATTTCAAACGTTGAGGAATACACAGTCACTGCTCACGTTTCTTGGTCAATCGGTGTACTAAATAATAATTAGAATTAATTATAAACTTGAAATAACTGTAGGTTTTATATTGTACAGTCGATGTTACAGAATGAGATACTTTCATGAGATTAATAACATTGACAAAAGTATGTAATTTTTACGAATTATTATATACCTAAATAAAAGTTTAAGTCGTCGAGACAATGATTATTTAAACACGAGAATCTTGCAATCTTTAAAATAAGTAATAACTTATAAGTAATAAGTCGTCGAGACAATGATTATTTAAACACGAGAATCTTGCAATCTTTAAAATAAGTTATTACTTATAAGTTATTACTTATTTTAAAGATTGCAAGATTCTCGTGTTTAAATAATCATTGTCTCGACGACTTAAACTTTTATTTAGGTATATAATAATTCGTAAATATTTATTTATTAATAAATACTCTTCATATTACTAGTAAGTTATGACAGACATGATATGACTCTATGGTTAAATATTTTGAAGCATTTTTGATAACACAATTAGCAACGAATATTTCAACATTTTTGTTTATTTACAGAATCGTTAGCAAGTTTATCAGATGTTAATTGAGTGTTTCGACACTACTGACTGACTGTTAAATAAAAAATTGTTTTGAAATAGATCTGAAACTTAAAGTCTAGCGTACTTATATCTAGAAAATGTCTGGGCCAACAAATAGATTATTCAAACAATTTCTCAAGGGATTGGCATAATATTGGCATGTCTAATATAATATCCATTAAAGTAATCAAGTAATTTAAGGTGGTTGTCTCGAGATAGTCACCCTCAAAAGTTGAAAATCGTAAATTGGAAACTCTTGTAAAAATACAGCCATACTGTTCTCACACACATCCATGATATATCAATACGTATATTTACACATATGTTTATAATACTTCTCTACGTTCAGTTTCAAATTTTAATGAATTATCTATATCTCAGTAACGCCGCGACCGATAGTTGTTTTCTTTAAATGGTTTATAATATCGATTTTTATACCATATCAAATTTTTCAGCAGGTTCCTAGATTGCATATTATGATTTAAATTGAAAAATTCACGTGAAAATCTGTATGTTCCAAAAGGGTCTGTGTTAAAATTACAAAATTTTTATATCGTTTTTCATAACACTAGGAGGATCAATTTAAATGAAATAGGCTCGTATGATTCATATTTAATCAAAGAACAAGCAAGTGAAGTTTTGTTGAAATCCACGAAGTAAATCCATGATAGGTTTCCAAATAAATTTTTCATTACAGATATTTACATGTGTAAAGTTTAGTGTAGATATTTATAATGGAACATTTATTTGGAAAGATCAAACCTGTCACTTAATTAAGATAAATTTATGTAATAGACACAGAAGGTACGAATCATTTATAACAATGACTGTATATCGACGTGAACCTATGATCTATCATCACAAATATATACATATGTACAAATGTATACATGAAGTTTAGTGTACATGTTTATAATGAAACATTTATTTGGAAACATCAAACCTATCATTTAATTAAGATAAATTTATTTAATAGACACAAAAGGTACGAATATTTATAAGAATGACTGTATATCGACGTGAACCTATGATTTACCATCCCGAGAATGTACCCATGTAAATTAAAATCGGCTGGTGGATCAAGTTGAATGGTTGCTTCTCTAAGTTGCGGCTGCTCACGGTATACCGTTCCCCGAACCGTGGAACCACGGTTTCTGGAGGCTGCGCATAAAGGCGGGCCAATGTAAACCGCAATCTTCATTTGTTGCTAGAAGGCTTGCGGCCAGCTGGCTGTCAGTACAGCTTTGTTCGGTGTTTTCGTTGGCACGGAACGGTACCGTGTTTGTGCGCGTGGCACGCAACCCGGAAAGGTCAGCACCTACCTACGTCCGTTGGTATTAAAGACTCGTATCGTGTTCACGCGCAAATTGCCATTTATAAGGATCGAATGATTGTTATCGTTCAGGACGATAACTGATTTTTTACCCCAAAGTATCGTTGTTCCGCATAACGGCACGCTCGCATTTCAATTTCCCTGGCCTTCTTTCGCCTCAATGTTTCGCAAACCGTGCTCCGTGCACCACTGAGGCTCTGCAAGCTCTCCAGGGAAGGAAGAAGCTTACGGTCAAAACGCAGGGTGATTTTTTACCAATTTTCTATTAAAACTTCTCGTTTTGCAGCATCTATAGAGCAATTAGGGTGATAATTACATTCTCATTAAAAGGACTTTCAATAAAATCGATTTTCCAGTTTTTGCTATTTTGTTAAGTATCAAGTTGCCCAAAAAGTTTCTTTCGCAACTTGCACTCTTATATGGCAGTGTTTATATGAATAGACAACCTTATCTCTTGGAAGTTGACGTTCTAACAGTAACAGGACAAAATGGATCGTACGCGACTCTGTAATGTAACATAAAACATAAAATAATATACACGTATACTACTAAAACGAAAGAAACTTTTCAGACAACTTAATGCATAAACTTGAGTGGTATCCAACAAAATTTTACGGAGATCCGATAAATATCTCGAAGTTGCAGGCTTAATAAAGACTTTTTTTACTAGGTGTAAACGATATCTGAAACTTTAAACGCGTTTTTCGTAAAAAAAAAACTTGTTAACTCGATAATACGAATAGCTCGAGAATATCTCAGTTCGATAGATGGTCGACTGTTCTCTAAATTTTATATAAAGTGTAGATTATTAAATTCTCCTCGTTCTTACTCGGTCAGTTTTATTTGTATTCATCTCCATGTCTCGACTGAGAATGAATTTTGTCTCGTTTTACCGCGTTGCGTACAACTTGCCAGCGGAAAAATCTGCAACTGATAAAGTGGTTTCTATCAATCACATGCGTTTCGACGAGATTAAACGTACGCGAGATTCGTTGCGTCGGCTACCCGTCGAGTATTCATTTTGCAACGCCACATGGAAGTTATCCCATTAAAATTACGCAGCGTACAGCGGATTAATTGCAATGACCGCGATGGAGCGCATGCTTGCATTTTCCTCGTCCGTTGCAATTCCGTTGAATTTCTGTGAATGCAGCCGCAAAAATTGTTAACGTTAAAGCATTCGTGAAGTATGCATTAATTTTAAACTTTCGCCGAACGCGGGATCGATTTAATATTTAATTAATTGTAATTGTGCATGCGTAACGTATAATTTTATTCTGTTGGATTTTGTACGTACACTTGGGGACAAAATTCGGTGGACAAGTGATGGAAATAATTATTATCCAAAGTTGCGTTTCATTCGTGAACCTCTTGTGATTTGGACAAATTATTTTTGAAATCATCGACATAAAAAGAGATGGTATCGGTCTTCAAAGATCTTCCTGAAGTATATCGAAACGAAATATCTATAATTGAACTGAATAAAGAATCAGAAGTTTGTAATAAATGCATATAAATAAACGTAAGTAAATAATAAAAAAACATACAATATAAATAAAAGATATGACAATATAATCATAATATGCGATAGATCAAACCATCTTATATTATTAAATTAAGCATTGCTAAATTCAAATCTGAATGAATTAAATGTTTGCTCTCCCAGGAAAATTTTATTTACCGTAGATACTATATAGACAACACATTTTAATCAATAACTGAAGTCAATGTTAACATTTCTGTATAATTAAATTGTGTTTATCCAGTTGATTCCCAGTGTCCTTCCAAAATGATTTAGATTTTATCTTGCACAAGATTCTTAAATATATTGTTATTATATGTAAATATGTATATTAGACTGAGGTCGTAGGATCCACAATAATAAATGAAATTTAAGTTTACGTCAACAATATGTTCTGATTAAATTTGGTTAACACACGACCGCACTTGTGTATACAATCTATAATATCGAATTTCAATATTAGATGTACCAGTAGAACGTTGCAATTTTAATTAATGTTTGGAAATTAATTTTGTGTTCCAGATCAGCTTTAGGATGAATCTGTTCCTACGTTGCCTGAACAACGACATGCAAGTACGATGTGTCGCTTGGAGAGCCATCAGGGTCATCCTGCTGTAATGGTATGCATTTTATATTAATGTAAATGGTTTAATATTCCATCTTAACAAACTATTTTGATACACAGGGTTCAGAGAGCCATTCTTTGGATTATATACTGTCTTAAGCTGAAGATTCTGAAAATGTGTTCCTGAAATATTGAAATGAAATAGTAAAATTTGCAAAATTGCCAGAGTTATATTAATAAAAGTTTTTTTTTTTTTTTTTTTTAGCTAAAAGACATTCATTCGAGTAAAGTAACTGTCTGTGAATTAGGCGATATAATAGATAATTCATAAAATATCATAAAAGGATAATCTTCATCCAAACTTCTATTTTTCTTTTTTGATATTTTTCTATTTCTGTTTTGGATATATTAATGAATTTCGTAGCTTCTAAAATTATTTCTCCTTTATCTTCGTTTTATACACGTCAGACGACTCTACGTATTCGGTAGAGGTAGAGGTCGTAGCCGTAACGATTTATAGTACGATTAGTCGTACGTCTAATCCCAACGATAGGTAGTTGTACGGTAGCGCCATACTGACATCCAACACGCCCACCTCGTGATGGGGCAATTTATAGGGTTGAACGTAAAGTTTTGTATTTTATTCGACAAAAGATACAGTCGTTTATTTTGAAACGTAAGCGTTTTTTTTTCATTTAAATGATGGAGTTATTAAAATTTTCAAGGGAATAAATTTATAGCCTTTTGTGCCAATTATTGCAAAAGACGATGATAAATTTTCGTTTTAAAATAACAAATTTCATATCGATTTTTATTATCAAAATAATAACCTAAACTACACATCTGTATGAAATTTTGACACGCAAGGCAAAACGCATTGCCTGGAAATGAATGATTTATCCTTTCACCTATTTTTTCTTTTTTACACTGAGTTTGCAACGTCTTCGTAAAATAAATTATTTGTAATTTCGGTTTATTTGATATACTATACAAAACCTCCGAATATTTAAGTTTCGAAACTAGTTTTCTCTAGGAACAATAAAATATATTCCTGTAAACATATTTACTCCATTTTACCTGCTTTGTAGCTGATAACTAATTTCAGTCGACTGTTTACAAACAGACCAGAGTATCGTGTGACTGTTTGCTATTTTGTAAGCACTATCATGTAATTATTTACGAGTTATTTCGATACGTTCCTCCGATAAGAACTTTACATGATAAAGCTTTGTTGTGCGTTACGCTCGAACTGATAATGCCAAGTTATTCTATCGCGTACTTGGCAGATACCTATTGGGAAACTGTTTCGTATGCAGACGTTTTGTTGTAATTACGTTATATTCGATAACGCCATGCATCAGATAATTATCGGCTGCTTCTTGATTAAAATAATCGCCTACAGTTATTACTTTAAACACGAACAACGAAGCTTTGACACGTAAAGTTCTTATCAACCGAGTGAACTGAAACGCTCGTTGAACTCTACGAGGTTGAAAAACTCTGGGTAATGTGTAAAATAGTGGAAGCATAAGAACAAGACTACTAGTCGATATTATTAGTAACTAATAATTGTAGTAGCAATGTAGGTTCGGGTTTGTTTATTCTAAATACTCTTAATCGCTTACGATGAAGATTATTACACCTTCTAATCTACCAGTAGTAATTTAATCTTGATGGATGCCTTGTATTTTGTATTAGGTTGTCCCGAAAGTTTCTTTCGCGAGTTGCACTCAATTATTTTATGCGATCGTGTTTATATAAATAGACAATCTAATTTCATAGATATTCGTGTTGTAACAGTAATGGAGCAAAATGAATCGTGCACAATTCAGTAATGTAACATAAAACATCAAATATTGTGCATCTATTACTTATTAATAAAGCGAAAGAAACTTTTGCGACAACCTAATATTTATTTCAAGTGATTAACTATACAGGCATAGTTATTATACTAACACATACTTCTCACTTATTTCCATTTTTCTTATCATAACATTTTTTTTTTTTTTTCATTAGTACACAAAGTGCCAAGGAATAAGGTACCAATATGGTTAAAAATAACAATAAATTTAAAATATAAGTTTTTAATAAACTGTAAAAAAGTAACATAAGATAATGCAAGGAGTAAAATTTATTCAATCTTTCCATTCAAGGGTTAAATTAGTTAGTTATAGAAAAAGCGAAGATTTTCAAAGCGATAACATCGTTCCTGACGAATATCAACAAAGAAATATAAAATGTATTTTTATATAGACTCCTTTTTATAAAATATACATACTTTTAAATACTCTAAAATTAATGACAAGACTGAGATATCGACAGGTAATAAGATATAATTATAAATAAAACATCAGTATTAAAAGAAAACCATGCGATACTAGTAGAATATTGAGAGTCAGGGTTAAATCAAAGTCATGAAAAACAATTAAAGTATTCCATTATGTAGGAATCTAATGACTTTAAAACGTATTACAGTTTGACAACGAATTATTTATTGTCCGACTTTTACAACTGTCTCGACCGAACTGAACTCCTAATTATTATAAATAACAAATCACACCGCGTTCCCACGCAACCATTGCATACACGGATACACTCGTATTACATATCACAATCCTACAGTTATAACAATATTTTATTTATAATGATATAGTTAAATACATAAGTTTACTTTGTAATTAGTTACGCACTTTAATAAAACAATGAATGAACGAACGAATGATATTCGCATACTATAGCCCCTGAAGTCTTGATGGATATGTCTTCGTTTTTTAACCGATTTCGAAAAAGGCGGAGGTTACTCAATTCGACATGTACATTTTTTGTTGCAGTGGTTATTACGTAATGAAAGGAGGAGAATGCAGAGCGGTAGAGGAGGCTAGATGAGCCCCAACCCACAGACTGGTGCATGTGCAGAACACCAAACAATCGCACGCAAAGCACGAAAACGCACATCTCCGAGTGGACACGGAAACGTAAACAAGCACATGTGTGAAAGAATACGCGGTCCATCCTTGGCCCGCCATTTTGGCAGCATGGTCCTTTGGGCCACTGTACTATTCCTCCAAGGAGCTGGTTTCGTCGGTAAGATATATGTACTTTTTTAACAAGTAAATAAATCCTATCTTTCTGATATGTAAGAGCAAAAATAATGACGGAGGTATCGCATTACTGCTCGGAATCCTGCATTCAAACCCATTTTTATCCTCATTCAAGGGACCCTCTTGGCTATAAATATGTTACGTGGCGGAAGAAAAATCATATAAACTAAGGTGGACGAATACGAGTACGTTCAGATATCGAAATAATAAAGAAAATATAGTGTATTTCTTCTGAGTGATTACTAATCAGTGTATCATACCTCTGTTATTATTGTCTATGAGTGTTCATGTTCAATCTTTATCTTTTAGTTACCGTTAAAAGTGTTTTAAAATCCATTTTTTTTTTTTTTTTTAAGTGAGCGCTGTGATTGGTCAGTGTTTTTTCGTTAATAATTAAAAAGCGAAGCACCATCCGATATTTCTGCAAAAGAAATTGTGGTTCAGAATCGTCTCAGCTACCCACCATTTCTGGTTCTTATACTAATTCTGGAACACAATGTATACATTGTATATGTATTCACAGTACATTTATGTCTGTAGTAAAACAAAAGGTTGAGTTATAGTAAATATTCCAACAGGTACGATAGGAATATTTAATGTAACGAATGAATCGAACGAGAATATAATTTTTATTCTAATCTCATTTCGTTGTCGCACAATAGCTATGGATGTACTACTTCTGCAGGAGACTGGTTCATTACGCATCTGACGTTTGATAAATAAGTTTTTATTTTATTTCTTTCGTGATTTCTCAATGCAATCTTCATTAAGAATGCATTTAGTCCAGCAATACTGCACCGTCGTTGTTCCCTCTTTATAATCTGATTTCTCGAGATCTGCGAAATAGTTCACAGCTGCATTTATCCCATTTATTCCATGACAATTTATGCTTAGCTGAGAATTTAAAAGAGACACTGAAGGATTGCTTGAATCGAATTAGAGAACAGTCATGTTTATTTAGCGTATTGGAATTATTCAATTCTAAACTTTCTTAAAATAATTATTTAATACTTTAAGGGTGCACTAATCATTTTCCAATATTTCTAGTGTTAGTTTGTGTTGAAAAAAAAATTCTTAGTTTGCAAGATTATCTTTTCAGCAGTTTCTACCTAAGACTTCTATACGTGGAAAATTGAAAGGAATGCTCTTATTTCAAGGAAATTTTCATGATTTTCTTACAGCCAAAGAACTTGACATAAACGTTTGAAATATAATTTAGTAGAAATAATTTAAACACCTTAAGTAACTTTATGTTTGTCTTTGGCTCCTTACTCTTGGGTATGGGGGTGCGATACTACAACTTTTTCGATTGCTTGAACACCTTAAGAACGAAACGTCACGGAACTTTTGCTCTGGCAAATTAAGAATGTTACTTTTTATTCCGTTTTCTTACTTCACGTTTAATCGCCAGTGTATTCACCAGCGCACTCGTATTTGATTTTTCAGGATCGGTGACAGGTATTCCTGGCGTCCCGGAAAATATTACAGTGATGTTTCTGAATCCGACGTCTGTCCGCGTTTCTTGGAGCACCAGTCAAGTCGAGCAAGTCGAGAAATACGATGTCACGTACAAACCAACCGATGCCAGGTGGGTTTCCCCGATTTCGATATTGTACAACTTACTTTGTACACGTATGTGACTGAACTGATGGGAATCGCGTACATTCTCCTGGCAGTACATCAGCGTATCACGGAAATAGTAAAACGTCCAATACGAAAAGTACATTTACAGAGACCGAATCGATACCATCACTTGCGAAATTTTTAGTTTATAGGTTTCCCTAATTTTTGTAATGATAAGTAGAATTAATTTTTGGGTTAAATTGCTGTCGTTTGTTTCTTTTCATAGAGGCAATATGGAAAGTTATGAATATTGTTAATTCAAAATATCGTCAAAATTATAAGGATTAATTAAGAATTTGATTAAGTTTAAATTCAAATACCCAAAATATGAATTATATTAGACGTAAATAAAGAAATCATATTTAAATGAAAGTATCTTATCTCCTAAACAGTGTAACATGTATTTCATTGTTACATAATCTTCACACATTTCCTATACTTTTAATTGACAAAAATGCATAAACGTACGCAATCTACTAATAAGTTGGTATAGTACACTCGCTATCATCGAATAATCTATAACAAAATTTTAATTGTCTTAAATCCATACAACGAGCAAACAAAGAAGACACTATACATTTCTAAACATAGTACGAAACAGGAAAATAACTAAGTACACGAGACACGGAAATATTAATAATAAGTGAATTAGAAATTAATATTTTAACCCATTTATCAATCAATACCAGTCTGTCGGTGTCAGTTTTTAAGGAAGGCTTAATATTAACTGATACTTTCACTTCTATTGCGGCGCAGGAAACACAATGACAGGTACATACACACTTTTTAAAGTATTTTTTTTTTTTTCAAAATTATGCATCTTTACAGACACCTTCTTGTTGTTTCGGAGTAGTGACAAAACGAATGATGGGTGTAGTGCAAAGTACGATTATTTAATAGTAACTCTGCACGCCATAGTGTAGTAAAGTATTATGAAAATGTGTTTAACAAGATGAATGGTACTTTACACCACTAGAGCAATAAATAAGTCCTCGATTACTTAAATACCATAGAACGTTTGGTAATTTTCACATTTTTATTTCATACGCCAAACTTAAAAATATTAATAAATCAAATACTTAAATAGGACATAAGACACAAGGAATATTGTATCATTTTAACGCTGTGCGACATGAAAATTGACTAAGTTGTATAATAATTAATTTTTGTGAGTTTGAGACAGACTAGTAATTCATATCTCTTGTGCACTTTTGTTTACCTTTAATTATTCAGAAAATTCATGGCAGTTCTATAGATGTAAGGATATTTACACAATTACACACAACATAAGAATTTTTTATCAGTGATATATAATTTACTTACCTATTTAAACATACTCCAAGTTCTTAAAACAATCAAGACAATTTATGCATTGACAACTTCTGCATAATCAAACATAAATATTACTGACTGGCTTTAATTTAAAAATTTTAACAAGCCTAAGTTATCATTTATTTAGTCGCATTCATCCTCGCGCTTCGGAAATCATTTTAGACTTGAGAATTGAACTTGGATCTTTAATTTTTAATAATTTGATAGAAAGGTAGGTTTAAATAAACCAAAAACATACAACTTGAATTAGTTAAATTTTTTAACTAATTAACACAACATTTATCTTCCAAACAAACATATCCAGAGTCTGACTCTGGCTCAAATCCTGGGTTAAATTTTGTATTTGTCGATTAAGAAATATTTAACTCCATAACTGAAATTTCAATTTTTATTTAAAGAGGAACGGATAAACAATTGTTTATATTGTGGTCGTTTTTCAATACTTTTACCTAGACAAGAATTTTGCCCATCTCTGCATCTTAATGCAGATATCGTTTTAGCACGTAGCGAAAGTCGAATGAAATATGGCTCCCACGAGACGAAGGTACGGTACGATGCATATACGTTCTGTACCGCAGTGAACGTATTAAATTTTCATATTCCGCATGAATAGCCTCTGCGACACGAGAATCATGCGTCAGGAGGCTGGTTCATGCCCATACTAACAAGGGTATCACTTGCTTCAACTTCTCATCGCTAACATCGACTAGATTCTCCTGGATAACAATTATTATATCTTGGCTACTTATCAGACACATACCTGAGTAAATACATTGTTCGTATTGCTATCTTCGTATCATGCATGTAGTTACGTATGTACAATTTTTAATTGCTACTTCTTAAGTCTAACTTCATAATGTATTCTTGTTTTGGATTGAAATATGTATTTAAATTTTGAACAAAAATTCTGAAATTTTAGTTACAACTACGTTTCTTTGTATCATGCATGTAGTTACGTATGTACAATTTTTAATTGCTACTTCTTATGTCTACCTTCTTGAGCGAATCCTTGTGTAAATTTAAAATAAAAATTCTTGAATTTAATCAGCGATGAAAGTACTTTTCTAATCCTCCTTTGAATAAATTTCATTTCATCTCTTGAATAGAAATTATTTCTTGTTTATAAATTCACGAATAAATTAATACCGGAACAAGATAATATTTTAATTCTCGCATAACGATCACTGTTCACCGACCTAGCAGTTATCGGTCAATGATCGTGCGGTTTCTTGCAATTTTAAATACACGCAGTTGTTTAAAGTACCTTGAAGTTATGCGATCGAAACACGTAATTACAAATTATAGGCTGTAGCGACAGTAACGCTTTCCTCGCTATACACGATGGCTAAGGTACGATCGTGACATGGGACACTTATATACAAAGTAAGCAACTCAAAATTGGCAATCTAAATAAATTATTTGCTTTTCGTAATCAACAAAAAGATGGTTCGTTTAAATTTATTTAATTTCAAGGAGAATATAGAAAAAGATTTGATTTTATATAATATTTAACATTTTAGCTACACCTCTTTTCTTATACATTTTCGTGGCTTTGTTTTGATTCCTATACTAGCATATAGATATAATATATTAGGTACAGGTGTAAAAAGGACATGAAGATCGTCTTCATCTTTCTAAATTTATAGTGTCGTATCTAAGCTTTTTCTTCGCTCTTCTAAATTTATCCTGTCGTATCTAAACTTTTTCTTCATTTTTCTAGATTTATAGTGTCGTGTCTAAATCTTTCCTACATAGTGTGTTGATTGAACCTTGGCATTATCGGTTGAATTACACTATTGTTTCATCTGGCATAGTAGGGATGACTATAGCAGTAGATAATTGGTGTGTTTGATGCCATGTACGTCAATGATTCTCTACGGGAGGCGTACGGCTCCCCTAGTGAGTCGTATTGCTTGCGTGCCACGAGCAAGGTACAAATAGGATGACACAGAAACTTCTGAATGGGCTGCTTGTTACATAATTATTATAACAATAGTATGCACAATAATAACTATACTATAAGTATTACACAAATATTACGATAATAAAAATATGTATAACCAGATTACAAGATTGTTCGATCGAGTTGCAGAATAACTCCAAGACTTTAATTAAATTTATAAGCACAGAAGCAAATTTCTAAATTACTACTATTAATTTAATAATGAAATTGAAAATAAATTTTGTCTGGCTTGGAGAGAAAAGAAAATTGTTTTTTATTGGATTTTCTAGTTCTGTTTGGTTGAGTTTGTTTTCATCAAGGTCCTCGCATGTTGTCAAATACATAACTGACTCGATATCATAAAGAAAATTTACGAGCCTGCTAAATAGTTTGTATCTGCTGCAAGGCTCGTAATAAACAACGGTAATATCATGGCAATGCATTTACTACAAACGTATATTTTTATTCATTTTTATACTAATGGCGAACTATTTCCTTATTTCTTAGGAATTTATCTGTTTAGCATGGTGGATTCGATATGTTTTATTTTATTCTATAATACATTACGAACTGATTTTATTGTTTTTATTGTATTGTATCGCATGTCACGATTGAAAAATTACGATACCATGCTAGCAACCACGAGAAAAATTAAACAGACAAACAGTGCCTAGATATAGGTCACGAGGAAAGATAAATCGAGGAACCCTGGTCTACGTGACACGTTTAGATGATGCGTACCAAAAGTGGGGAAAAGTTTCTAGCTTTCCCTTCCGACGATTATTTCTCTGACATTCTTGGGAACCAGTTTGCTAAATAATTATTGGAATGTGTCTGATGATTAGTCTACTGACACGTGGGGTTCAGAACTGTCCAGGATTCTCAGATTATGATGTTTTCAGGGTAATAAAACTAGAGCCTGGAACGTGAGACGCAATAATAATTTTTATCGTAAATTCCGAGTTCGATAGGTAGCTTGATTGAACATCCAATCAACACTTAATAAGATAACAAAACACGAAATTTGCAATTTAATTCTTGTTTCCAAAGAATTATTTGGAGTCCTTAACCTACCTTAAAATGATTTAATTTTAATCGATTCAATATAAGTTGGAAACACCTAACCACGGCTAAGAGGTTAAAAGAGAGCCCTCAACCTCATTTTTAATTAAATGATAGAGCTGGGACCACTAATACACTGCGCGATAGTTTAAGGAGAGTCATTTGTTTTCAAAGTACTTATCGCTGTAATTCATTATCGATTTCCTTATTCGAAGAATGGATTTTCTCTCTTTTGGCGTGCTACTCTACTTTCGCTTTTCATCGAATAAAATGGACAATTTTAGATGAATTGCAAGATTGTACGTTCCACATTGAGAATTAATTAACCGTACCCTTCATTGCATTCAGAGTATTTAAAAACCCACGCATGTGAAACAACAATTCTAATGGAACCTTCGAATGAAGTTTGAATGGCAGTGATACCAGAAAATAATAAATTTTAGATGCAATTTAAAACTATTGTAGGAGTCTCTACGAAAAATGAGACGTGGAGATTCGAACCCACGATCCTCGAATCCACGGTCGAGCGCTTTTTCTACATGACCAATCCCGCATCTTACGACTCGTGTTCATCTTTGACTCCTTATTCTTGGAAAATGGGACCCGATACTACACTATCATAATTTATTCCCTTTCTTTTGTTTGCCGCGGTGTGTATGGAAAAAAATACTCGTAGTCATTAATAGACGTGTACAGCTTGTGACTATCGACGTGTAATTTGTTACAAAGACAATATTATCTCTGTGTACTTACACTAATCGTTAAGGGGGTATTATCGTCTAGAAGTTTGTTTTTTCAGTCATTTTTAGGAATTAATTTTTGCGAAAACTATCAAACCTACAGTACCAGGGTTTTTTATGCATAATAAAACACGTTTCAACTAACAACACAAATTTCTATGAAATACTTCATTGAAATCTATACAAGTTATGCGCTGTTATGCAGGTTGTGGCGTGAGACGCTCGTTCAATCGGGCGCACAGGCTGTGGCGGTTCTAGTCATCTGAGACAGAAAAATAAATTTCTTTTTTCAATCTATATGAATGTAGTTATCGTCTGAACTAGAATTAAGTAACTACTAAATTTTTTGTCGGAATCGCAGCTGTTTGAAAATTAAGGTTTAATTTTCCCGGAAAATTGTCAACTAAAATATGAGAGCAGGGCTAAAATATTCAAGCTATCGGTACAATTCTAGTTCAGACCATAGGTGGTCTGGTGCCCTCGAAATGTGTGTAAAACCAGAAGTCATTCGGTCCAATAGTTTTTGAGAAAAACGTGCACCCGACTTGAAAAATGTCGTTTTGAGAAAAACGCGTTTAAAGTTTGCTATACATTTATCACTAATACTGGTGAACAGCCTTTGAACCTCTGTAACTATGAGAGCTCAACGAATTTCAAATTAATATTTTAGAGGCACTTTCTCAAAAACCCAAATGATAAGAAAATGCAAAACAAAAATCGAATTTTTGAAGTTTCTAGACGATAATACCACCTTAAACAAATGTTGTGATAAGTAAGAATTACATCCAGAAATGATTTAGAGAAATCGAAACACAATGGCAAGATGGTTAGTTACAGGGTGGTGGCGGAGGTCGCAGGAAACAGCGAAGCGGTAACGTTGAGCGGTCTTAGGGCTGACACGCAATATCAACTCATCGTCACTGCCGTAAGAGCAGGCAAAAAATTTCGAAGTCGACCAATCGTCTTCCGTACACTTGGTGAGTCTTACGTCATTATTTATACAAAATGATAATTTTCTACTACGGCTGGGGTTCGAATAATTAACCCTATGACCGCGGGACGATTTTTGGTGGAAATTCTAAGAGGCGTAGAGGTGTGAATTTAAAAAAAGTATGAGCTTATATGGAATGATAAGGCGGAACTTTTTTATATTTACAGTTCATTTATAGGACGTTTAGTTTCAGAGATAAAAATCGAAAACTTAGACGACCTTTTCCCTTGAAATTCAATTTTTACAACAAACTTTTAACTTCTCAATTTTTATTTTCGAATCTAAGCGTCATATGAATAAACTGTAAATATGATAAAGTTTCCTTTTATCATCCCCTATAAGCTGATATTTTTTTTTTTAATTTATTTAACGAATATAAATATTTTTCTGGCCACATTTCTTGAGGGCGTATATATACGACCTTTCCAGTCAAATGATTAATACGTTTCTTAGTCTCATTAAGAAAATAATGAACGATTTCAATCCCCAAGGTTTGGATCTTCTTTAAAATTCAAGAAGATTATCTGAAACAATCAATTTTCCAATAAAGTAGACGTAATAAATGAATTGGTAACATATTTTTCCAAAGTAGAGGGAAATATATTTATTTACACGTGTAAACTCAAAAATACTTAATCGTATGGATTAGTTCTATGGCCAGAGTGGGCCCAACACTTTAATAAAATAAACAAACAAGACTACTTAAACTCTTAGAGAATATGTGGAAAATAAATTAGAGAAAATAAATGGAAAGAATGAATTAAGAAAATTATGATCAAATCGCTTTTCTGGAATAATATTTTTATAAGGGAAAATAATAATTTGCACAAATCATTCTAATAATTAGCACAAAGACATTCCATAATTTTGATACTGAAAAATTTTATTCGTATTGCACTCGCAAAAACACGTATTTTTCCTTTGCTTAGAATGTATTAAATTGCTTTAAAAGCTTCTCCGTATGGTGTGTTAATATTTCAAATAAGGAAAATTAGTCGAGTGGTTTACATCGATTAGTGGAGAAATGACTAAAAAAAATGTATGAAAGCAAATGGTCCCTTATCCAAATATTATTCAAGAAAATAATCCAGCGTAAATTACTAGTTAGCATACAAGAGATACATTTTAGTAGCAGTATATTTGATTGAAAAATACTGGGTTGGATGTTTCAGAACCGCCACGAACATCCCCTCAACAGGATGCAGCGGTAACTGGAGGCCCTCTTCCTCCTCCTCCACCTTCTTCTCAGCAACCACAACCCTACATACAAGTAAGTTTACACGCATATGTTAATTTTGAACCAATTAGGATATAACTATCAGGCTGTTTATTTACCTTAACAGCCGATCCAATACGAATTTAATATCAAGAAGTTTGCAATTATTCATAATTAAAACATCTAAGATTAATATCCATGTACAATATACCACACAAATTTCAAATAAACATACTTTCTGATCCATTGGCACTTCTGAAATCCATTTGTATGCATAACAAATTTTTTAAGTAAAGTCTTAGTTATCCATTCTCATAAAGGTAAATTGACTAAATTGAATCATGTTAAATATATTCTTAAATTGTGACATTTCTGACAAATCGAAAACATATTTATCGATTATCACTTTTTATATGTTAGAGCCTAATACATACAGAATTACTAAAATAAAAATATTTTCTATTTGTTATAAATATTACAATGTAAGTGATTCAATTTAGACTTTTTTAAGGGGAAAGAATATGTGTAAACGTTGATAACAACAACCATAATTTGAATAACAACGCCGATATAAAATAGAATATTTTGTATTATTTTCATTACTCAAACACAATATGAACTTATTGAAAATTGATGAGCGTCTTAGTGTAGGTACTAGTAGGTGTAGGTACTTGGTCTAGAATAATGATATCAACTAAAGCACTACCACGTGCTATTAAAACTTTGCATAAACTACTTTGGACATAACTCAACTTTTTTCTGTTAATCAATACATTCAGGGTGCATGCACACTTCAGCAGTGACATATTTAACGAACTTATTATATTTTACAAACTTATTTGACCCTGTTCTCGAGTTATAGTCATTTAGTACACCACCAATACGCTGTAGAGTATGCTGCAGTAGTTCTGTCAGAGATTTTCTTGGTCAATATTTTGATTGCTTTAAAAAAAAGTATATGAACTATTTATGTTAGATTTCCATCGAGTAAACATCTCGACAAGTCAGAAACGTTATGATACGGTACTTAGGATCTCTTTACATACTCAACAATTTTATTTTTATAATTCAGATGGATTCTGTTTTTACTTGTAGTATTTTATCATATTATATCACCCAGTAGTATTGCTCAAGCCAGGTTGTTATGTTTGTTATCTACTGAACGTTTATTTTAATTTCTACATTTTATCGATTTATTATTACATTTTCAAGATTCTTGAACTTAAAAGAGAACAAAATAAGATTAAACTATAAGATTAATACAAATTTAAACTATCATTAAGAATTCTTGAATTATAAAGATGGCTACAACTTGAAAACAACGGGCATACGTTTGTACAAACTATAAACATTATTTTCGTGATTTCAGCTCACTACTGAAGCGAGTTTCAAATGTTAAGAAACATGTATGGTTGACAGTCGAATATTCTGACAGCATAACAGGAAGCTCACTTTGTGCTTTTAATACGTTCTAGCGCCACATCAATTATTGAAAATTATTGGAACTCGATTTCAGAAGCGCCATCCCACACCTGTCTGGTTCTCACATATACAGACACATGCATAACAGCGTGTCTATTACAATTTCGGCCATCACGTGCACCTCAACGGCCTTGTTGAGTTACTAGAGACATGCATACATACCGGCCATTGTATCACGTGCTTTGTATCATGCTGATCGAATATGTATGAAGCGTTTCCCCAATTCGAGAGTGCGTACATTGTACACATTATGATATCTTATGAATCTAGGGGTGTTAAACACGTGGCTGTGTTTCCCAAATTGTGGCGGGATAGAGCGAAATAAAACATGCTTTCGAAAGAATTTTATTATTATAAAAAACACACATTAAAAAGTATTCTGATATTAGCAGTAAATGGAGAGTGAAACTTTTAAGTAAATTTTCTCAACTCGATTCCTGGTGAAAGTAATAACAAAAAATCGGTGGGTCGGTTTTGTATTTTTAGTCACTATGATATTGTTATTAGGGAACCTAAATTCTTAAGTAACTGAATCAATTCGGTGTTTTTATTGCGATAACGACTAGTACAAGAAAGATAAAAATATAGCGACAAATGGACTACCTATAAGGGAAGTTCAGTAATTGATACACTCGGAAAAATTTGAATTTTTGCAGAAATTGAGTTCATGAAAAACAAATCACAGTGTTATTTTCATCTTGGTCCAAAAAGAGGGGTTTTTAAGGTTAAAACTTCTCTTCGAAATAATTCTGGTTATTTATATCCTTGTTAATATCTCTGAAACCATAAGAGGTAATAAATAAAATTGACTATAAAAATTATTTTTCACATCCTCGGTCAAAATTAAGCATAATTAGTTAAATAACGTACAGGAGCAATTTCTATTATTTACGAGAAGAAAATTCTAATATGTCGTGCACATGTTGGATGTCTAGATCGCCTGGTTGTATCGCCGCGACCTAATCGGTCGTCGTTCTAAGTAATCTTATTTAAGCCGAATTAGTGTCTCGACAATATCGGCTTCCATTAAGTCGTTAATTGGATCGCGAAGTTGTCACGTCCTATATGATTTGTCAGTCACGAGTTTGTCGAATGAGAGGTCAACGTATATGTATACTCGTCTTCTGATATTTTCCGAGCTCCACGATATTCCTGGTCACGAAATCGGAGTTTACGCTTGAATTCCTCCAAAATTGGGCCATTTCGTGATCGAAGGGATCACAATCGATTTCCTCCCGTCGCACTGGTTTTCCGTTCGTTTTCCATTTAGATGACTGTGATAGAGTGGTCTCGCTAATCGCTGACTTCTCTCTCGCGTTATCACTTCCTCTAGACAAATGGTGATCCCTGTCCCCATTATATTTAACCATCCACTGCATAATACGCCTATTCAGGAACTGAACCGACACAGTTACAGTATAGTTTACTAAGGTAATTATACGGGATTTGTGCATAATGTTTTCTGATGGGAATGTCTAATAGCTCTGGTTGGTTCAATTACTCCATTTTTTCTCTATTTCTCTTATCCATCCTATCATCCTTTTTATCGTCCCCACACAAACTTTCCTATACCTCTTTTAAATTTACATCTATTACTACTAAGAAGTATAACTACTGAAACTATACATATATTAAAACTATACACCATTACGTCTTTGGTCTTGCCTTTACTCTTGCTTTTCTCTTATTAACTTCTTTTCCCTTCCCTATTTCTCTTATCTGTTCTATTATCCTTCCATCTGCTCTCTCTTCTACCATTTGGTTCAATTATTCGTTCCTTGGAGTATTGAGTGATTCGTGAGAGGTGATATTTTCTTCAGTCTATTTCAGACACTTAGTGATTGAAATAATTACTCAAAATTATGGCTATATTAGAAATACACTTCTGCTCCACCAGTAATCCATACCATGAATCTAGGTGAAACAATGTTTTGCGTGTTAATTTTTAAATTGGTACCAAATAGATTAAAAATAAAATTTTGATGAAATTTCTTGAGGTATTATTACGGATTAATTTATCTTATGCGCTTACAGAAGTTACACATAAATTGTTCACATTTTAAATATCATCTTAAACGTTATATTTTTGCCATACTGATTTTTAAAAAATGTCATTCAACCAACAAAAATTTAAAATTTGTTCTTTAATATTATCTATTACTTATTAATATTATTCTTTAAATATTTTCTCTAATATAACATAATATTATAATTTTTTCTTTAATCTTTAATATTAAATATATATAGATATTTGTTATATGATATTTATATTATATTTATTATATTATAATAGTTGTATATAGATTGTACCACGTTATAAAATTTTCAAAAAGATTTTTAAGAAATCTGAGACGTGCTATCTTCAGGTGGACCGTTGTAGAAAATCTCGCCTTTAATGCATATTGCATAGTCTTTTTGAAGCTCACCTAGATAAGCCGCCGATGCAGTCAAGAGACATATCACGTTCGGTACTCCAATAAAAGCGTGCCTGCTATATGCTATAAGCTACTTACCCATAATGTAAAGGCAAGCATCGGATATTTCAATGTTTTGTTGGTATGCGTTATCTATACCTTGTGAAAACATTCTATAGATCGTGGAAGTAGGTGCACGTTTCTTTACACCCGTTGAAACCATTCAGATGAAAGCATCCACGCTGGTATTGCACATTCGTGCAGCTTGATGCGAAACGTATTGCGGGCTTTATAGCCGTGTAAAACAGAATGCGGAGTACTTCGCCAAACATCACGGTATCGCATCGTTTTATGCGTGACAAATGATGGGCGATGCAACTATAGGGTCGTACGTAAAAGGGTTGAAAGTGGCCTTGAAAAATTTACGGTAACAGAGGATGTAAAAGAAAAGCATAAAAAGTGTAGCAAGCATTTTAAAGGATCGCTATCTCGTGCTGAAATGTCTAGTACGAAACAATGAAGGTTAACCTTGTTGAATTCATAGACAGAACCTTATACACGCTTTGCACGTGTTTACTTGGGTCTGTGTTAAATAAAGTTTCAATTTCTTCAATTATTTTGGTAAAAGAGGACATATAGATCTGTTGAACTTTGATTAATTGTTGAAACTAAGATCGTATGCCAAACGTAGAGCAGGGAGAAAGAGAGATCAGTTCTGGAAGGAATTGCAAGTAGTATTAGACATTTTGGTCGGACGTCGCGAGGTCTGTGATTAACAAGCAGACCAATCGAATTTGTTCCCATCACCTTTACTCAAGCTAGTAAATCATTCTTAAACAAGGACCGATCTCTCTTTATACCTGTACTACATTACTGGCAACGAGATATTTATTCAATTTCACTCACGTCGAATTTCGAACAAATTAACCGCGTAATGGAATTCTCTATCTGCTCACATATCGTATGTCCACTTTTAGTGTTTCACAGAAAAACTGCTTCAAGAATTTATTACATATGCTATGTTCATACAATCAGAAGTTTTTTCTGAGGATATTATGTTCTTTGACATGTATTAGGTCATCCTAAAAGTTCATGTCATTTATATTCCTGTTACTCAAATGAATATGTGAAACATACTCTTAAGTGTTATAAAAAAAGGTAATCTCTCTCATTTTATAGTATTTTCTCGCCTTTCTGACATAGTCGTTATACCGTCACCATAAAATTTCTATTATTTGTTTTGTATTAAATATTGACACAATCTCCAGCACGAACTTATGGGATGACCTAATATATACAACGTTTGAGCAGTCAAAATAATGAACGTAGACACATACAATAAACAAAAATAGTCATTATTGTTCTATGTACTATTCTATGTACTATTAATTCTATGTACTATATTTTAACTGAATTATAATATCAATGGATTGCAGTACACATATAGCATGCCCATTATTTTTTATATTTATATAACACAAACAGCTGTTACCTGTTTCTTTATGTTGCATTAATATCCTTCATCTACTGTATATATTTATATACAGTACATATATTTATATATTTATATTTATATACAATAAATGAAGGATATTAATGCAGCATAAAGAAACAGGTAAAAGCTATTTGTGTTATATAAATATAACAAAAAAATGGGCACGCTATATGTGTACTGCAACCCATTGATATTATAATTCAGTTTAAATATAGTACATAGAATTTTCTGTTATTCGAAGTGGCAATTGCAAGAAAATGTGTCCATAATTGATACACACGCCCTACTGTGTTTGATGAAGGTGTAAATGCTGGTGTTGTACTAGGGGTATACATATCTATATGAATGACTGCGTAAATTGCAGGTCCGTGGCGTAGAAGTGGGTATAGTGGTGATGGTGTTGATCTTTTGGGCAGGCGCGATAGCGCTCTTCTTCAATCGTTGGGGCAAGATTCGCATGTTGCTGCCATATCAGCCTGACTACAAGGAACAATTAAAGGTTCCTGGGACTGGGGTATGCGCAGCGGCAAACGTCGCATGCACGCAACACCCGACTCAACACACCTGCTCTCAGGTAATACATACTTACACTCCAATCCTCGCTCCATTAATCAGTCACAACCAAATGCATACACCTAGTTCTGCGGCAAATGTCATTACGACATTACTTGGCTATCGTATTACAAGTATGGGCTATTGTAGAAAAGTTTGTTTCAAATTTCTTTGTTTGAGTTTGTAAACTATACACTCTACTGTAACACTTGACACGTTGTACAAAAGTTTGAAACGTTATGAGTTTTAAAACTAAATTAGAAATTCCTCTCTGCTTTATTATGCGTAGTCAATAATTGAGCCGTTCACCGCAGAAATCGATTAGCTTCACTTCTTGTGCCATAACTTCTTTATATTTATAATAACTTTCCTGAATAATAAAGATTAAACGACAACATTTGTTTGGCCATAGAATAATAAATAATTTATTTCAGAAGCCAGTTTCATTGCATTTTTCAACTTTTGGTTTTATGGTGTTAATCGATTTGTGCAATGAACAGCTCAATTGTAATAATTTAATATTCGACTCTTTAGAACAGAGTGTGTATTTTTTGTTGACCAGGCATTAAATTGAAATTAAATAAGGTTAATAACTATTAATTAAATAACCTTGCTAGTATAGTTACGATACCTATTTCAATGTTTATAAAAATTGAAATATTTTGAAGAATACAGTAAACAAAGTACGCAAGTCTCATCTCTGCAATAAGTGTCCATTTTGAATAATTACTGTTAGTTGACTCTTGTTATTAAGTGAGTAGATTTTGTTTGGTAAAAAATAGTAATGTCGCAATAGTCCAATACAATCGAAACAAAATTTTGAGCAGGACTAGGTGAACTTCATTGATGTGAATATAAATTGAAATTTATTACAGTTAAATTAAACTCCTAATAGCTAGGTTAACTTTTCGAAAGTGGTGTGACGCTTACTTGCGTGGAAGTTTGAAATCCATACAGTAATATATTTATTTGAGAAATTAATTTACGTACAGTTCGAATGAATGTTTTTCGATTTGCTTGGGCAGTTGCTAGATTGAATAGGAGCCAATAACATCGATAGAATATTGGAACTGTACTTTTATCTTAGAGTGCATATTATTAATCGTGCATTGTTTAAATTATGAAGCGAAATTAAAAAGAATATTGATTTAATAGTGCATACGAGGTATAAAATTATAAACACACAGTATCTTTCTGAATTATTAAGTAAATTAAAAATAAATGATAGCTTTATGAACGAAATTTCTCAACTTCCATCATGGAGATCCACAACTACTATTATAAATTCTTTTGCACTCGATTATGAATTTATACCTTTCAAGCTAAACGCACTACATTATGCATTCAGTACAAACTAATTTATCCCATCGATCAATTTCCTATAAAATAACCGTGATACAAGCACAGACATATTCCAAACTAATTCATTGAAATATATACTCGTATAGAGTTAATAACAATTTCTTTTACCTTATTTTTACATAAATCATTTTTGTATCTCTTTAAATTTCTGTAATAATTCAGTCGATCATTTTACACCAATTACTCTGTATATTCTGATTAAAAATCGATTTTGTACGTAACCTAGTGAACAGATTGTAGATACTTGCAAATCTTCATATTTGTTGAGTGAAATCGTTTTTAAACATTTCAATTCATTCAAATTGAACAGAATCTTTGTGCAATCTTAATTATTATTTTTCTTTTTAATGAAACGTTTAAAAAATCAAATAACAAGTATTCTTTGATGTTGGTAAAATTCTCATCATTTAAAAATTCATCATTTATTCTCCAACAATGCTTGCTCTTTCTGACTCAATTACCAATACGTTTACACGCTTTTGAAATAGTGGTTAACAATAATTTTAGTATTTAGCGAAGTGTGAGAATAGAAGGCATGCAAATTTTTCATTATAATGCTTGGTTATGAATACCTATATGTCACAGTGTATTACATTTGCAATATTCATTTACAAAATTTGTAATAGTAATATTTAATTAAACACAATGGTCTGAGAAATCGCTATTTTAAACAGAATGTCCAGATTACGTTATACCACAATTTTTATTACAAAATTCTAATTATAGACAAACAGGTACAATTAAGAAACTATATTAATAATCTCTTATAATTGTATTATATTATAATTCTATTAATAGCGAGAAATTAATGCGTAGACGTCTGACAAAGTTTTAATTCATTGACGTTTGTTTACGGGTCGTCCCCTGACGTACTGCACAACGCAGTCAACGTATTCAAAATTTTCATACACCAGACGTCATGCTTTTACGTCATCGTTATGATACACAACTACCGAGATCGACTTTTCATTTTATTTAGACTCGAATCCCAAGTTACTCGAATGCTAATTGCCCATGGGAGAATGGTATATTTTTTGCAACGAGAGCTTCTCATAGATTGATCCATTGTATTCGACGTATGCCTCACAGACATATATGAACATATAAGTGATAATTATATGGGAATATTGACGATATAATGAAAATTTGTTAAGCCAGTTAACCCAGTCTCGTAGTTCAAATTGATTGCAATTACTCAAGGGGTTTGTAGTTTGTAGCCTTTTGAATCACGAATTATTGCAAAAGAAGATCGTAAATTTTCTTTTTAAAACGACAGATTTAATATTACTTTTTATTATAAAAATAATAATTTAAATTACACATCTGTATTAAATCTTGGTGCCCAAGGCAAAACGCTTTTAATTTGCCTGCCAGTGAATCGGTTAAACGACATTTTGAAGTGATGGAAGCAAAAAAATAAAATCGTATTTTTAAGTCCATACGATAATACGATTACATTTTTTTTCAACAAGAGTTTTTCATGAATTAATCATGGAACATCGTATTATATCCATGAAAAACTCTCGTTGCAAAAAATAAAATCGTATTTTTAAAGGTAATTTATACTCAGAAAATAATATTAGCTAAATTTTTACTATCTAAAATAAGTAAATAAAGGTATTTTATGATCAATTTTGTCAACACCGTATCTTATCGCGTGAAAAAAGTCGGACTTGGCAGTTTATCGATGCGTTTAAAACTTTGATCGCCATTGTTTAAATGGAATCGGAAGTTTTACATGTTTCCGAGAGCTCGTCGTGGAACAATTACGACACCGTATCGACGTTTCCTTATCGAAATAGGTATTTGTCGAACGTTTAACTGCAAACCATTCTCTCGTATTCGGCATACGAAGCAGACATAGTTTGGACGTGTCAACAGTATTGATTTAATTAGACCCAACTGGAATTCCCTTTGGGTAGCAGTAGAGGAAACGGGCACTTTCAACGAAGTCAATACGTCGGAAAGACGTATGGCCTCGGATCGAATATTGAACCGAGAGAAATATGTTCTCCCTTAAGCTCTTCGGACCTGAATTTCTTTTTCTTTAGGTAAAAAAAGAAAATTCTTCGCGTATCTCGAGTCACTTCGCACTCCATAAATGTAACTTAAATAAAAGATAACAATGTTTGTGTGATTTTTAATAAGTACAGTGATTGTTATTGAAAATGTACAATAGTGGGTCGGTTTTGTATTTTTAGTCATTATGATATTGTTATTAGGGAACCTGAATTCTTAAGTAACTGAATCATTTCGGTGTTTTTATTGCGATAACGACTAGTACAAGAAAGATAAAAATATAGCGACAAATGGACTACTTATAAGGGAAGTTCGGTAATTGATGGACTCGGAAAAATTTGAATTTTTGCAGAAATTGAGTTCATGGAAAACAAATCACAGTGCTATTTCCATTTTAGCCCCTAAAAAGGTTCTTAAGGTTAAAACTTTCCTTCGAAATAATTCTGTAATAATAATTGTTCGGGTTTTATTTCTGCGAAAATTTAAATATACGCTGAACTTCACTTGTAAATATCGAGAGTATATTCGTTCAACGTTATTCGATGCTAAACGATTTCGCTTGTTTAGTAATAGTACAAGGCAGAGATGGACAAAATTAATGAGTACAATGACGAGCGAATATATTTATTCAACTAATATAATACTCCTGTTTGTGACGAACTGTTTACCTTCAGTTTTGAATCAAGTTTTCATCTTCATTTGGTGTCTTTGTTCGAAGTTTATTCGAATATCCTTGGAACAATGGTGTTGTTTAACGACACAACAACTTTATTCGAACCTAATGAAATCAATTGTTGAATGAAAAAAAAAGTATCTTCATTCGTCGTACAAATTTACTTCTACTAAATATATTTGTCAGTTATTCGTTGAATAAAAATTATTTAGATTATTTAATCCTTCAAATAATATATGAAGACACGACTAAATAAATATGCGTGCAGCATAAACTTTTGTCTTTTGGCACCTATTATTAACAGAAACCTGTGTAAATCAGGAATCAAATATGCTTCTACTAAATATATTCGTCAGTTATTCGTCGAATAAAAATTATTTAGATTATTCAATCCTTTAAATAATACATAATATAAAGACACGACTAAACAAATATGTGCGCAGCTGAAACTTTCGTTTTTGACACCTTTTATTGTCAGAAACCGTGTGAATCAGGAATAATTTTTGTATACAAACAATGTCCATCTCTGGCGCAACAATGTAATAAACAAAATTGTCGAAAGTAGCTAGTATAACAACTACATGGTAGCAGTAGATAACTGGTTAAACGTGATTGGACTCGACGAACGAAAATCTAATGGAATTAATTTCTTTGTGCCTCTTCAAACTGTGTCGACCCATCGCGAAATCGCCGCTTCTCGTCTCGAATAACGAATAATCGAAAAATGACGGTTCGCCGGGAACGTACAAATACCGCCCGCAAAAAAACAAATCCCGAAGGTAATGACCACATTGTCGGATATGGTGATGCAGTGCGGGGGCGGGGGCTGTTGCGTCTTGGAGCAGTGCTTTCAGTACCCGAGGAGATCTCGAGAGCCCCGGGACTGCGGCTGCCAATTCGCTCTACTCCACAGGGCCGACATCGCGTGACCATCGGTACTTGTCAACAGTCTCACTGTTCTCTTCTTCTTCTACCTCTTCTTTACCTTTCGCCTAACAAACTATCTTCTTCACCCTGTGTCCGTGCCGATATAAGCTGTTTCTCTTCCACCGAACGTGAGCTCACTCTTGTCCATGTCCACTTTCTCTGCCTCTCGTTCTCTCTGTCATCAGTGTAATCACGATGTGCCTTTGTCTCTGTAATCACACGTGTCTCACCCGTCTGTTCGTTTATGTGACTCTACGTGGTTGCTTTCTCTGTCTATATACTTCACATCAACCCCGACTCGAGCCCACTTTTCCATCTTCGACGGAAGAAACGTATCAACTAGGTTCTGAATTTCCGACATCGGAATTTTATCAATACAGAAAGAGAATATTCTCCTCTGGGAATTACTAGTTTCGGTGAGCAGGCAGTGCGATTCTCTAGAGGAAACGAGAATTATTAAAATATATAATTATTTAAGGAGTTGCGTCACTTTTCCCACCCGTATTTTCGAGCTTTTTCGAGAATTTTTATTGAAGCGACAACAAGATTTTATTTACATTGAAGTACGTGAATATATTCTGTAAGTATTCGACTAGAAAGTGATTTTTTATTTTTTTTTCCTTTTACAAAAATGGCGGCTTGGCAGACGTTTTAGTGGAGCGTCTAAAATTTAATTGCGTTTTATGCGTTAGGTACGATAACTCAAACCAGGTTCAAGCTAGAACAGTGAAACAAAGTTGATTAGTTTCCTTAGTCCAAAAACTAGTGAAATACATAGCCGTTTTTAAAAGTATACAATTTTTATAAAATGGCGTCGTTTCAAAGTAAAACATACAAATTTAGCCTAAAATTATGGTACTTGAAGTTACATAAGAAGTGCAATTATTTTGTATTTTGGAATATTAGAGTATTGTACATTGGAATACTGTTTCCTTTTCATTTGTTTTTGAGAACACATTGAAAGTGTAAATTACGCGCATATAATTTAGTAAATTAACTATGTCAGCAGAAACCAGAAGGTAAATTAAACATAATTATGCTACTACGTAGAAATGTGTTTTGTCCAAAATGAAACATTATAATTAAGTCAGCAGTTTGTACTCTATTAGAAAGAAACAGGACCCTTTCGGAAACCTTAATAAGATCATAATACGAGGAACCTAATGGGACAGTGCCTTTAGATTTACCTACCTATAATTTCCACGTGTTTCAACAAAGTCTTACAATCATCTACAAATATAGACGTGAAAAGATTTTGAGAAAATGTAAGGGAATGTCTGATCGACGATAACATTTCAAATATCAAAATAATAAAAAGAAGAATTGTGTACACTTGAACTTGATGTTCTTATTTTTTAATTGTAAGCGATACTCATGGTAAGGTTTCTATTAATATAAACGAGTGGCACTATATATAAATTAAAAGGTAAAATAATAGGGTACTTCTTTAGCTCCTTAATACCTACATTTATTATTAATGTTTGCAGCTCTGTCTAGCTTTTATAGAGCTTCCATGTATTTCATTTGTGACACAGAAAGAAACGCAAGCTTTTAATTAAATTCTTTCACATTCAATGTGAATACCTATGATTTCACGTAGTACGTATTCTGTACCTACGTGAATATAAACACTGATTTCATATAAGGAATAATACAATATTTTATGAATATAATTATTATAATCTATCTACATTGAATGACTGGTTATTAGACCAGATAAGGTATATGAAAATGCTTACTGTCGTTTCTATGCGGGGAAAAATGATTGTTAATAGAGGAAGGATACTGCATATTACACAGGAATACGATCATGACATGTTTTTACTTACAACTCATCTCATGCTGGTTATTCTACGATATTGATTTGCGTTTGCTGACGCTTGTCGTGTACGGAAATACCATATTCGCGATTTGATGTCCACTTCTTAAAAATAAGTTATTGATGAACCTTAGGATTAACCATCCATCGATAACGTTTACGTAACATTGATAAGAAAGTCTCCACGGAAATTAAAATTGACTTTAATTGACCATAATTAGAATTAGTACACAGTTATATACAGTTCGAGATTCATCGAAATCCAAGATAACCAAAGACTGCTGCTTCTAAGTCGCCCCACGGGTGCAAAGATTGATTCTCATTGTCAGTTTAGGGAAGACTAGTATCAAAACATGGATGATTTTTCAAATAGTTATACAGTTGACACACGGTGTATCATTTTACAAAGAGAACAGTTAATTTAAATACCTCGCCGGATTGCAATTATATATGAGAAACAAAAATGCAGGAAGTAACTACAATGTTGAGATGTACTGAAAACATTTTAGTCAAAACTTTATAATGTACGTTCAAGCCAACAAAAAATGGATATCTGTTTTGTTACTTTCGCTACCGGTATTCCCTGATAGGAAAAATAGCGCGCGAAGAAAATTTTAAGTGCCAATACCGACAAAACAATAGGAATTTATGCTGCTCATCGCGATAAAATACAATAACTGCTCAGCGATAAAGAATTTATCTGCGATACTCTCGGTATACTACTAGGTATCAAGAAGGCGGAAGATCACTATCAGGAACACCATAAAATCGTACGTGTGCCGTAATGTGACGTTTATAGGAAGAATATTACCTTCGAAGAGCGACGCTTCTGCTAAATATATCTTGTCTTAAAGTTCCCGGAGTAATAGCTTCCTGACCCAAATCTAGACGAGATCAGGAATCTGCTAGAGACAGGCAATTCAGATGTTAGCATCGCGATATCGACGTGTTAAATTCCATTGAACGCGGTCCCTTGATCGGTAAAGGTTAATTAAATACCGCGACGTGAACTTCCGTGAAACAACAATCTATTAAACATTGAAAGATATATACATTAATCTCGCTCGCCAACCCACTTGTAGATCTGACTTAAGATGGAAGTTTTACTCGAAATGATACATTCAATAATACATTCAATTCAGAGCGAAATGGAAAATGTGTTTACTTAACTTTATCGGACTTTTCGACGTCATGCTTACATACTTTTCGGTGAAATATTGTGAGATAATTATAAACACGGTCCAGAATGTTAAAGATAATCAGAAAGCAACAGGAAATTGTTTCGTAGAAAGTAATTGAAAAATAAATGATTAGCATACTTTTTTAAACATCTGGACATAATAAGTTAGTTCTTAACTCAACTATTCTAATAATAGTAAGCTTTACTTTCTCTTCTTTAAATTAATATAATTGCTTTTTATTTATTTTTATTCACTTATATTCTGCAATTTATATAATTGAATATAAATAGTTTCTATAGTATACACAATGATTGTAGAATTATATTTCCTAGAACATTTTTCTAATATTTTTCTAATTATTCCCATTTACTGCTTATTTTCGTTGTCTCGCAACCCTCATCCCCGACTTTATCTGAAAAATAAATAAGTAATCTCAAATGAAATAAAATAACGTAGCCTCCAGTTTAAATTTATTATAAACAGTTTCTATAGCATATGCAATGATTATAGAATTATTTTATCTAGAACATTGTTCCAAGTTTGTTATTCCAGTTTACTTCTTATTTTCGTTGTCTCGCAACCCTTATCCTCGACTTTATCTGAAAAATAAATAAGTAATCTCAAATGAAATAAAATAACGTAACCTCCAGTTTAAATTATAAAATTTGGTATATGTAATTATTGGAACCTATAAACATTGGTTCCTATTTTCTTGTTTCATTTTCCACGTTTTCTCGAATCGTCCTTAACTTTTACCTTTTCAACTACTTCACCCTCTAATATCGTTTCCTCGTCCCTTCCCAATTCTTGGCAATCTCCTATCAAATACTCCAACGTATTTATTTCTGATCTCTAGAATTTCCACTCCCCATCCTCTTCTCTCAATCAATATTTGCTTCCCTCTTCTGGATTTCCGCAGCTCACTCTTGTTAAGAAGGTTTAGATTGTCCTATCTTTCCTGCTTAATTAAATACCGCGTACCAACGTATAATAACAACGTTCTACATAAGAACGAAGATAGTACACATAGGAGTCTCATTAGAAGTTTGACCAAGCCACCACGTAAGAAACGAAGAAACCATAAACTTATAACCAACTGTACAATGAAACTTCTCTGATGATATCGAAGGTTAAATACATTTCAGAGATTATATTTATTTGTAAGTCACAGATAAATCAATTTGGTTTTTGAAATCCAATTTATTCACAGTTACGTTGTTTTAGAACTTATAATAATAAGATTGTAGAAATTATTTGAGCAAAATCTAGTTAAATAAGTAAATAAAGCTGAATATTTTACCTTTTCATTTTAATTATTAATCCATTCATGAGAATCCATTTACTTTGCATAGATATAAATTTTTTTTAAATGTTCAACTTAAAAATTTGTTTGAAATTCTTTTTCATTCCAATATAGACTTCTGCTCGAAAAAAAATGATCATTTGTGTAATTATTTGTTTTATTAACTTAATTAAACTTGCAAAAAAGGAATAATTTTATCTTTCGTACAGAAAGAAATAATTGAAGATTTCACCTGTATAGCTGATAGAATAAAATGAAGAAAATGTATTTCATAATTTCTCACTGGAACAATTAATTTAAATATTTTGCGTAGTAATTTGCGTAAGTCTGCGCGAAACGTTTCTTTCGCCCAAATAAGGTATCCATTTCGCAACGTATTAACGTCGATCGCTTCATTGTTCCACCAGCGTATTTGTTTTGCTGTAAAATATCAATCACCATTCGCTTCGATACGCTTCAGTTCACTCTAATGCAGTCGCCTCTTCAAATAACATGCACAATTCTCTCGCACAATGTTAACACGATTTTTTGTGCACTGAAATTGTAGCACGACTACGTTCAGTAATTGACACACATCGAAGCAAAGATAATTCTGTAATAATTATTGCACAGCGAACACTGATGCTTTCACGTTAAAATAGCAAGCGCCGGAGGGCAGAACGCTTAAAGCACCTAGAATCGCTTACGAATTTGTTTAATAGTGAACGAATCAGTTCTGATGTAAAATAGGATAGATCACGTTTTGCGTTATTACTGTAATGCGAATTTTATGGATATATGACTCAAAGTAATAGAGTAAATACACGCTAAAGATAATCAAATAAAATAGAAAGAAAATAAAAATATTATTATATTAACTGTAGAATATGTTCAATATATATTATGTATATTTTTTGTATGTTTTTAATATTACTGTAAGTCATAAATGCGTAAAATCCGCTGTCTAGTTATTTCTAATGTTTCCATACGAATTACGATATAAATTAATTGAAGTAATACAGTAATTGAAGTAAATTCATATTTATAAAAATTCTGTAATGAAAAAATGGTAAATAATAGTCGGTGACGAGCAGTGAGAAATGTTGCAGTTTGTTGAAACTATAATTTGTGTCAAAACATTACATGAATTTCTTAGATACTAATTTCTTCGTCTGTTATTGATCTTGAAGTACACATTACAAGCTAATATACCCAGTTATAAATTTATGTACGACATAAATTCAGATATCTATTTATATTGAAACTAACTATGAGCTATGCTCGAAATAGATACCTACAATAATGTAAATTCGATAACGCTAAGTTAAACATTTGCTTGTTCCCGTGACAGTTTTAATTTTTGTTGCATTTTTCACTGACGCTCTTATTTCTGTAAACTATAAGTAAATTACAACACAACTGTTGACGTGCAAATGAAATTGCAAGTGTAATTGACATTTGTATAATTTGAAATAGCACATGTAGCTGCAACCATCCGTGAACGAAATATTATTCGAATAATAGATAACAAATAAGATCGCCCTGACGCATTTTATTCATAATCTTCAGTGCATCGAATATGATTAATTTGAATAATCAAAATTTTATTTCATCTTTGGTTGTAACTACATCACTGCAAAATCTCACAACGAGACAGGTTGAAATATCAACTTAATATAGGTATTAAATCACGAATTATCTTAAAGGTCTACAAAGATAAAATTCTTAAATAACAAGAATTCGTGTACATTACAATTTTTTGGTTGAAAATTAATACGTCATGAAAACCTTAGCATTATCCTATTGTTTCCGAAACATACTCACCAGAAATAGCGTTTATTTGCTCATCACAAAATATTAAGAAAAAAAAAGCCATGAGTAAAGTTTCAACGTGTAAATAATTGATCAATGTACACGTTTTAGAAATTCTAATTTTTATTAAGTAATGAAGACATTTCGAAGTTTACCATTTTCTTTCTCATGTAATAATTCTTTTGCAGTAAATACAATAATAATTATTCTGTATACCTTAAATGACCAAATACAACTTTCATATTCCGATAACAAATAAATTCACGAAAAAATATACATATGTATAAAGGAAATAATATTTGCTCACATTAATTTCTGTATAAAGTGATAATTGAGGGGTGTGCTGCAATAAGGAGGTAGCTCCATTTTTTTATGGTCTGGAGGTTAGAATATAATTACGGATTTAAACATTCCTTTTTTTTTGTGATGCAATAAGGAGGAAAATTTGAAAAAATGGAGCTGCTTCCTTATTCATGCATACCCCTAAATTTTATGTTAGCTATAAGAATTCCTTCGTCTAGAGTTGCTAGTTAAAAGAAGTGAAATTCGACAAAGATTATCATAGTCTCAAGACAGTCTTCTGCTTTTAAAAAACCAGTGTAACTTCGTTCTATTTTTGGTGGGTACCAAAGTTCATTGTCGTTGTCTGTTTTGTCGGAAATCACGCTTGAAAAATAAAAGTCGCATTCAAAGGCAACTTCCCTTCGACTCCGAGCTGTAGGTAAGAAGATCTAAAATTGCGTTGCTACAATTTCCAGCATCTGCACTGGTCGAACCATCACGTGGACTCGTTGGATAGCGGGGGAGGTTTGGGGTGGCCGAGAACCTCGAGGCCGCGGGTGAACAGCGCCATCGACGTAGCCGGCTTCCTATCCCAGGTACGTAATCGTGTAAGACGAGAAAGCTATAACTCGACCAATTTTGTCGTAGCACTGGCCGTATTAACCGTTCCAGTGATCCGAGTCCTTGAAACTTTCGATCGAAGCCCCGGCTTCGTATCAACCTTCCCGTCAATTCGTAGTCACGACAATAGGAAAAGCAACCGGTCGTTTGGATAGTCGTAAAAATTCGAACGCGTCACGTAATTGAGATCGATCGTTTCGAAAATAAAAAACCTACGATCGATTTCCTTAGAAATTCTTTTTCAGAATAAACAGCATAATTTACGGAGAATGTCTGACACGAGGATGAAGAAAATTCTTGTCTTGGTAGAAAGTTTCGAAAGACGAATGAAAGATATACCCAAAATTCATTTCCTTATAATTGACAAAAAAGAGGAAAACGTAATTTATAGGGAATTTCTGGCACGAGAATGAAGGAAATTCGTATCTATGTACGAAGTTTCGAAAGACGAATTAAAGATGAACTTAACATCCATTTCCTTCAACAATTTTTTTTCAAAAATTTGCATAACTGATATAGGTTTTGGCACAGAGAAAATTCTTGTTTGGATAAAAGTTTCGAATGACAAATTGGAGATAAAATACAAGTTCTGTCTTGTTATTTATTCAATAGAAATTGCAATTGTAAAAACTGTCGAATTATATTTTCATTCGATCGAATTTTGTCTACAGGTAGTCTTATGTTCCACTTTTTTCTGGTATTGTGGACGTGCTATGATTGCAAGAAAATGAGAAACGAGTGTAACAAAGTTTTGCTGGTACTTAAGTACAAATTTGCATACTCACTCGATGGATCTATAATTTGAAATACACGTTATTGTAATGATTTGTATAAATTACACATTTACAGGTTTCCGTACGATCCGCTAGCATATTCGACTCATCACAAAAGCTGTTCAATTTTCATTTGCAAATGTGGAATTCATTTTTATAGAAACAGGAATTTATTTAAGTAAAAGTACATTTAAATGGACCTAACAAAAATTAATATAAATAATATTAAAGATTAATGCAAATAATAATAAGAAAAAAACATGCTACAATTTATTTTTAAAAAATATAACAAATATTTATAATATCTACGTACGATACAAGCCTTTCAAATTTCACTGAAGTGATTGCTGTAAAGTATAAAAATTTCCAAATGTTCACTTCATCGATTGCTCGCGTGCGATGGCTCTTAAGGTTATCGATCCCTCGAAGACGATGAAAATTAATTCTAATTTTTTTTCGTAGCCTGTACAAGCGAAATCATTTGTTAGCGTGAAACAAAATTTCGAAGACGTCAATCTTCGACACTTTGAATGGATATTTAAATAAATAACGAACATGAAAGAGACCGTGCAAAATTTATACGTTAAACGTTAAAGTTCAAGGTAGTCGGAGGTGAAGTGTAGTTTACAGACTGATCAATAAGCTCGTAGTTTACTTGTACGGAAGTCGTTGAATTCATTTTCTTGTAGCATGGACCGCAGTCGGTAATCACGTTGCGAAGTCATTTTTGACGTCATTTTGCGAGGTCTACTTGTTGCATGTGTGCCTATTAAGGAGATAGCTTGAAGAAAAAAGAAAGAATAAAAGAAGGAAAGAGAAGAATGTTTTTCTTTTCACATTTTCTTAAAGTCTCACGTCTCCAAAATGTCATATTTAAATGACTATAATATAATTTGAAGAATAAGTAATATTTCAGGACTTTGAATCGACTTCTGGCATTTATTTAGAATCTCAAGTTTCAAAAACATTTTATTAAACAAATTATGGTGATGTTGTCGATATTAGTAATATTATAAGACTTTCAACTGACTCTTTGTGTGCTCTAGTACTTTATGACAAGCCTTAAGGGACCAGCCTGATTTATATGTAAACAAATCAATTGTTCTTATGTTTTCTTAAAGCTATACTTTAACTCTTTGTGGCATGCGATTATAAAAAAAAAAAAAAAATAAGATTCAAGCTACACAGAAATGCAATGTCAACAACTTGCTAACGGGTTTTGACTTGTATACATTTCTGATGTCACTTATTGTACTTTCAGCGTTAGTTCATAATATTGTCACATTGATGAAAAACTTTAAATAAAATAGTAAAGCTAAGCAAAAGTTAGGATAGTTTTTAACTCGCCTAACTTTAAAGAGTTAAGGTGAAGAATAAGTATTTGATAGAGTTACATGTTCCTCTTTTAAATATAAATTCGAAAAGTCACCTTACTTTTAGTCCGTCAACCTGGTAACTCCTTAAGTTGTAACGGAAGTTGAAGGGCTGCAAGTAGGATTATAAATGGAAGATGAATTTTCGAACTTCCTTAAGAGATTGCACGAAGTTCCAGGTGTAAAATATTCATGGTTCTTCAAAAATGCATTTCAATTGAACTCCGTATACGTTTAGTCTAGTACTCGATAAATATACATTATTTATAGCGTATACAAATATTTTTATTTCTTCTACAAGTTGATTCCAAAGAGATTCGATTAATGTCCATTTATGATTATTATTATTATAAATGAACATACGTCTTTTTCAACAGGAAAGCGAGAAACATAAAGCATAAAGACATTTCTGAAGCAAAAACCAAAATACAATGCAGTAAATTTGTATAAAAATTAAAAATCTCAGTGAAACTTTTAAATGCAGACATTTCTGTATAAAACAAAATTAATTGTACTTACTTTTTTACTAATATCGAATTATGAAATATGTGTACTGTATGAATAACTACATATTGAGTATTAGTTACACCTATGACATTTCTATATTTAATATCTTTTGCCAACATTATTCTTATGATAGTATAACAATGTGGATATGAAAGAATTGGCTTTCCAAACAAACAGAATTGAATTACTTGCGATTTTAATAGCATTTAATAAGTAAACTTAATGAAGTTAGTAAAGTAGAGTAATATATAGACTTATCTGTTAATTATTTGAAAATTTTCTATCAAAAAGAAAAATTTATCCTAAACCTAATTCCCATCCCAATTAAATTCTAATGTCCATTCTTTCTATTGTTTCGTTTTTGTTTTAAGGAATTTTTACGGCGTCATGGTTCAACGTCAAAACTGTGCCGGAAGGTTCGCAGTGCAGATAACTTGCCACTGGCGTCGACGAATCGACAAGATCAACGTATTTCTAAAGAGGAAGGCATCGATGGCGATAAAGAGTCCTTCCTGAAACCAACACAAGAAGAGAAATACGAGGATCTTGAGTCGAAGAAGCAGACTTGCCCCGAGAGTGGTTCGAAGGATACCCCAGAGATCTCGTTGCTCGATCCGAATAATCAACAACAGTCTTCAAGGTAATCCCTTCTAGAGCAAATTCATTTCTCTAATCTTCTAAGCCCTCGGAGAACAGTTTAACTAAGATGTTCCAATGCTATTTGGTCAAATGAGGAAAATTATATTTTCTGTTAAGATAATACAATATCTTGAACAGCAATTGTTTTCATATGAACTGATATTTTTTAAAAGCAAAACAGAATACAGTAAATTAGTATAAGAATTGAAAATCTCAGTGAAACTTTTATATTTATAATAAAGCATTACGGTTAGAACGTTCTTATTTATTTGCTATGTCTTGGTTCCTCTTTTTTATAATAATTTTAAAGTATAATTTTACTCGAGTGATATTAAGCTAAAGAAAACCCGTTGCAAGCTTCTTTAAATCAAGAACATTGCTTGTAAAATTATATTCGTCGATAGAAATTTGTCAATTCATTTATAATTCATATTTTTCTGTTCAGTGATTCCTTTACAAATAATTCATATACATATTTTTGCTTTTTATTACAGACTATCTAGATCTGTTTTGTTCCGATGATAGTCACAAATATATGGTCGTAAGCGTTAAATAATAAATGGCTGGCTACGACTCCATCATACGTCAATGATTTTCATACTACAAGATTCGTTCCTAATAAAAGTTGCATAACGTATGATAAATCGTTACGTCCGTAGCTCCTCTAAATCAAAGAATTCCATTTCGGTCGGAATCCTGCAGTCTAGAAATGCCAGATGCCACATTCGTTCGTTGTTTGCATCTACAAATCTTTTCACATAGTTTGGGAACATGGTTTTACCAGGATTTCGCTATTCTCGGTAATGTCTCCCAAGAGATTCGAAACCCAAAGTTCGTGTTTTCGTTATCAGCACACATTGAAACTGCAATGACCTACTCGGCGTAGTCAAATAATCTAAAATGTGTTCGAATATTTTCAACTTAACTACGGTTAACTTGATCGATTCCCTAACGCTTGTAACTCCAAATTCAATTATTCAACGAAGACTTATCAATTTGCAATGACACAGGTTACAAAGAATTAGGGCTGATTTAATTAGTTAAAAATAATAGTGATAGACATACTAAGACTTTCAAAGGTAGAAGATATGTATTTTGTCTTGAAGAAATTATTACTATAATTATAATTGCATTATATTGTAAAATGTTTCTTATTACCCTAACGCTTCTTAAAATATTACGAATTAATACATTTAACTGCAAATTCAATTTATTTGGTTTTATTAAAAATTGCAGTTTAGTTCTACTACTCTCGAAGCAATTTATAGAATACAAATTTTCATTATCTCTACATTATACATCAAATTGATATTCTTTGAATACACAGAAATAGTGAAATGTATTAAAGTATATGGTTGATGGTTTCTTCGTTCACAGAATAAAACTTGTATAATAGCATTACAGATAAGTACGTGTATTGACGCGATCATTACATAATTCCATTGTATTGTATTAGCTTTCTTACATAATTTTTATCACAGATTAACATGCTAACCTTTCAAGTGTTACGTACTGCTTGCGTGATGCATATTTAACGTATTTTGCTAGTATCATATAGGTACTTGACTTTGCAAAACTCCATGGAGCAGAACATCGTGATATTATATCATAATAAACAGGATATTATGAATTTCATTCGAATAAACCTGAAGAACTTTAAACTATTTATATTATGTTGACATGTTTATATTAAATTATAAATATTTAAACAAGGTGGTATTTAAATCTTGAATTTTTCCAATCTAACATACTTAACGCGTATCGTTCGCTTGACTAATCTAACTATAATTTCACTTTACACTTTACGCTTTACACTTTATACTCACTGTACACTCACTTTACACTTTACACTTTACACTTTACACTCACTGTACACTCACTTTACACTTTACACTTTACACTTTACACTTTACACTTTACACTTTACACTCACTGTATACTCGTTTGCACTTTATAGTTTACACTTTACATTTTACAATTTGCACTTTTTATATCTAACGATTTCATTACAAGTTCGCAGCCATTAGCTCGGTATTACTCGCGACAAAGGATCGTTCGTCGCGAATAATACCGATTACCAGGTCTCACCACGTGGAGGTTGCTGCAACTGGAGACCCGGAGATTGAAGGAATCAAAGTTCCTTCGATCTCCCTCTACATAGCGTATACATACGTAGATGCATACTCTACATAGAGTCGACGAGCTTAAAACTAAGTACGAAACTATGAAAATCAAAGGAAAACAAAATTCCCTTCGATTTCCAAAGTCCAAGTCTGACTCTGCTAAATAATTATTTCAACTAAATGGAAGCTAAATTGAGATCGCGACGCGACGCGACCATGAAACTGGACCTACTGAATCAGTCCCGTTTCCTCTTGTTGGATCTGGACTCGAGAGGAAGACGACCGACGCCTCCGAACCAGTCCTCCACACCCTGCACCCCGTTGGGAGCCACTATAGGACACGACTTGCACCCGTCTCACTGCGCTTTGGACTTACTGCACTGCGCCGCGAGCCTGGGACTACACTAAACGTGGTGCAGGAAGTAGAGAACCGATCCGGAGGAACCGATTGTCGTCCTCTCGAATACAGATCCACCAGGAGGACGGCAACCGACCTTTCTGTCCAGTTACACAGTTGATCACTACACTTATGACATGAAGTAATAGTGACCGAATTGGAGAACGAAATTGCGAGTCCAATATGGACCTACGAACAAACAAAAGATTTGAACAAATGATTAATAATTATTTGACAGAGGACAGACACTCGTACACGCATGCCTTAAGACTAACTTAGGTACATGCCTTAAAACTAACCAAATCAAACTAAACTACCCACAACCAATACCAAACCAAACTAAGCTACCCGCAAACAATACCAAGCTACGGTAACTAAGAGAAACTACACAAAGAGGGACGCGAGACGCGGACGCGCGATCGCGAGATCCATACCGACCGAAGGATCGTCGAAGAATGAGCTCTCGCCCTTCGCATATTTGTTTGGGCGCGGCCGTGCGTCGTGGCACGTTTGTACCTGTCGAAGAAGAGTGGGGCAAGGGCGAACAACAACCGTGTGACGATCGCGTCGAAGGGTCGTTGTATCTCTATCGAGAAAATAATTCGTGAAATATTTATATCACAGCGAAATCATATTCCCCATCGTTGTTTAAATAATAAGTATTATTAACAATTAATTTAACTGTTGTCAGAAATTAATATTTAGTTGGTGCAATCCAATAAATATTAAAATATTGACAAATTTCTCACGATTAATGTCTCGAACGAGTACTTATTCTGAACCGTAATTGTTATTAATATTTAATCGAACACTGTATGATACTGTGTATGTATCATAAGTGTTTAATTATTTCGGATTAAGTTTTAATTGTTCCAATCAGTAGATATTAAAATATAGACAAACATCTCACGACAAGCTGTGTAACGGGACATTTGTTCTGTTATTACCCACCCATATCATCGCCTCGCAGCATTTTTAACCATATAACGGGACATGAATTTCGGCTGTTCGAAAATAGAAAGATTTTCAATCTTAAAATGGATCAAGCAAAATTTAAGGACCCTCATTTTTCCTTTCTTTATACCCCAGTAAAGATTAGCCTCCGTGTGCCATTTAATTGCAGCAAAAATGACCGCTTCATTTTCTAAGAAAGCAGCTAGTAACATTTTATACAGGACACCCTGTATGCGTATAAATAGATCCGTAAGGTTACGTATTTTTGTAATTTTATTTTCTCTCATAATCTTCAATATTGTCTATTTGATTAACGACAACCAAATTCGAACAGTGTATTTCCAGAATATTTATTAGCTCCTCTGTTAATCTGTTCGAATATTTGTTGAAATATAATCCAGATGCGAAACGTGAACGGCTAACGCAGCACGTTTACCAATAAAACACAGTACACGTATAGATTCTTTCTCACTTGGAGAATAAATGACTTTACGTCGGCCTTTGTTTAAAAAAAGAAAGTTATTAATATTTATCCGCTTCAAATACCTTTATGCCATAAAAGTTACCTTGATTTTGATGGATCTTTTAAATATGTACAAACATCCAATCGAGCGAAGCAGCAAGCTTTTGATGCGAGACTTCCATTCTCGAGAAAATAAATTTTGAAAATTCGTCGGGTACAAATTGACGGACGTGTCTGTCCATTGAATTGCCACAAATAAAATTATTCCTGTTTGTACTGGTGTTTGTAAATATCAACAGTACAACTTGGGGAACGCGTCTGGCCATTACTTGTTATTTCTACTTGCGCTGGTGTTTGTAAACATTGACGTCGGTATATCATTACGTTTGCGTCTCCCACGTAATATAAAGACAAACTTGCTTCTCTCAAACCCTTAAAGCAGTGTTTATTAAGTTTCACCGTACCGTAGACTTCCTTAAATTATTTTTTTTTTTTTAATATTTTTTCAAATATTTCATTTTTTTTATTACTTCTTATTTTAAACTTTTTTTTATTAATAAGAAACTACCACAAAAAAACATTTGTTCATTCTACTTTATCTAGTCATTAGATATGTATATTATAAGAATAATTGGGCTTGTATACAAAAGTAAGAAACATTTTCATTTCGATTTAGAGTAACTTGTTTACGCTAGTTTAACACTTATAAACAGAACTTACAATTAGTCAGAGCTAGATATAGTAATTTGTGAAACATTGACCTGAAAACTTCACCGAAGATCGATAAGGCTATCAAGCGTACGCCTAATACCGACAGTTCAGAACCGTGGATAACTTATCAAGCTACGGTGGTTCATAGACAAACCAAGAGAGTCGAGTTCTTCTTTTGTAATTTACGAACAAAGTGCAACAATTATAGTAAATATTACTCGGTGTTTCCAAATTTATTCGAGTTCGCACCGAAGCTATATTGAATCGTGATCTATTTATATTTATCGCACAAACACCAGGCTAAGTAGAAACAGTCGATAATGATCAGACAGGCTTGCCAAATAGTAATCGCCTGCGTTCCCGACGAATTCTAGAAATCGATTTTCTCTAAAATGAGAAATTGTATCACCGAATCTTCCTTTTCCTTTTATTTTCAATTTGCTATCCACTTTATATAAAAATCAACTTTCACAACAAATTGTAATTTTTGCTTGATGGAGCTGTTAAAAGATGAGATAGATAGTTTCTATTCAAATTACGACGGTAATTGCTGATTATATCGTTGATGATATTACGCTACAGTCCACTGTACCATCCTCATTCATCACGAATGAGTATTACAGGCGACAAATGGTAAATCTCTTAAGATTTCCTCGAACAACTGAAAACATTTATTACAGAAAATTCCTCGCAATGTTCCAGGGATTTCCCAACGGCATCGTCGTCGTCGTCGTTCGTTGGTCGACGTTTTGGAGGATGGAGAGCTGGCGGAAGTCACGAATACGTTCGATGTCCTGTACGACAACCTGCTTCCATGGACGAGCGGTAAGGAAATCCTTTTACCCTTTCGTGTATAGCATCAGTAAGATAAGATGTAATCGATAATCTAGGAGAAAGGCAAACGTAGACGTAACATGGTAAACGTTAAAGAACTTGCATTTTATTAATATAAAATAATGCTGAAATACTTAAATCATATTCTTCTAAGCACATTTTCTGAATACTAAATTTCGAGTACTGTTTAGCAGAAAATTAAAAGACTCATATACAATTCTTGAAGTAGCTAGTAATAATTAATGAAGACTTATCAATTTCCAATGACACAGCTTGCAAAAAATTGGGCATGATTTAATTAGTTAAAGTTTAAGATAACAGTGATAGACATAACAAGACATCCAAGGTAAAGGATATAGATTTTGTTCTAAAGAAATTATTATCATAATTATAATTACATTATATTGTAAAATATTACTTATTACTATAATTAAATGGAAACTTCGTGGTTCGACTCATGATTATATTATAGGTTTGGTTCTTCTCCAAGATTCATCTTATATTAAGTAAATTTCAAAATCAGTAAAAGATGGTTTCTGATAATAATTATTATTAAAAAAGAGAAGAAATAAAAACAGAAATACAATAATAGAAATACATAAATAGAATAAAGCACAGGAATATATCAAAATAAAAAATATACATTGTGAATTAGGAAATCATATGTTCGCGAAAATTGTCTGTAAATTTTCTTGCGAACCATTAATGTGTTATTAGGGCCGTGACGATAAAAATTCCACGAAGAAAAAGCAAAGTTACACCAAGCGAGAAATATTCCACGATAACGGAAATATTGTGGCTACCAACTATTTATTGTCGCACATTATCTCGGAAACGATCGCAACAGTTCCCTCTAGGCTGGTAATCGCTAGTTTCATCTTCTTTCCACTTTCCAAATGAGTTTCATGCCGTTGAAATATACACATAATTACGATTCATCAGAAGTAGTTAATGGAAATGGTTACGTTATATGATCATCAATCATTGGTTTCCCATTTCTGAACATTTTTCCTATCAATTACAGTTTCTCTAACAATTTTCATTCGAAAAGTATATTAATTGAATCTCGCACGAATCGCAGGAAAGTACACTTTTGGTTGCAGTGTTATTTAATCAATTAAAGTTTCAGTCCAATTGTTGACACTATTTCGAGAAGTATGCATTTGATTGCGAGCTATCGGTCATTTTAATTCGCGTTTGAATTGGTTGAAGTTATAGGTATTCTTGAAGGAGGTCGTCAACCCTGACGAAATGTAGGTTAATTAAATAATCGTTCGCTTTACTTCCATTTATACACCGAGTATTCAGTTGAATACATTCTCGTTCTTCTTTATTCATTTTAACATTAAATATACAGTTGTATAGATTTCCGTTTCAACCTATTTCACAGTTATGTCCCATTTTAGTTTAAAAGATCGGTCCTTTTTTAAAGCGGTAAAGAAAATGGGGTTGCAGAGCATTGCGTCCGTTGCCATGTAAAAAGAACTTGTTGACCTACATGACTAATATACTGACGAGTGTCCCGCGCAACCGGGCCAGACTGTAACTTTGAAACAGTTGAAGGTTCAGCTGGAAGTCGTGTGACCAAATGAAATCGTTCAAAGTACTTCGTATTTGTCACATTAGTATTATTCGCGCGTGTCTGACATTTGCGAGATGCAATTCCGTTCTCTTTTTTTAATGATTCTCGTATGTACACGGTCTGTCTAAAAAGAAACCGAACTTTTGCTATAAAAAGAAAACAGTACAAGTAAAGTTTTTACACGCGCGTTTATTTACTCAAAATAATCTTCCTTTTGCGTCAATACAGCGTGTAGACCGTGTAATTAACATTTCGAAGGATCTTTGCAGCTCCTGTTTTGGTAGCCCGTTTAGTACGACGGTTACAGCGGCCTGAATCTCCGAAATGTTGCTCTATAAAAGTCCTTTTCGTTGGAATTGGCATTGTTACCTTGGATCATTCACCCTACTCGCTTGATCTGTCTCCCTGCGATTATTTTCTTTTCCCAAAATTGAAAATTCCAATGAAAGGGACATTATAGCAACGTTTCGGAGATTCAGGCCGCTATAACCGCCGTACTAAACGGGCTACCAAAACAGGAGCTGCAAAGATCCTTCGAAATGTTAATTACACGGTCTACACGGTGTATTGACGCAGAGGGAGATTATTTTGAGTAAATAAACGTGTGTGCAAAAAATTTACTTGTACTTTTTTTCTTTTTATAGCAAAAGTTCGGTTTCTTTTTAGACAGACCGTGTATTGTCCGTTGCTCAGGAGTTGGCGAGGCAGCTCAATTGGCTGTCGCGTAACGGCGACACATTCCCGCATTTTCGTTTACGCTATACTTTTACATATACAGATGATGAATTGACATTTAAAAAAAAATATTAGGTTGTTGCATATGAAATAACTTATAATTCGATCCCGTAGTTGTCTTCATTTTGTTACGTCATTGTGGTGACAGATGTTGCTTGTTTGTAGCACATCAATCTAAAGAATGAAATTTGATACTTTTGAAACTCTATTCGTTTGTTTATAAAACAATGTTCGCATAGCATATTCCGTATTCAACAGTCTAAGAGAACAATGAATAATAATAAATATAAAACAGATTACGTGACCTTATAAAACAGACAAACAAACAAACGTAGGTACAAGTACAACCCTGCTACGCGATAATTTAGATTTTATACATTTTTCCGTTCGTGCACATCCTCGTACATTTTCACTCGCCACAAATGCATAAACATTCGCTGACTTGTAATCACGATTTGTCTAAAAATGATATAATCGATCGTGCTACAATATTCATTGAAATTTGCAGATGTTATCGGCGATCTTACGATATAGACGCTCGTCTACCCTGTCATTTCCACTCTTATCGACGTGTCGGGATCGAACGACACTCGAAGAGCTGCGACTACGCGAGACGCACTCCTGAATCGAGCGTCGACGTCCAACATTTTGGTCTGCCCATCCTGAGCGTCAGCGAGCCCAGTCCACCGGACGAGAACGACCGCGTGGACGAGTATTTGTAGGACTTGCTTGCCGAGGACTTCCTGAAGGAGCTCCTCGTGTGACCCAGCACGATCACTCTATTGATGCGCGTGATCCAAAACGTCCTGTATACGCCAAATTTGAGGTAAACTTCGAAGCAGGACTTTGAATCGTACAGCGACAAAACCGGAGGATCATGGTTCTCGATGAAGCGACGACAATTTCGGAGCGAAATACTCGATCGAATCGCTGCGATTAGCGAGAAGTAAGTCACCGTCATACGGTGTTTTAATTCCGGAATCGATGATATTTTAATCGCGCCATCTATTCATCAAATTCACCGGTCAACATTTTTATTTTACATTGGTGCGCATGTATGAAGCATTCTCGGTTGTACGAAAACCGATTCGAAAGAGGATTTAATATACAATGGATCGGTATCGACGATACGAACCAGAGATGGGCAAGATTTCGTTCGAATAATAGATGAAGGATAAGATCAACGTACAGGTATTCACTCGTAATATTTATTCGATAGAATGGTTCAATTTTTATTGGTTCGTTGTAGTATACTTTATTCGACAATTCAATTCTTTATATTCCACGAGTAGTAAATAAAAAGTTGTTTATCGTTTACTGGATATATTTATTCGAATAAGAATTTTGCCCGTCGCTGGTGGGATCATGGGAAAGCAGTGGTGATTTATGTCAAAACAATTTTTGTTTGTTACAAATTGTTTCGCATCCTCGGTTACGCCACTGCAGGGTAGTAAAGTTCTAGATTACGTGACAGTAAATTCAAAGAGAAATTCTTTGCTGCGATACACTATCGATTGCCACTGTTAACACTTTGTCTACCGGGAGTCTATTCGTAGGCTTTTTAATTCCAATGTCTACCCGTCCGCAATTTATTAACTGTGTCGTTGGTTGTCTACTTACAATGCTCAATTTGAGGAAACAGAGAGGGATTTTAACGTACGTTATAACAGTATGCACAAGTTATTGTCAGCCTACGTTAATATACGGTGACTGTAGAAAGTATTCATACATCGATCAATTTCTTTTTTATAAACAATGATATTCTACACATTCTTGGGAATCTTTAGAATAGATTTAGTAGAAAAAAGAATTATTTATTTATATAAGTTGCGAAATTAACACGAGAAAACAATAAATCGATAGAAATATAGAAGCAATAAGTATCCGTACATTTGTATTTATTTATTTTACTGCTTCAAACCATAAATGGCTTATACACCATACAATAGTTGTGATAAATACAATTTAGTTACATCAAATTCTTATATTACAGTCTTTGAGAAAACTATTAATAATTGTTAACCCTTTAATTCGTACATTTGTTAAGTTTTTAATACTTCATGAAAGGAAACGAAATTTACATTAATTTATAAATAATTAATACTTTGTGGAATTTCCTTTTGATTTTATAATTGCTGTAACTCATCTTGACATTAAATTAACTAAGTGTCGATGTTATTCGAGGTGGGATCTTTTTCCATTCGTCTATTAGAGCATTTTTTTAAACTTCTTTATTGGAAATTTGATGTTTTCTAATTCGTACGAAGCAATAACCTGATGTGTTTATGTTACGAAATCTACTGTGAATGTTTCGTCATAAGAATCGTACAAATACTTACTGCTTCTATACTTTTACCCACTTTTCACATTTGTTTGTTAATTTCACAAACTATATTAACTAGTAAATGTTGTTCGGACTATATCTATCTTAGAGACTTTCGAGAATATATGTAAAATATCATTGATTATAAAAAAAGAAGTTAAGAAACTACAATTTCACAGAAAAGTTTGTTGGGAAATTGATCGCTGTACGAATACATTCTACACCCACTGTAGCGAAGATTGTTTCTTTATAAATGAATATATGTATACTGTCCTTCTTGAAACCAAACGATTTTTGTAAACAACAGCATTAGAGGAGATATTGAGGTTACTTCATTTTAGTGGGACATCCTGTATAGTAATGCAAGGCTCATGCTGAAATCTATTTGCCAACAAGCCAAGAACTCTGTTCAATTAATCGCCTTGATTAATTCGCGACTTCAAATTCTAATCCTGGTTATGACAAAATTATGAAAATCATTTTATTTTATACGCTACATTTTTACAACATTGATATTTCAAAACGTATTTTATAATTTTTGTCATCGCCCTAACGATACAAATTTGGGACGTCCAGCTTCAGAATTTTATTATTTTCGTCAGTACTCGGTATTAGAAAATATCTGCCGGTCGCGAATGTGTTAAGATTAAAAATTTAAGTTTCTGTATACAGGGTGTCCCAGAATTAGTGTGAAAACCAGAAATGGAGGATAGCCGAGATGATTTCGAACCATAATTTTCTTTGCAAAAATGATCGGACGGTGCTTCGTTTTTGAATTATCAGTGAAGAACCACCGACCAATCACAGCACCCGAGTAACACGCGCTCAGCCGCGAGAGGCTGGTTCGAGGCAAAACGCTCGGACCAGCGCGCGCTATTCGGGCGCTGTGATTGGTCGGTGGTTTTTCGTTAATAATTCAAAAACGAAGCATCATCCGACATTTTTACAATGGAAATTGTGGTTCAGAATTATCTCAGCTACACCCTGTATAACATACAATTTAAATACTTTTATTTAGTTTAAACAAGCATTAAGAAGAACAGAGGAAAACGAAAGAATTGGAAAAAACTTTTGATTCGCCCTAATATGACGGATGCGTCGTGTGATTTGTAAAAGGCTACGTGTGTCCAAGTCTACTTTCGCTGTTCTGTGCCTCCCCATTTCTCCTTTCTATGCTTCCATGGCGGCATTGTTAACCGGCAATCGATGGAAAATTAATTGAACACAGCGCAACACGTTAAGACATCGAAACTTGCCGTTTGTCTTTTTACACGATTCTCTAAAATCGAGGACACAGAAAATTTGGAAGCACGGGAACGCTAGATAATGATGTCGTGCGTTATATGTACGTGTGCGCGTCGATAGAGACACGGTGAGTAGAAAAGAAAATTGTCCAGAAACGAACAGGACTGGATTTAAAGGCAGTGTATATAAAGATAAACAAAGAATACTATCAAATAATATATTTTTTAGTTTATTGAGAGAATATATAAAATTAGAAAATGAAAGAGAACATTCTCTTAATTTTTATAACAAAGTGAAATATATATCATTTGAACAAGTACTAGTTTTGTAAAGAGACTTTTAATATCTCTCTGCTTACTTTGCAGATTAACGATAAGAGATAAACATTTCAAACGAAATTTAAATTCTAGAAGTGTGAGAAAGAACACTGTTCCGTTCGACTCGATAATTTCGATAGTTGTGTTATTACTAAATTATGTTTCAAGTAATCGGCATTGTTGGTGAACGTATCGAATTTAAAAATCCGCGAACCTGGTGAGAACAATTTGAACAAGAAAATTTGGAAACGCGAGCAAATCGAACATTTCCCCTACCAAACGTGACACGCTCCATATTTACAGTCGTGTAGTTTAAGGAAACTGTTTTTATCAGTGCTCAAACGCAAAGTTCGACCAAAGTCAATATTACGCATCCTGTTTCACGACACGTTGACGACTTCGAATAAATTCTTATGTGAATTGTCCTTCCGTTTAATCAATTTTTAGCAACGAAAGTACATTTCCTAAGCGTAAATGTTAAGTAAACCGACGAATTCTCAAACTCTCCTTTCTGAAGTCTCCAATGATTACATTTAAATACATGTTCCTTTACACAAGTTCCTTCAACCTAATATTGATTTTATATTCAATGTTATTAATTCGATTCATTTATTAACTTTCCAATGACCTCCGAGAATGGTTTCTAAGCTTTATGATCGTGTTATTAATCAAGTAGACGTACATTGCTATTTATTTTCTACTCGGTTGTTTCTATATCCAACGAGATTTAATAATAAAAGTGTAATTAATACGAGAGTAAGGATAAGCTCGACCATAAGCTCGAAGAAAACAAAATCATTTCTGGAGATCTCCATTGGAACGTTATGTGATCGATTTTACTGCATACATATCATTACAAATATTCATTACGTGTTTTTTAAGCACATGCAATTATGCGTTCGCAAACTTCCATAAATTTTGAACGTATCTCTTATCTCGCCTCTTTGACAAATGCATGGCGTTCTATTCCCTTCTAATGTCTAAGACACACTTAATTATACAATTAGTAAATAATTTAAATAATGCACTGTCGATATTTCATGGAATTTTTCTCATCCAACAAAAATGAAGGGAGAGTTTGAAATTCGTGCGATCATTATCACTTATCAGGGCTCATTATTACGTGGGAACAATAGATTGTGAAATATGTGCGACAGATTCAGGTATTTATTCGGTTTACCTTGGACATCGAGAATCATAAAATTATCGATCTAGTTCATCGGTATCGTTTTATTCGTAAATTTTATTACTCGTCTATTACGTGACGCCATTTTGGACCAATCAGTATGATAAAGCAGGGGCCATGACTTCGTCGTCCCAACATTGAATTTTTGCAATATTTACACATTTATAAGTATGTGTATAACAACATATATAATTATATTAGGTGGGCTAGAAAGTAGTGTCGTTTATTTTACATTAAATTCGAACAAATTTTTAATAAATTTCTATTTTGAATTAATAATATAATCGACCTCGTTATCAACAGCCTTTTCCCATCTAGTGAGCAAATTTTTAATGCCAGATCGATGAAAATCAATGAGTCGATGAATGATAACTTTACATTACTTTCCAGTCCACCTAATGTATCTATATGTACATACACGCCCACTCAGAAGTATGTGGACACTTCCTTAATGGAAATAAATATCTAATAAAAATTGCGAATCTATTGATATCGATTATATCATTTATGTTTCGATATGTTTTATTAATAGTTTTTTTTTTTAATATCACATTAATAACGATAAAAAACTACAGAATTTTGAATGTTAAAATTTCTTTTACCAAACTTGGACACTATTAACTTCTTCATTGTATTCGAAGTAATATTATCTCATTTGTTTCGTAATACTTCGACATAAATATTTTTTATATATTGAAGATTCTTTCAGAACTTTTCTATCTAAACAATCCCATAGTTCCACTATAAAATTGAATATATGGCAGTCAAAATATTCAATATTATCAAATGTTGTTAAATACACATCCAATATAGAATTTAGCAGGGAAAGTTGTGTAGTAATAATTTACGATGTAGATAAATTATTTATCGAAGGTAGCAAGTGCCCACATATTTATGAACTATGTGTATATACATTTAAACATATGCATGTATACATATATATAACAGGAATAGAATTTTGTTTTATCGAGGATAGACTAGCGCGTTTCTTTTTTCCAAACCTAATGGAAACTCACTTCAATTCGAATGTACGTTGTTTACACGAGATGTTTACTTTCACGTACAATTTATTATTCCATTTCATTCCATCGTTACAGAACGATACGATGCTCTCAAATTTCAGGGACCAAGTAAATAATTATAAAAATACAACGGAAAATTCATATTAGCTTCGTTGCTGAATATTTTTTAGCCACTACAGAGAGATCCACCTGGAGTACTCGTCCTTGTAAAATTTCATCGTCGCGTTGATACTTCTAACGACAAATTAGAATGGAGGGATGATATCGAAAAATAGATTCCATTTATTATTCGCATTTTTATTCATACTCGATTGTACTTAAATAATAAACGACGGTAAATGCACATCTCAAGTTGCTTCTATCTATCCTAAAATATCGTAAATTATATATTATACACAATGTATTCGATTAATAATAATATCATTATCGTTCGATTAAATTATAAATTCCTTGTGAAATCATAAATCATCCCTAACACGAGTGCAATATGCATTGCAAAGGTGAACATATCTTCTTCTAATATTTGTCAAGGGAATAATCTCTTAATCGTCTAATCTACAAACATTTTCGTTTGAAACCTCCAAGATTATCGTTTGGATATTTAATTAACTATGTGTCTGGTTGCGTAAAAGCAGGTACGTTTTATTTCCACTTCACAAACATGAAATTTTAATGGCGTATGGGAGAGATCAGGATGGCCAAGAAAAGTATGTGGGATTTATAAAAAATTTTCGTGACTTCTCTGTTCCAAAGTGTCCAACTACGAATCTTGTCGCACGTATTAATCCAACCTAAGTATATGACTAGTACACGACGTACGTATCTATAATAATCACATTATAGTATCTATAAAAGCAAATCGATAATGTAACCTTAGCTCTTACGATCGCCACGATTCTCGTATGTACATTATCATTGTTTCGCTCATTGATCTATCGCGAGCCTCGATGCTACGCTCTTGTACAAGGTGTTCGGTGTAAAGTGTTACGAAGCTGTAACGCTTTACACGAGACGTCCTGTACAATTATACGTTCCTCCCGAAACATTTATGTATATAATCATGAACAACGCGACCGTGCTGTGACACGATCGAGTCGGAAACCCGAACAATTTTCCCAATTTTATTGTATTAATCAAGGTTCGAAGACAACAGCACTGGCTTAATTATTTGCTCGGTAGAGAATCTTGAAATGTATTCAGTTGTCCAATTGAAACGACGATTCGTTGAATTGAAGCGATGAAAGAAAGAAATTGAGTGTAATAAACGATATACATCTATTTTTAGTAATACAGTTGTTTACTATATACGCTGAGAAACGAAATACAATAGATTTATTCAGACTGGAGACGAGCAAAATTTTATTCGAATAATGGATAACGAATGAAATAAATGTACAGGAATTCCATCGCGACGATTATTCGATTTAACAGTAAAATTTGTTATTCGCCCATTGCGAACTAATTCTGTAATTCAAATTCAAATTTTTACTCGATGAGTGATGTATAAAAAGTTGTTTAAATTTTATTCGTTACTCGAAACACGTATGTAGATAAGAATTTTGCTCATCCCTGGGTCAGACACTTGCTTAGCTGTACATTGATAATATAAGAGAAATGGATGTTGCTTGAATTTACTTAGGTAAATTGTTTCTGTCGTAACAGGGTAAACGTTAAAGAACATGCATTTTAATTATACAAATTAGTGTCGGAATATTTAAACCATATTTCCACGTCCAAATAAGGGATCACGAAACCACCGTAATTGCGAGAAGAATGCCGAGTTTCGAGCGCTATCGAGCAGAAAATTAAGCGACATGTATAAAATTTTTGTAGAGAGTAATGGTCAATGAAGACTTATATACATATATGTATGTATCTACAAGTATACACTATACTCGTACGCAAATCGTAGTGAAAGATTTAATCGATAAAATAATATGCGATAATATTATTTTTATTCTCAATTGTACAGAAATATCGAATCTCTGCGGAAGACGCTTGAACGTGTGCTGTATTATTGTACAAAGTGTTCCACTAGAGTCAGGTCACCTTAGCCACGTGTAGTCCGTATTTTTTTATTTCATTTTTGTCGAGCCTCGCTCGATGTCGGACTGCAAACGATTAATACACTTAATTCAAATAGCGCGATGAACTGTTACTTATGAACTTTATATGATTTCAAGAAGAACACATACAGTGGGTGTAGAAAGTATTCGTACACCGATCAATTTCAAAAAAAAAAAACTGTGTAAAATTGTAATTTATTAACTTATTTTTCATAAACAATGACATTCTACATATTCTCGGAAACTTCTAGAATAGATAGATTACAAAAAAAGAAAAGCTATTTATGTAAGTTGCGAAATTAACAAGAAAAAACCAATTAATCGATAGAAATATTGAAGCAATAAGTGTTCGCACAACTGTTTAAAAGTACTTTACTGGAAATTTGATGGTTTCTAATTCGCACGGATCAATAAACTAATGTGTTTACGTTACAAACTCTGCTGTAAATGGTTCGTCATAAGAATCGTACAAATACTTACTGCTTCTATACTTTTACCCACTTTTCGCATTTTTTTGTTAATTTCACAAATTATATTAACTAGTAAATGTTGTTCGGACTATATCTATCTTAGAGACTTTCGAGAATATATGTAAAATATCATTGATTATAAAAAAAGAAGTTAAGAAACTACAATTTCACACAAAAGTTTTTTGGGAAATTGATCGCTGTACGAATACATTCTACATCCACTGTAGCGAAGATTGTTTCTTTATAAATGAATATATGTATACTGTCCTTCTTGAAACCAAACGATTTTTGTAAACAACAGCATTAGAGGAGATATTGAGGTTACTTCATTTTAGTGGGACATCCTGTATAGTAATGCAAGGCTCATGCTGAAATCTATTTGCCAACAAGCCAAGAACTCTGTTCAATTAATCGCCTTGATTAATTCATTAATACAACGAATCGAAATGAGGCAACGACGTACCGTGATTTGAATTTCGTATTTTGAACAAGATTTTGGCAAATACTAATACGTTATACGGTGTTAAATCGTTAAAGTGATTGCGATTTTAATTCATACTTCGATGAACTTAATGTTGTTGGTATTATGTGCATGAATTTGAATGATATTTTGCTGATGCAATCGATAGTTAGCTATTAACCCTTTGACCGCGAAGGGCGTACATATAGGCCCTCGAGAAATGGGCTCAGAGAAATGTTTGTAATCGTTAAATCAATTTAAAAAAAATATCATCTTACAGGGGATGATGAGACGAAACTTTTTTATATTTACAGTTTATCCATAGGACGGTCAGTTTCGAAAATAAAAATTGAGAAGTTAGAAGTTTGTTGGAAAAAAATGAATTTCAGGTAAAAGGTGTCCTCTAAGTTTTCAATTTTTATCTCTGTGACTAAACATCGGATGAATAAACTGTAAATATTAAAAAGTTTTCTTTTGCTATTCTCTATAAGGTGATATTTTTTTTAAATTCGATAGTTTAACTGATTTTTTTTTTCTTTAAGACAACTGCAACATCAGACCACTTCGAGATCTCAAGAAAAAGGTTTTTTAAGTTCTTAATTTTTATTTTTGAAACTAAACATTCTATGGATAAACTATAAATAGCAAAAAGATACGTCTTATCATTCCCTAGAAGCTGATATTTTTTGTAAAATTCACACCTCTACGCCTCTTAGAATTTCTTGCAAAAATCGTCCCGCAATCAAAGGGTTAAGCATTGTTTAATCAGTCACCATTTAAAATAAATCCGAGATACAACTAGTAGATATTACATTGATTACGTTAATTATATTTTATTATTATTATTATTATTATTATTATATTTAATATATATTGAATTAGTTTTTTATTCTCATAAGTAAAAAATAATCAATACTATGACGCTTCAACTTATATTTTAAAACAATAACACTGATATTTATAAACAATTGGTATCGACTCGTATAAAAAGAAAGATACTCATTCGTAATTATTATCGCTTAAAATTCGAGTCAAAAGTAAACAATCATCGATGTATGTATTTTGTATCCATCTTTAATTGTACAAATTAACTTAAATATCTCGCGCACAACATGTCTAAAACTTATACAACGAAAGCATGCATTGTAAAATCTACAAATAAACGGTTACATTCAAACATTCGCCAAATGTAAATAACGAGTACACGATTCTTGGATAAAAAAAAAAATAGATAGCAGCATGAGACTTGTAACGAATCAAGACAAATTTTAGCTGCAATGTTTAAATAATCATAGCTTTAATAAAGAGACCAAATATGTAAAGACGAATTCATATTCTCATAGAAAGGATCCAGTGTTAAGAAAAATGTAATCGTGCAATTTTTGCAAAGAAACGTGAGAGTGACATGTATTAAAGTGGCTGTAGTATTTCTGTATATATACATTATACATATATACGTGTACTAAGATTAAAATTCTAATCATGTTGATCCGAGACAGATCAGTGCTGTATCGACCCATTATTTAATCAACGATACTCGTACAGAGTTGCCCAAATTTTCTATCAGATATTTTGCAAATTCACGTGGAAAATTAATTAGAGGAAAAGCGTAGGAATAGAAACTGTATGATATATGGGATAGTTAATGCGTACAACGATGATCTACGAAATCGCAAACGAAAAAGCAATCTTTCTTGAGAACTACTCGTCAAAGCAATTTCTTACATTGGAAGAATTGGAGTTTATTTTAAAGAATTAAACTGTGCAAAATTTTACTCAGGAAATAGATAACGAATAAAACTAATATTTATTTATGGTTAGACATTTTATGTACATCTGTACGAAAATCAGTATTATTTGCAATGCTTGTTGAAACACATTCTTCAGCTTGTATTTGATCAGGTTGATTTTACCAAACTATAACGAGTAAATAAATTAAAATTAATTTACTTTGTTTCAAAGACCGATGAAAAGTAACATTTTGCATTATTTGAAAACTTTTAATCTGAAAACATATCCGGTCCTATACGCATGTGGACAATGAATTATTAATATAGAACGAACGATGTACGTAAAGAGAGAATATTACATGAACATTACTCCAGTGGAGCGTATATCAACACATCAGAAGGCAGAAATCTATTCACTCTTAAATATTTGTAATTCATTTTTCTCTTCTAAATAGCTCCGGCGAAATCACACTTTTTACCCAATAAATTCTGTCTTGCGTATTGTAATTATTTGATTTATGGCAATTAAAGAAAAATTAAAATAAATATAAATATATTTATAAATATTAATCTTGTTATTATCATTTATATCCATGACATGCTTACTTTCAAAATCTACAATCATCAGCCAGTGCCCTGGGAAACGAAGCATTCAAATTTATCGAGAAATTGCATCGTTTTTTTTAGCTTTATTTAACCTTTTAAGGGTGCGCAGGAACCAGAGCCGAACCAGACAAGGATAGATAGATACTTGTCTCTCCAATGATGCTGTGATAGAGAGGAAGATACAACAGAAGGAGAGACAAGGACAGGGCGATAGACTGCAACATGATTTTTCAGGTGAAAAATTTGTAAAATGTTCAGTTCATTTTTTAATGAATGTAACATAAAAATGCAAATATAAAAAAGTAAATAACTTTCATGTACCAAATATTAAAATGAATATTATTGTAATTTATGTATATTTACATACAATATCATCTTGTACACATTGTTTATACAATTGCTGTTTTAGACATGAATAACATGCTTTACATGAATATGTAAAATTATAACTTAGAAAGAAATTTAAATTTCTTAAATTATATAAATTTTTGTACCAGATCATCATTTGTACATTAAGTTAGCATGTTAATCGAACATGTAGGACACTTTTATCACACTCTACAATCCATTGTTTGCTAAATTTCTGTAAAAATGTGTAAAGACTGGAAACAAGTAACTCTTACTGTATTGTTTCTAAGATAACAATTATACAAATCTAGTGTGTACTAATCTGCTATTTTAATTTTACAAAGGTATTATTTTCCATGAATTTGTTGTTTTAAGTGATACTACTATTTAAAAAATTTGAATGAAAATCAAGTACTAATTAGTATTTAAATAACATAAAATTTACGTAAAAATAAGTATTGCTATTCATACAGTTAAAGAGATATGCCACCTTTAGAGTGAAACAAAATATTGAGTAACTCAAATTCTGATATTTTAGTTTTAATGAAATTGGCACAATATTCTAAATATCATTGCCTACTCTACGACATATAATTTTTGTTATGCAAATAATTTACGAAATATATTAAAAATATACCTCGTGAAAACAGCCCACTTCCTTTGCAGTGGCAAAAATTCTACAATTTTTGTAATTTTAAATATTCCATATGTCATATGATAGGGATTACTCGAAGAATAACATTGCTTCATTTTTTATTTTCAAATACTGATTAAGCAAGTAAACATAAAAAAAACTTTTTAAAAGCTGAATATACACTTTATTCGTAAAAATAAAATTCATATTAGTCGAATATATATAATTCTTACCTACAATTCATGACAATACTCTCTGTTTTGATACTGACAAAGGTGGTGTAACCCTTTAACTCAAACTTGAAATTAAAGTCACGTATATTTGCACTTGATTAATAATTACTTAATTATTCATATATGATGTAACATACTTATCTATATACGTGACACAATATTAATACATATTCGTTAATTTTCCATATATTTCTATGTTGTGTGGTAAGGAGTATACATATAGACATATAGATTAAGGGACTAAAATTAATAATGGGCATTCAACAATGACTATAAATCTTGTCTTACACAATTACTATAGACTTGGATTAAGCAAATTTAAATTTTATTCAACCTACAGCATTTAATCTAGGTTTGGAACACTTAGTCTAGTGGTGAGAAATTGGTGTTTACTGTTCCCTCATACTTTGACGTACATACTTCTCTTAGTACTCATCAATGTACTAAGTACGTATCAATGAATTGCACATATACAACTCCTTTCATGCAAACTACATTCATTTCTTTCACAGCCTTGTTGTGAAAATATAATTTGAAAGATAATTTTAATACATTGTATCTTGCATATGTATCGGATATGCTTCTGCAGTAGAGCTACCTTTGTAAAGGAAAACTGCACTGCTAAAAACTTTGTCACTTTTTTCATCTATATGCTAGAATTTTACTCCAAAAGCCTTAAGTAAACATTTAATGGCTTTCGCAATACCTATCTACAGTTGAAAGTCTGTATGTACAATGTATAACATACTGGCGCACTGTACTGGGAACTAATTATGTTTCTAAACAGTGCACTTAGATCTTTGTCACTGTTATATAAGATCTTGAATCAAGTCCGCCTCTGAACCACAGAACTGATGAATAGTACTTTCCTCGTAACTATCATTGCAAGCACTGTCATTATTACTGCAAAAGCTTTCGTTCTGTGACTCTTGACTGAACCTTACATTACCAAGTTTTGAATTTATTGAGCTTTCTGTTCGAGATGTATCGCTAACATTTGTATCATCCAACCCCAATGTTACATCTAAGGAAGATTCATGTTTGGATTCTTGACTAAAAAGAGAATCGTCCGCATCTGTTACAGATTTATTTTCAGAATCTGCTTCAGAATTTCTGTAAATGGATTGTGGTGAAAGAGACTGTTTAACTTTAAGTAACTTTCCCCCATTTGTTTCTTCCGATTTATTTAAGTTTTGTATTAACTCTGCCCAAGGATCTTCCAAAAAAGATTTCACATCTATGTATCTCGATATGTCAATCTGTTTGCGCGCATCCTTTTGGTAACCCTAGATATGAAGAAACACATTCGACATCGCCCATTAAGACAACATAGCGAAGCTAAGGATAAGAATAAACTACAGCAAATTCTATTTACAATTACCTTTTTTTGACCGTAAAATTGTTTACCAGTGTGCTTATAAGGAGAGTACGAATTATTGAAATTTGATTTTGGGGTTGCATGATAGTTGTTCCTGTAATGGTTAAGTCCACTGCTACCTGAATTACGATGACTACGATTACCTCCACAACCATACCAATTACCACTCTGCCCCTTAGAATCTGGTGTACTGATGCCCAAAGGAATAAAATCGTTTCCAGAATTTGCTTGACTCTCATTTGACGAATTACACTGATAATTATCACTTTTAATATAGTTATAACCTGTCCTGTTTTTACGGTCGTGTGATTTCCAATTATAGTTTTGCTTTGCCCTGCTGCTGCTTGGCGTACTTAACGGAGACTTCTTCATTTTAAAATTCTTGTTTACACTACCTTTTGCTTCACACGTTCTACAGATATTTACAATTAATGTTGTCTATAAAACAAAATACTAAAATGACGCCATATTATTTATCTTATGGCGACTGAAGACGACCAATCGATATCTCGAAACGACAGCGTCTATTTTATATCGATATGACTAAAATCGATGCAACACGACTGTGCTTTCAAATTTTATTTTGTATTTTCTTTGTTATTAACTAAATAATTCAAACATGTATAAACGAAAACTTGTTATTCGTTTATGTACAAAATAAGATTTTCACAACAAAACAAATTACTAGTTTTCCGACCTCACATTCATATTACACTAATAAACCAGCCTTTTAAAACAACGAATGGGATGTGTAATTAGGTAATTACTCCAGAGGAATGAGCAGCACTATAATTGTTAATAATTATCCTTTATTAGTCATTAAATTCATAGCACTCATATATTTTCATATATAGGAGAACTAATTTTTCACATATATTCACATCTCTTACTTTTATATATTCATATAATTTTGCATTGTAATTATCATAATTCAACTTCTAATTGTTGATTTGTAAAATAATAATTGACTGATATGAAATTGTTTAAATAAATAGAAATACCGACAATTTGGTGCCATCTCTCAACGAACCGCCCAAGTTTGTCGTGAAATAGTTCCCAACTCGCATTGTTAGATGTCGCAACAGACATGAAATTATTAAAACAATAAATTCTCTGCTTTTCTCTGCATGTAAATGTAATTTTACATTATAGTTATCATAATTCAACTTCTAATTGTTACTTTGTATACAAATAATTGACGAATATCAAGTCTTTTAAATAAATAAAAAAAACATAATGTGGCGCCATCTCTCGGGGAATCCCCTAAGTTTGTCGCGAAATAGTTTCCTCACCGCACCGCTAGATGTAGGCACAGACATGAAATAATTCAAAACATAAATTCTCTACTTTTCTCTGCATATAAATGTAATTTTACATCATAATTATCATAATTCAACTAATAATTGTCGATTAAAATACTAATAAATGTCTAATCCCTAGTTTTTTAATAAATCAAAAATACCGGAAAAATGTGGCATCATCTAGTGGCATGAGTTGGGAACTATTTCATGACAAACTTGGGTAGTACGCAGAAAGATGGCGCCACATTTTTTTGTATTTTTATTTATTTAAAAAACTTGATATTAGTGAATTATTTGTGTACAAAGTAACAATTAGAGGTTGAATTATGATAACTATAATGTAAAATTACATTTATATGCAGAGAAAAGTAGTGAATTTATGTTTTGAACAATTTCATGTCTGTGGCGACATCCAGCGTCTCGAATTGAGAACTATTTCACGACAAATTTGGGCGGTACGCTAAAAGATAGCGCCACATTTTTTTTGTATTTTTATTTATTTAAAAAACTTGATATTAGTCAATTATTCTTGATCAATTTGTGTTCGTTTTCGAACTAAACGACTCGGTTTCGAATCGAGCAGCTCGTTTGTTTCGAGTACTCGCCCGATTATTCGAGCCGAGCATCCGACTGCACTATCTCCTATTACTTGCATTACTTCACTTCTAGGAGGGACTGTACAACGAGGACGGAGCTGCCCACCAATTTACTCTCTCTCTCTCTCTCTCTCTCTCTCTCTCTCTCTCTCTCTCTCTCTTTCTTTCTCTCTCTCGGCAGGCTCTTCAGGTCTCTAGTATTAATAAAGTCCAGTGGTTTCTCCCCACCATGTAACCGAACCATATAATCATCGACGCACGATGTTCAAGAGGTTCCGTCGTCGCGGTCGTTGCAGTATCGACAAGGATAAAGAAAAAAAGAAAGGCTTCTCAACGAATGACAGCGCGCAAAACCGATCACGCGGTCGAACCAAGAGGTTCGCTTTCGGGTCGGTGTCAGGGACCGTTTCGCGTGTGCGTGTATTCTTGTATGTGTGCGCCAGTATCTCACAACAAATATGTCCGTCGTGGTGGGGAGTACGTTTTCCCGTTTGCCGTTTCGCATATTTCTTCCCCCGCATTATTATCATGTAGTTTGACATAGGTGAACTCTTTGCGTGTTGTCTCTTTCGGGCACGGAAAAGTACAGGTGTTCGGAACGCGGGTGTATGGTGGTGTATGGTTTACACATTGGATCGACCGTTAAAGCCGAAGGAAGGAAGAATTTTCTGCATCGGGAACGCGAGACGAGGATCGTTTCATCGCTCGATGAGAACGATGCGCGAGTTAGTTCTCTTCCTCGGTAATTAGAACGATTATTTAATCATGTTCAATTCGCGAGGAACCAGAGATGATCGTGGGCAGCCAACGGCGTGAGTCTCGCGATTAACGGTAGGTGTGGAGTTTCTCTGACCGAGTCGAAAGCGACGACGTGTGTGCGCTAAACGTTGGGTTCAGCGGTCGTGTTCACCGGCTACGCCTAGGTGAGAAATGCGGTTCTGAATCGCGACCGTGCGCCGATCCTGTGCAATCGCCGAACAGGTTGTTTACGGAAGGGGTTGGTCCCTTTGTTACTGTTACGTGCATTACATTACGTGTACGTGAACGCTCGTGGACGGGTGTCCGCGCGTGTGTGTACGTGCGTCCTGCGTGTATGCGTGTTTGGTGTTTGGCAATCAAGGATATATTTCTTCGGAAGGACGGGCCTGACACGGAAAGACGGAAGGAAGGAAGGAAGGAAGAGGAGGGTAGCAGGGTAGCAAGATGGCGGGGTCCTTAACGTGGTCGTGTACTTGTTGCCTGCGGTTCAAGTTCAGCCCCGAGGAGATCGAGCAGCGTTACAAAAGTCAGGAGATCGATCGGATGCTGGAGAAGGATCGTCAAGCTCTTCGACGACAGGTCAAGCTGCTGCTCCTCGGGGCGGGCGAGAGCGGAAAGTCGACATTCCTTAAACAGATGCGAATTATTCACGGAATTAAATTCGAGGTAGGACATCCTCGATTTCTGGGACGTGATTGTTTCGTTCCCGACACGATCTGTCGACGTACCTTAACGGACGCTCGAGAATGATTTTACGCCGATGCCATGAATCATTCACGCGTAGGGAACTCTGATTTTAATTTGCAGGTTCTGTCAATGTTATTGTAGCTGTCGATTTTAAGTACTTGTCTCGGAGAAGACGGTTGACTTAAACATGTGATTTAAGAGTGTATGAGAAAGTAGGTCTTAAGTATGGATGAACTGTCTTTGTAATTTTTCATTTAAAACCTTTCGAATGTTGTTCGGCTACCTGTTACTCATTTCTATTTATGTAAAGATGCAGTAACGTTTAACTATAATTCTTAATTGATTTATTTGCAACTTAATCTCATTAAAGCTAGTACATATGAATAAAACACGTAAAGTGATAGGAACATGCATGTACAAGTAATCTATAAGGAATATTTATAACAGAAAGTTTGGTACGGACCAGAGATGGGAAACCTGCATATTCTTGCATATTTTGGGAATCAAATTTAAGTATAACTACGATGAAACACCAATTATTTTTGTAACCGTTTTAAGTTTATGTTCTAAACTTAAAACAAATCATTTTTACGAATAAGCTCTGACTGACCCCTTTTGTATTTAATCTGTTGATTTGATGGAGCAAGTCCTGGACTTGTTTTCTCATTGATGCTTATATGTTTATGCTCAAGAGTATTAGGCTTTTTTTTTTACTTTTTAACAGGAGAAATTAATGAAGAAATTGCCATCAAATAGTTTACTGCCCCATAGTAAACTGGTGAGTTCCAGACCAATGTTTACTAACATTTGTTTGTTTATTTTTTATGAATACTGCACATAACTTTAATGAAAAAATATTTGAAAATATGTATATCTTGCAGACTCAACTCCTTGCATATTATAAAATACTCATTTTACATAATAAATAATACATTTAGTAAAAAAGCATTATGATTACATTTCATTCTAGAATTGTTAGATGAACTCATGGATAAACCTTAAACAATCTTCAGTCACTCAATAGTTCATTAGTACATAATTGGTTTGAAAAGATTGTTCAAATAATTACATAAGAGTGTCACACCTAACAGTAAAGCCAGATAAATCTGACTAATAAGTCCAACTAGCAAATCCAAGACAAAATGCAGTAATATTACTTTTCATACTAAATCTATTAGTATTACTAAATTATAAACACAATGGTAAAAGATTAACCATTCTAATTTATTTAATCACTGTTCTATGGGTGGCATCTTGTCCTTTTTTTGGTTTGATCCATAAATAAAACAAGGAGAAAACAAATTAAAAAATTATCCTTTTGTTCCTAGATTTCTAAAAAGATATTAGTTAATATTTTGGTAAGTATCTCTTTATAATTTTGATAAAATTGACAGTATATAAAGTGTCCAACTTTATAATAATGGTAAAAGGTTCCCTACTCATGGTGTAGATCGTTAAATGTACATGTTCCTATCAGTTTATTTATTTTACAACTTATCATGCTTCTAATTTCTAAATACACGTGTTGTATTACGAGAAATAGGTTGTAGGCTACACATAAGAATGTCAAAAATATGTAAATCCTTTTACATATAAAATTATGCATCATTTATACATATCATATTTTTTATCATTCATATTCTTTTTCCTTTCAGCCTGAATTAATCAAAGAATACCAACATATAATTTATCAAAACATAATTAAAGGAATGAAGGTGTTGGTGGATGCTCGTGACAAATTAAATATTCCTTGGGAAAACTCTAAAAATTATGATATTGGTTACCAATTACTGAAATTCGAAAATACTATGGTACTAGATGCTAGGTTGTTTCTCCATTACGTACCAGCTTTGCAAAGCTTATGGAAAGATGCATCAATCAGAAAAGCCTTTGATAGACGAAGAGAATTTCAATTAGTAAGATATTTGTTTATGTATATTATTAGTTATAATATGTTTTGTGTTATGCTTACACTAATTGTTATTAGTTATTATACAAATAGTCAATAATAGTCACACTTTTTAGCATAATAAAAATTACTTAGAATACTTTCTCAAACCAACAAATTCAATTTGTTTATACTCTTAGTCATTTCAATTCCATTGAAATAGAGCAAACAATGTTACTATCTTTAGTTGTTTATAACTGTTTTATGTATTATACATGCTTTTATATGTTATACTTTAAAAGTACATTTTTTATTCCAGAGTGATTCAGTTCAATATTTTTTGGACAATCTTGACAGGATTGCCAGAATGGTAATGTTCAATTTATCTATAATTTTTTAGGAATTTAAAAAATATATATTGCATTTTTAAATGTTAACTAATTTTTTGCAGGATTATGTACCTACACATCAAGATATTTTGCATTGTAGGAAAGCTACTAAAGGAATTTCAGAGTTTGTTATACAAATTAATAATATCCCATTTTTGTTTGTCGATGTTGGTGGACAGAGATCTCAAAGACAGAAGTGGTATCAATGTTTTGATTGTGTTACTTCTATACTTTTTCTTGTGTCATCATCTGAATTTGATCAAGTGTTGTTAGAAGACAGGTGTGTTACAATTGCATTGACATTCTTCTATAAAAAAAACGATCAAATTATTAAATGATATACCTTATTTACAGGAGAACCAATCGATTAGAGGAATCGAGAAACATATTTGACACGATAGTTAACAATATGATATTCGGTGGAGTGTCTATCATTTTGTTTTTAAATAAAACTGATTTGTTAGACAAAAAAGTGAGATCACCAGACACAAACGTTCGTTGGTACTTTCCAAAATTCACGGGAGATTCGCATTCCATGAAGGATGTGCAAAATTTTATATTGCAAATGTTTGTGTCTGTCAAAAGGGACCCAAGAAAGTCACTTTTTCATCACTTTACTACTGCCGTGGATACAGAAAACATCAAAATTGTGTTCAATGCTGTCAAAGATACAATTTTGCATAGAAATTTGGAATCGCTGATGCTCCAATAATGATAAGTGTACATAAAAAATCAAACAACTTCCGATCCGAAGGTATGCATTCAACATTTAGTGTTTGGTACATAGTAAAGTGAAATTGTAGTTGAAATAAGTATTAGGACATTGATTAGAGAAGAATGTTCTGGTAAGACAATACCAATGTGTGTGTACCTATGTAAATCACGTGATTACTTCTGTTTATAACGATAAATTAAACGTTTTCATAATAGTTTTATACGAAGTAGTAGAAACTGCCTAATGAAAACATACATTGAAAATTTTTACTGTGTACATATATGTATGTATACATGTACATATCACTATTCGTATGTACATGTATGTATACAATATACGTATCTATAAGACATTTCCATCCTTTTTTATAACTATTAAAAAGTTGTAAGAAGACTAGACACTATTGTACATAGTAATTTGTATTCTATACATTGTCCATAATAATGGTTTTACATATTTGTATAAAAAAGGATCAGTTTGCTAATAGTTTAGCCAAGATTTTCTATTTTGTACAGATATTTAATCCAACGCTTCTTTTTTATATTAAAATGTGTAATGAAAATGCTGGTCACGTAACCAGTCTTCACAAACATAAGAGTAACTTATTTTCTACTTAAGATTAATTATCTTTGTTAACATTGAATTATTAAGTAACAAGGAAACCAAATACTAGATCCATGCCATATAAACCAAATGAAACTAACCAGTTTGTGTTCAAATTGCTGTGTGCAACAAATGTAAATTTTTAGTTACTGTTTTCTTCTTTAATTTGAGTTCAGAATTGCACACAGGGTTTCGATATTTCGCTATGATAACATGACATTTTGTACTTTCATGTTCATTATGTTTTCGATTCGTCGTTTTTGTACCTTTAAATTGATGTTCTGTTATTTTCAGTTCACAATAAATTACATTTTGTAAGCAGCTATAATTAAAATTAATATAATTTTAACAGTAAAATATAGTTCTCCTACGTACACGCGTGTTTTGTTTATGATATAAACATCCAGTATTTCATACAATAAATTATATACAAAAATTTATGACAAAACATCATAATAACCAATATTTCAGTTTGTATTAAACGATTAAGTAATACCTGTTCTGCTAAACTTTGATTTTGATAACTGGTCCTTACTTCAATATTACTATTTCTTTAAGAAAATTTACGTTAATCAGTATTATTATTTCTTGTATACAAAGATTCAAACAAAGTTGGTTTTTCAATTTGTATCTAATAGCAATTTGCCAGAATTATGTTTAATCCTTTAATTTTATGCAAGTGTGGTCTATATTAAATAGTTGGAAATATTTTTTTACAGACATGTTTTCATATTTTATAAATGTTTGGCAGCCAGCATTATTTAGCATAATCAAAATAGAGCTACCAGGTTGTAACAATCGTAAAGTGTTAAGCAACATGTTTTGGTTACATCTGCAAATTATACATTTCAAAATTTTCTTTCATTAAAAAACTGTCTTGAATTAGAATTGCAGGCATTACTATAACCAAGGGTTTTATGTAATAATGTATACAATAAAACCAAAGAGTGTTAAGTAAAAATACTTTTTACAACATGTAATGTTATAAATATTTAAAAAAAAATGTAATCATACTTGTGCATGTAAGTTATTCCAGTTTGCTGTTTGGATCATTTATTACATAAAATCTTTGTTTCCCTTTCTCGGTGTATTAAAAAACAAAAAGGTAAAAAATTCAACTTATGTTAATTTTTTTCTGAATCAGTCATTTTCAAAATTAATAAAAATCATATTTTGTTGTGTTTGTATATAAGAAGTTTTAGATATAGTGTAATAATACAAAGTGTTAGAAAGTTCAAATTTTTGCATGATTTATATCATGCACAGACATTGAGAAACTTTGACAATTGGTGTATTTTCTTAACTGATATTTTTACATTCCTATAAAGTTAATCAGGTTCGATTTAATTGATATTCTTAGAATGTATTTAAATTATACCACATTTTTTATAATGTAGGTACACTATTAACGTCTCTAATGGGGTATTTGCTTGAAAAGTAAACGATATAAAATTTTATACAATTTACACGTCCTGCTATACAGAAATTATCTATCAATTATACTGTTGATTTAACTAGTTTTACCTGAATATCCAATTAAAACAACACTTTGTGTAATGGAATAAGGACACTGTAATATAAAATTACGAATAAATGTTAACAAATAATGTTGTTGTTAGTTACGTGTATAACGGAAAATTGAATATATTGGCATTAAATGTTTTTGAACAGTATGTAAATATATTACATTACATATTTTCTATTTTAGTAACTGTGTTTACTTTCCTGTTAACAATTAAACATAATTTACTTCGATTCTTGCGCGAAATCGTATTTAAATTATTGTTAACCTCTTAAGGCATTGAATGATAATATATTACCTCATTCGATTTTTACAAATATATCTCATAAAAAGTTAATATATTCGATTTTTTGTTTTAATAATTTTTTCATTTATCGATAATGACATTATTTGCTAGTATTTGTTTGTAACTTTTTGTCGAAGTATGTATCAAATCTCGAAACTTCTGAAATACTACTTCAGACATGTTATCTTATTTCACAGTTACTTAATTTTTTAAATGTGATTACGTTATCTTATTTCATGACAAAATTTGAAAATAAGAATTCTGTGTATTTGAGATAATTAAGTCCTCTTCAAAATAAACCAATGTGTTTTGAAATCTTCAAATAAATGAAACTACGAATCTCTTTGCGTCATTAAAATGTTGATATGATAATGATTCAAAGAAACGAAATTAGCATAACAAATATACTTCATCGATATTTTGCATATTCATTGCTTATTATTCGTATTTATAGTTTCAATTACAGGATGTGATTATAATTTATATAAATCACAAATACACAGGGTGTTCAATAGATTTTCATGAAAACTTTGGTAGCACATTGTATGGCCAAAAATAAGGTTAAAATTTATCATTAAAAATAATCATTAACTCTCTATTTACAAACAACGAGTAAATATTTAATTAAACCAAATAATATTTATTCTTTGTATAAACATTGTAAGAACTTGCTATTTTGAGATTTATTTGAAATACTTGTCAACATAATAACGCTGTGAAAAATAAAAGACTGAAATATTATTTCAGATAGTTCTTATTTTCATTTCAAATTGTCCAGGTTTGGAGTATACCATGTGAATACCTCGACCACTTTAATTATATCTGGTACTACTAGACATTTGAAATTATCTTCTTTTTAATCTTTTGGTTTAGAAAAGCCTTCAAGCTGATTATGTAATATTTTTTGTAATGTCAATTTCTAACTATTAAGATATCCAAAAATTAATATTTCCTAAGATATTATAATTTAACATTGAATAATAAACTATTGAATTTATTCTCCTTTGAACAGACCATTTAACTATTAATTTTAGGATTAATTTATTTTAATAATTTTGTTCTCAAAATTCATTATTGTATTAAATTCACAAAAAACTAGCAAATGCGCTGAAAAATATAAGGTTAACCTCTTGAAAATTTTCGATAACATGTGTAATTAATTTGTTGACACTTTTAAATCAAAGAATGAAAAGAAGAATAATTTGAATTGGTATATTAGCAATGGTACCAGAAATAATTATGATGCTTTGGTGTTATATACAAAATATATATATGTAAAAGGTTGTTTTAATTGGGTAAATTATCATTATCGGATTAATGATAATACACGTGTATTCGGTTCACAGTAATTGTAATGTTCACGTATCCGGATACGTAATCCGGATTTAAAGGCCTCTACTACCAGTACTCATCAAGAGTAACATTCGGAATTTTTATAGAAATATTTTAAAGGAAAATATACTCTTGATAGACCAGCAACCTTGGGAGTCCACGTAGATAGAATGTGTATGTAAAAAATATCTTGAACTTATGCAAAACTTTCATGGTACTTATATAGAGAGAACCAGAAATAGGAACACGCTTATTTAATCAGTCATACCTCTAACTGTAGGTCTTGATGTCCTGTTTGAGAGACACGCTTCGTTTGGACGTAAAAGGTTACTCGTTTTCGAGGTAAATGAAATTAAAGATCAAGATTTCGGTATTCTAAGTGTTGGACAATAGTCAACATTCAGAAGTACTACTTCTTCATACTACAGTAGTACAATGACATCAAAGCATAATGTAAATTAAAAATCTCTAGAAATTTCACTCGATCAATAATAAATTCTTATAATTCGATTTATTTTGTAAGCGAATTACTATCCACGTTCGAAAGGAGTATGTTTCTTAAATAGCACGTTTTACTTTCAGTTCCCTTCTCGTTAGATGTTTCTCTAAAAGATATAACTTATTTTGTAAAGATTTAAACATATTTTTTGGAATCAGTTCAGAGAAAGTATTACAGACATGTTACACTAGAAGTTTCTTTGGGACAAAGGAAACTGTTATTAAATATTGTCATACACCAATGTACATTGCACCGTGTATCGTGCTGTTGTGGATTAATTGAAAAGTAAACAAGTAATAAAATACCGTAAATCGTAACACGCAACATATTCGAACGTTTTATCGTAGTGTGGACTGTGAAGGCATAGTAACTTTGTGATAGTATGTCGCGAAAATTAAAGAGACGGTGATTTTCATATTTTTAAAGGCGTTGAAATTATTTGAATCTGTTCAATCTAATCGATTTTATACATTTCAATCTACGTGAAATAAAAAGAAAGAAAGCGGAATTGATATATTCTATGATTATGATATCGTTGACAATGATACATCAGTGTTTTATATATAAATATATATATATACATACGTTTAAAACGATTTTATTATGATTTGTATTATACTTGCATTAGGTACTTTTATATGCATACCTACATTCTCAAATCATGAGAGACGGACATTTGTAAAACGATCGATTGTCTTATTACGATCTTACTACGATCATGAGAGCATTTAAGTTAAAAAGACAAATTGCAATTACAACGAACAAAAGCTAGGGGGTAGCACTGTGTGTAATTTACTGTAAATGCGTAAAATTATTACGATTAAATGATTACTTAAACTTTTTTGATGATACATTTACTAATTTCGATTTTACAATCAAGAAATGGATTTGGTTTACAATTTACGTCTTATTTCCATTCTGTCTTTATTCTCCCAAATCTATCTCTAAAATCATACAAAAAAATAACTTTTTAAATTAAAATATTTTAATGCTACTCTACGTTTTGCAGCCTGCCAACAAGTCAGTCATTAATCATGTTAAGTCAAATATTTATAAAGTATATAATAATGAATCTTAAATAAGTTAATAGCAACGAACAATATTTGTACTAATTTCTGTCGTTGACAAATATTTTCTTGTAAGTTCGTATTAATGCCGTAGAATTTTTATAAAACGAAGCGAGCAGATTTTTAAGCTACACACGGTGATACGAATTATTCGTATATAATTTTCAGATGTCTTTTACATTGAAGATATTTTCTACGGAATTCTTATACGATTTCGAAGTCTTTTACCATTTCCATTTCGCAATATATATGTATAAAACAATAGAACTTAATGTCTGTTAGCGATAGTCATTTGTATATCTAAATTATACTTCATTTGCATTTTGCTATACATGATCTAAAGAATGTAGATATATTGTGCCTTTTGTATATTGTATATAGTATTTTGTATATAAACATATTTTACATGAAATATTGTAATAATGTAATCTATTCACATAAACAATAAATAAAACTTTAGAAAATGGTTGTTTTAGTCCATAATTGCCCCTTTTTAATTACAAAACTTGTTTTATTGAAAATATAATATTCGTTAAGAAATTAGTTCTGCGAAGCATTAACTAAATAAAATGGCACGTAAATACGTACAAAAGTATATCAATGAATTTATATGTATATACATGCGTATCTATATGGTACATTGGTATCACTTTTATTTGTAATAAACTTTTATACAAAGTAAAGCACATGCCTATTTCGCATAACTTACTTAATGAAATGCACAATATTTACACTTTCGCAAAAAATACATAAGATACGTGAAATTTTTTTCTTGCAATTGATTGAAATTGTGTATTTCTTCGCAGTTCCGTAACGAACAATATTATTTACGTAATATTTATAACACATAGATGTTATACTTATCTAAACATCACATTGGCAATTCGTCTACAGTTAGTAGTAATTACATATTTTTTTTTTATAACTACTAGCGCATTTGATATATTACAGTAATATTTACAATCTTTTGTTATTGTATATTAATACAGAATGACGCAAATACCGTTATCACATCAAGATGCTTCCATTTCTTCGAACAATGCGAACAAATATCGAAGGAAAACATTAGTTCCAAAGTATCTATTTAAAAAAATAACGTTCTGACAATTTTTATTTCCAAGGTCATTTGTAGTTCATACTGTCATAAGCCATTGAATTTGTTTTGATGTCAGCTAGAGTACCGCATCGATGACAAAATAGTGAAAGCATAATATTGGACACTTTTTTGTACTAGCAAGAAGAACGGAGATTTTGAAGGCGATAACATTAGGTGCATCATCCCGTACAATATCAAAAACGTACAAAAGTGAAAATATAATTTTATTATTTTCCAAAAACTTGGGATATGTAATCACCCAGAAAAATGCATATAAAAAATTTATGCGTAATCTTACCAAAACTTCGCTTTGCATTACCCTTCAAAATCACTTCGAAAGATGAATCGCATAACTAATCATTTTATGGTATATTTATACTGTTTGTATTACACGGCAATAGACAATGCAAAAGACTGATATTCCTGTCGACCTAACTATAACGCATGGTTTCATTATGGAATCCATATGTAATCAAGAATTCAGGATGTCAAAGAACATCTGTTTTCTATTGTCGTGAATTCATGATACGAATATGTATCATAGTATTGTATTATATTATTATGTATTTCTTCTTTACTTCAGTCATTTTCACGTATGTTGTAAAACATATACAAATTTAAACTGGATTCTTTTGGACTTAATCTTTACATTCTATTCTTATATTTCTATTTTACTCTATCCTATTCTACACCTTCTGTATAAAATGTAGCTGAAATATTGCGTTGTATGCGTTATAGTAGAAACGACTGTGCTAAATTCTAGTGTGCATTTATTGTTATATTGAGCGTATTTTGAGGTCCTGACGGAATGTACCAAGTTGTGCTAACTCTATGTGTTACGTGTTAAAAAATAAGAAATTTTTCAAAAAAATGTCTCGAAATATCTGTTTTTGTGCTCGTTTGCTACTTAATCATAGATTTCTTTTTTAAGTAGAGATTCACAGAGAGAATTGACTTTCATACTTAGAGATAAATATGTTGCAGAATTTGCATTTCTGAAACTTTCATACTTTCCATATAAACACACTTTCTGTGCAAAATAGCTATTCTGTTCGTTTGACAAATGTATGAGGTGTTTTGGTTCCTTACATCCATGGAATGTTATGATTTAGTTAGTACCTGTAACTGGTCAGAAGTTGTTTGGTAAACATTTCGATTAACGCTTGAATTTCGTTTCAAAAATTATTTTCGTACCATCTATGATTTATATTATACACTAACTTTCGAAACTCCTATATTTTTTTATTTCTCCTCTTCCTAGAAACTCTCACAAACAAACGATCAACTTATATCAATTAAATTAAAAAATTATAAATATCTCAAGCGTGTATAACAATCAACAATAATTAAATGGAAACGATTTCCGAGTCTAATTACTTAAAGATATTAATTATGGAAAACGATGCAAAAATAATTATACAATTCTTTTTTTTTTATAATATGCGTCCTTAAGTTTGATTTCTACTACCGCTTTGTACAACAAAGAGAAAACACATTAAACAATTCGTAGAACGTTGACGCTTCCTTAACGTTGTCACTAGAAATGTCACTGAGACAGTCCACCTTTTGCATTTAGAATTCTTTAGCTATTGGCGAATTTATAGCACCGCATAAGTGACTTATGTGCGTAAGAATATTAAATTCGAAAATTCCGCTCCAACATGCCGCGTCTACCGACGCTACACTTAGCGTTGGTAAAACCTCTTCAAAAATGTACAGGTACAAGTAACTCTTTCATGTTTGCTAGTTGAAAGTAATGTTCTGTTCAGATAATTACAACAAAGTAATAGCTATGTCGATGCTATTTCTTAAATGAACAAGATTGATGAAATGCAGGACATAGTAAATGTATAATTCACTGTTTGTTTATTTTGTTACATTTTAGCCCTCTACAACATCTTGTGAATCTTAAGTCACGCACACGTATTATATTTTCGAAAAAATAATAAATATGGTCATCAAGCAATTTGTTTATAACAATATTTAGTTACAATTTGTCAATCCAGGATGGATCCCATTATTAGTGTTTACCATTAATTTATTATATCGTTTATCCACAAATAGAGGTATAGAGGGGTAACTGTCACAATGAACACAAAATTTTCTGCACATGAAAGGGTTACCTGACATGGAATCGACAGATAAGTCTAATTAAAATTTCCCCCTTAGAAAAATGTCATGTTTTTTTTTTTTTCAAAATAAATTTGAAAACTACTTAGAGCTCCAATTCCTCGGCAGTGCGAGATAGTCTGTGATTATCGATACGTCTGCGTTGACTACGCCTAACCGCATCTGCTCGTCGATAGGGTTCCGACCTGAGCCCAAGAAGAATGTCCTCCAGAGCACCATTGTAAACCTCATCTTGCTGCAACAGCTTCTTCTCTTGAACCAATCTTGTTTTGTTCTTCAACTCGTTTATCACAGCGTCCTACGAACGTGAAAAATTAAAAATTGATTAGTCTCCTGTCTCATCATCATCAGTGCAATGGTATTTCAGAAAGATTGGCTTATTGAAGCGACAAGGATGTATTATCTGAAAACAATAAGTATTGTTTGCTAATAAATGATATATCAAAACGTAACACGTAAATTTGGATTTACATTATATAACAAAATATAAATATAATACATTTTATTATTAATATTATAATAATTATATATAATCAACTTTGTCGATTTCAGCCTACTGTAATATTTTACTCTTTAATGTAGTATACTACTGTAGTAGGAAAGTGCAGCATATTATGTGTATATTTTATATTTGGAATATATGGTTATAATATAATATTGACTTGGAGTAACTAGTAACATGTCATATTTATAACAATGTTTTCTAACTATCTTTGATCTTTATCAACACTTGATAGATAACATATAATTTGCTATGCGATATTCCAAATTATATTTAACATACAATGTCTTATAGCATATTGTTTTCTCTTTTTTCTCACTCAAAGTTCCATAACTTTGTTGTATAACATATTACGTTATATAATGTATATGCAGCTTATTACTTAATAAATCCTATCTCCTCCTAGCTCCAGCTAATTTAAGTAATTCTTCAATTCACATTTTAGGTTTGAATATAGTAATATATAGACTGAAATTAAGGAAGAGTACAAAGTTATAGGCTGCTGTTTAGAGATAGTATTTTCTAAGGTCAGTCTTTATAATACTAAAAATAAAGTAAAAATAAATTTCACTTGAAAACAGCTTATTGTGTATCTAACAAAATCGTATATAACAACTGCAAATCTAACTATTTAAAGAGATTGTGTTACGATAGCTTTTGGACAATTTGCAAAATTTGTGTAATACAAAATTCGCCCTTGCCACGTATAACATATTATGTTAGATACTATTTCTTCAAAGGCATAATCTAAAACTTTCAAGTTGATATAAAAAAAGGAATTCGCGTTTTTATGTCAATTATCTTATTATGCAAGATGTTTATATATACACCATTATAGAAGACTTTATTCGCTATATTAAAACTCAGAATTATTTACTTGAGAAGACAGGTGAACAGTTTTTCGAATATAATCTATTATTTAAACAAAAGCTGTAATACCTCAAAAATAAAAATAAGTTTCTAATTAGTATGCATCTTACTCTAAGTTTTATTCGTGCCTACATTTTCGTGTTATTAATTCATTAATAGTAAGTACAGCTAATATAATTTTAAATTCAACCGTTGTATATCGTTAATTCGTATGCATCTAATCTATGAGATTTTTTTTGCAGTAGCATAGGAAAGTGATAATAGAGGACTTCTCTCAGGCAACATCAATGCAAGCTAGAACACATGCCAATGCATCTTTTGATTCTCTGTTAATGATATAAATCGAGTGATTATGTATTTATACCACGTGTGTTAGAAGACAGTTCTTCAAAAAAATTAATTCGGAATAGAAAGAAAACTAAATTTTGTAATCGGTTTTATAATATCAATTTGAATATGCAATAATAATTAGTTAAAATAATAATAACAAATAATTGGTTAAAATAATACACAATTTGTGCATTCCTACGTAATTGTATCATCAACAGTAATATCTGGACAATTGAAAGGGAACTAGAGTCTTAGAATCTTTCTTTTATTTTGGACTAAATAATATATTGTAGGCAATAATCTTATAAAAACACAACGACAAAAATAAAACGTTAATTTTTAATAGAGTTTGGACTTGGATCTCACTTAGGCTTAATAACTGTAAACAATGATCGAGAAAATTTCGTTTTAATCGTTCGAGGAAAGATACTTACTTCAATTATCCGGTCATTACTGTAATTTATTCTACGCGTTTATTTACTACCGTTTTTTTTTCTTTACTAAAAATAAATATACGTAAGATTTTTGCAAATGAATAATATACTAGGTAAAACTAAATGTATATAAATAGAGAACTGTTTTCGAACATGGCGTACGGTATTTAATTATGTACTTCGTACGGTAATAAAAGCTGAACCTACACATGTGTTGTCTAAGTGCAGTGTGTATGTGCGAGTGCAATAATTAAAAATATGTTATTAGGAGGAAGTGAGTGAGCACAGACTTACATGTTGTGAATTGTTACGTTCACTATATTGTTACGTTCTGAGCTCCAGTTCATTAAGATGTCGGTGTAACAGACTCTTGTTCGTGTTACAGCAAAATTTCGGTGACTTTAAATCCAAATAAATATGTAACAAATAAGAAAAATAGACGTTCGTGAGATACCTTAATAGACCTTTAGTCTATTCAAAAAACGAAAAATTATGCTAAACAGCACTCTCGGAATAATAATAATCATCATAATTATGTAATAATCCCTGTAAAGTATCATGCTATCTCACAACATGCAGCGAAACGAAATTCCATCTAAAATTAATCTCCGCGTGAGTATTATATTTGTAACAGAGGTTACTGCTTTTTTCGTTAACAGTTACAAGAAAATGTCACAGCAATAAAATCATTGGTTACAGTCAAACTTTTATCTGATGCATGTACAGTAAAATTGAACAAATAAATGATGAAAGATATGTGCAAATGTGTATTATTTAAAATGAAATGTGATGTTAAAGTTTAAGTCAATCAAAGACTGCCTCTATTATCCACATTAAAAAACAATATATTTTTAGATGTCAAGATAAGTGATTAGTATGATACTTTTAACGTTAAGCATTTCTATTGTGCCTATATTTTTTATCTAATACTATGTTATCTCTGTTTTTACCAAGTATTGATATTCATATTTTAGTGTCATTTGCTCAGTTAAACTTTGAATGTACCAGACAAAATTTGATTGAAATCTGTGATTCCACTAATGTGACCTATCCTTGTTGGTAAAGCTAATCAGCATTTTCATACAAAATTGTGTTTTATACTTGATATCAGTTTTGTTAGAAAATTGTAATAACAAGATCATCAATGGATCAAATTAACCAATTAAGACAAATCAAATCAAAATGTGTTATTTAGTGATGGTAAATGATTCTGCCCCGAACTGCATTGTATAAACAATTAAGAAATGTTATAAGTGTCAAGGTATGCAAGACTTTTTGAGAAAGCATAAATCATGCGTTGTTATAAAAATAAATAAATAAATAAATAAATAAACGTATTTGAGAAGCGCAGATACATTTAAAATTGCACTGTCATACATTGAAGAACAAGGTTCTAGCTTTACATTTTAAAAGTAAGTACAAGCATCAAACAAATTAAACACAGTATATTCATTTAATAAAATTGTAATTTCTTTTTTATTCGAGGAAATAAATTTTATTAAAAAAAAAATATCTATTTAAAATAAATTGAAAATGAGAATCTGCTTGATGCCACCTAATTTATCATATTATATTGTGTTCCTTAATTTATCTAGGCAACAGTAATTTTAAATGCTAATGGTTCTGTTATAACACTGTGCTTGTTTTCTGAAGTTTCTAGGCCTTCGATATTTTTTTATGAAACTACCAGCAATTATAAATATTTTTCTTATGCTCACAAAAAAACTGAAATTTAAACAGTTGATTGTGATACTGATAAAAAAATAAGTTTTATAGCATCGATGTTGAGAGAAGAGGAGGGAAAGGGATATTTGTGTTTTCTTGGAAATGGTTGTAAGTTGGTAAAGTGCAATAGAGTTGTTCATATTGTACTGAAAAGTATGATTGAAAGTATAAGAATAAATTAATTTCAAGCAATAAGCATAATTTTTGTGCACACAATTATACATGGTACATACAGGATTTGAAACAGATCGCTAAACTGTTGTGGGAGCATATTCTAATCATCGTGAAAATATTTCGTGAAGTATTTCTACAATTATGTATGCATAACTCTTTTTGATTCTTAGAATGAACAGGATATACTCTGTACAGTTTGATTACACATTTCAAAATATTTCAAAACCCTATATGTGTCATCGTAAATAAACAAATAATATTGCTGCGTTCAATCCCATTATTCATAACGCAATAATAGAAAAAGATATCACGATTCTCACGTGAAACGTTGCATTTAATAGCTTAGAACTAGCAATGTTTAAGCTGCAAATTGTGGGGATAAACACGTTAAAATAAGCGAAAAGTTAACAAGCTTAATGAAGAAAAAATAGATCACACACATTAGATGCGACTAAATTTAAATTATTTCTACATTCCAACACGGTATTCGTTAATAAAGAAACAAATTTGTTTTAAATACAAGATAAGTAGATGCATAACGTGCATAAGATGATCATGATACTGATAGTAGATAATTACAATGTTTTGCTATCTAAGTGAATAGTAAAGAATAAGTAAAGAGTAAAACGTACCTGTTGCTTCTTTTGATTTAATTTATTTCGTTTAATCACTTCCTCTGAGGTGTTCAAAGCCTCTGCAGCAGCAGCTTCCAATCTACGACGCTGTTCATTTTCTTGATCCGCAGCCTGTAAAACCACTTTGCTTTACACTACCTTATTCCGTGATCGCTAATTACTCTTTATATGAATGAACGTAAACCACATTTTAAGCTGTCAATGTGTGTATAATTGATGTTTTATAGGAAAACTTTACCTTAAATGCCCTTGCGAATCTAACAAGAAGGGAGAAGAATGTATTAGCATCGGCTTGTCTCGGGCTTTCGCCGAAAAATTCGACGCATTCTCGGAACGCTTCACCAGCGGTACGGGCATCAGATTTCAGACGACGTAACTTCTCCTCGGAGTTATTTAAGAAATCTCGCAGTACCGTGTTATGTTTTTCTTTACCACGAAGTTCGAATTCTTTCCTTACAAGATCCATACCTTTTTCTAACTCGTGAACGTCTGTTGTTATATTCTCTAACGAGACTGCAAGTAGTGGATGAGATTAAACGATTTTATGATATTATACACGATGGCACTATATGAAATTATGTAAGATCAGAAAGAAACTGATATCAATAAAATTAATAAAGATATACTATGTAATGCTTGTCGATGATATTTTCACATAGTATTTTAGAAAGAGATGTAATCAAAATGCCAATATACAAACCTGTGGCAGCTTTATCGATATACATAAGTTCCGATTCGAAATTGATAAGTTCTGGAAACTTGACTCGTATGGTTGCCACTATATAGTGTAAGAGGCACATTCTCTTATCCGTCGATTTTGTATCGAGCAATGTATCCAAGCTCTGCAGTTTAAATCCATATGCTGGCCCTCGTTTGCTGCTATTCAGATAGTTCCCGAAGGCAAGGATAATCTCTAATACTGCTCTCAGCTTCTTTGAACTCTTAACCGAACTCGATGCAGATATCACAGCATGTATTTGCGGGGTAATAAGATGTAAATTGTCAAAAAAGTTTCCGATATAATTCATGATGGACAATTTCGTTGATATCCTCTCCACTTTACCGAGCTGCATTAAAAATTTATCTTCTTCCGTTAGAAGGTTGACATTCTTCTTTTCAATTATATACTCTCTATATGCTTTTATCTGTAACATTGTAAAATTGTCGTGTTTTATAACTAGCAGCAGCCTTCTGAAATAGTAAAAGGAAGAATCGTACCTCTTGATCCGTAGGCACCATACGTTGCAGTAATTCCACATTTTCCAGTGAAAGTACTTTCAGGTCAAGAGCGTTTACGGCCGAAATTACTTTCTCTACTGGCATTTCCATTTTTCTTCGTGATATAGCTGTAAAAACGGTAATATTTGTAATTTATTTTTGTTCTGAGCGTATGTTTCGAAAGAGTCGATATTAGGTAATAAATAAAACCTATCAAAGTCTCGTGTGTACGCACCAATATTTCGTAGTCTAGTGTGCTCCAGAAGCGATACGTTTTCTGGTTTTTTGAACCTTTTACTTGGAAAACTATGAAGACCGTCGATTTCGTTAGTACCATTAGCTATATGCCCACCCATACCAATCTTGAATCGTTCTTCGAAATCGGAAAAATCTATGTAATTGTGTAATCGATCGTCGTCTAACTCATTGAAGATGGTGCCTCGGACTTGGTTAGGCTTTAAAGCGATCCAATTTAGCGTGGGAAGTTTATACTTCGTTTGAACCTGTAAAAGTACGAACACATTATATTAAATTACTAAATAAACTAAAATTATTAGGGACAAGCTTGCAAAGTTTACACAATCGTGGTTTATAGCGAGACATACTATTATTCACAGTGAAATATTAATTGTATAGATGAAATTTTATGTTCAATGGGTAATGAATAAACTAAACTTTGTCTTTTATTCTTTATTTGAAATTTGTATCTATATGTTTGTTTACCTTTCGTTTAATCGTCATTGCTCCATCCGGTGCTTGCATCATGCCAGCAGGTGGTGGAGGTATAGGTGCAGGGGGTGGTAATTTTTGATCTCCGGGTGACAGAGATGCCATAGGAGGTGGCGGTGGACACGGAGGTGGAGGTGGTGGAGGTGGTGCAGGAGCCGCTGGAACCGATGGCTGTTCCAATGTTGGCGATGGGATAGAATTAAACGTGGAAGACGTCACGTTATCCGAATTACTCATTGGGCTCGTTGCAGATCCATTTCGATGATTCGCTGTTGAAGTTTACAACATTGCACGTTAAATTGTTATTTCTTTAGTTTTTACTAGAGAACTACTTAAAATGTTAAAGGTTCCTTACGGTTGATACTAACTGAGACTTCAGACTGTAAAACGCGTCCTTTGGGTATCGGTGTGTCATTTGACCTCTGAAAACGCTAGCTGCAATGCTAATGAGATATTGGAGTATCTTACCCAAAGGACACGGTTTATTCTTTCTGAAGTTGAGTCGAAAAGACGAAACGCTGTTTTAAAACGTGTATAAGAAACTAACAACATACCCGTGGAACCTTTGGTGAGAGTGCCCGTAAGAGTTTCTAACTCAATGATTTTGTTCTCTAAAACACTTTGCCTTCGAGCAGAATCCTGTTTCTGTCTCTTTAGAGCTGTAAGTTCCTCCTCAGCCAATCGACGAGCGTCCACGGCATCGTTATATTCCACTTTTAATGCACCTAGTTCAGTCTCTAATTCCGCTAATTTCGCGAGCGATTCTCTCTCCAGTTCTGCCATTCTGTCATGTGCCTATTTACCAAACACAAAATATTCGTGAAAAAAGTACTTGGTCTTTAATTATTATAAAATTCCACTACAAAGATGAAAAATGAGTAAGAAATGAAAATATAGATACATGTCATTACATTCCCTTTGTAATATTATCAATAGATTGTTCCGTTTACACTTACGTGACCAAGTTCGTCTTCTAATTCGGCTACTTTTTCTAATGCGGCAGTCTTAGTTTCGCTGTCTTCCATTAAGGCAGCTACATCGAATACATTATCTAGATACGCAGAGATTTGAACCTGAAGAGAGATTCCGATAAATAAACATAATAATTTAACGATAAAACAGCGTTTATTATGATATTTTTACGCCTAATATATAGCATTATCAACAAACCTGCAAATCCTCACTCTCGGTATGCCTAAGTTTCTCCAGATACTCGTCCAACCCAAGCTTGGTAAATTCATATTGCAGGTGTACCCTGAAATTCATGTCCTCCACCGAATGAACGACGATATTCACGAACTGCATACAGGCGACCATGAACTCTATGTGAAAACTGTCGTACTGGGTGAAATATGCCATCAGCGTTGTAAATCTTCGCCTTTCCGTGCACACTACCTTGAAGTTGTCAAACGCGGACAGAATAATCTCATGGCCACCCTTTACGAGGCAGATCGCAGCAAGAAGTTCCAACACTAGCGCTTTCGTTCTGAAAGAACAATATACTTGTTTATATTGCGCAATGTAACGAAGACTATTTCCTTGATAGAACAAAAAAATATGTCTTCACCTTAAACTTTTATGCATTAAGCTAAGGGCGATGCAATTGATTGCTTCTCGATGCTGTATAACCATGTTGAAGCCGTACTGTAAAGATATTTCTTGTATTAATGATCGCCACGATTAATCCTGGACAGTCTTAGTTTCTCTCTCTCTCTCTCTCTCTCTCTCTCTCTCTCTCTCTCTCTCTCTCTCTCTCTCTCTCTCTCTCATTAAAGTAGAATCGAATAAATTATCTAGAAATTTGAATTCGAGGATCTCGACTGATGCATGTCTACAGTGTTTATTATAATGAAAAGTTTAAAGAGTGACATGGGTCAATGGGTTAAATATACATGTGTGTGTTCTAATATTTTTCATTGTAAATCTGAAGCAATCGGTAACGTCTACCAATGATTACAAGGAAAAGTCTATAATGTCCCAATGATGACTACATTCGCAACAAAACAAGACCACGTCGCTGTATACATCCTGCAACAACCAATCATTGATGATTAACCACACCCCATATGAATGCAGAAATCTCGAACAGCATCGACGAAGATACAATATAAAGCCTAATACGGTAATCATATCTCAAGACCTCACGAAAAACACAATCCAATTCCTGAAGGGTTCTATTCTACACTACAAAATTTAATCTACCCAGAAAACGAAAACAGAACCAACATAGTGGTTAATGACTAATTCTTGAAGGACTCTATTCTACACTACAGAATTTAATCTACCTAGAAAACGAAAACAGAACCAATGTAGTAGGTAAAGTAGGTGTAGTAGGACCAAGAAGTCAATGCAACTTTGAATCCTAATAAAAATAAAAAGTCTTAGATCGATCACTCCGAGTTTATTACAACAATTGATCCTTCGGATCCCTTTATTGATACCTCCAACCCAAATATTTATATAAAAACAAAACTCTAGATCATCAAAAATCATTCCAAGCTTATTTTCATTGATGGAATATAAAATCGTGCGAATCTCTGCCTCTGACGAACCCCAAAAAATTCACGCGATCAGAATCGAAGCGAGAACAGAAAGTATCAACAGCTGACAAACTTTTTGCCATCTGGAGCGACGTCCTTGTACCAATTCTTCTGCGGTGCAGTTTCGTACCTTGTTATTCATGATGGCACGCATGCACAGTATGCAAACGTGAATGTCATCTTTCGCTTCGCCCATATTCAGACGCGCCACGTGCCGTGATCTCCTTTTAACGCCAGGACTATCCTTTAGCTCGTGGAGCGGTGGCCTAAGGCAGCCGTTGTTTAAGGGCGAAGTGTCCCCAGGACCACCTGGAAAATAAGTGCGTCGCGCACGTTTTGCGTTAACCAATTAAATCTTTTCCAGGACCTCGTTATAACGCATGCGAATGTTAGCGCGTCAGCCGCCAACATACGGACTTACCGGTTTGCAATTTTTCTTCGGAACTCGCGTGGGATTCTAAAAGACGTTGCTCGTGCCTCATCATGAGTAACCTGAAGCTGAGGTAGTCTATAAGGGCGTCCAAACCTTGGTTCTCCTCGTCTAGGAACTCCCTCACCCATCTAGATCATTATTTAAATAGTAACCGTTGGGCTTGGAAAATGGTTTTACACGTGAAAAAGACTATTACCATTTCCAAGGTAGACAAGATACAGTCGTTATATTGTTTGTGTTGCTTTCGCAATTAAAATTAATTCCAATGATACAATCCTTGTTTAACTCTTTGAGGTACATTATTTAAAAGAAAAATTAAACTCAAACTGCACAGAAGAGTGCTGTCAACGGACTTATTAAGGGTGCACTGTTTTGGAGCAAAATCTAGGTTTTTTTTTATTATTAACACATTCGCGACAGGCAGATATTTTACTGTACTTAAGAAAATAATAATAATAATAATAAATTGTATCGTTGAGACGAAGATAAAAATTACAAAATATGTTTTGAAATATCAATGTTGTAAATATGTAGCGTATAAAATAAACAGATTTTTATAATTTTTTCATAACCAAGAATAGAATTTAAAGTGACGAGAATTCACATCAGCAGTCGCTAATGTGTTAATATTCTCGTTACTTAGGGTCTTTAAAATATTTTTAGCAAATTCATGTAGTTATAACGGGACGTAGAATATTCTACGTCACTTGTAAACAAATTGAGCAGGACAGTTGACAATTTTAGAGGATTTTGTATATACATGTACAAATAAACGTGCCAAATTTCAAAAGTTCATGTCAAGTATTTCGGCTGGAAAAAAAATCATGAAAATTGCCTCGAAACTGGTACAGAAAAGAAAGTATCCCCCTTAATGCGTTTTAACTTGTATAAATTTCTGTCTTCACAGTATCCGTTAACTGGAGAAATAATTTTAAATGAAATATTAAAGGTAAGGATAATATCAAGCAGTTTTTTAACCCACCAAACTCTGAAACGTTATACCTGTAAGATTCAACACGTTATTAAATATAATATTCGAGCTTACTCTATGTGATTCGTGCGTAAGGAGATTTCCAAATCCCGGAGTACTTGGGTGGACGTTGACTCCCCAACTATTTTTCTTTTCTGGAAGAACGTAAGGAAACGATACGACTGTATAATCGTTAGTATCCGTCGTCAGTCTTTCACCAGCGAAAAACGAACAGAAAATAAACGGACATTTTTCAGCACAAGAAATAAACATTTCGTTAAACGTACGTTCTGAACATATATAGAGAGAAGCAACTCGCAGTGCGATCGAAAAAGAAACGATTTCTTACCAAAAATGTGTGTCAAACGCGTAAAATAAAGAAATTGTTATACTTAGCTGCATTCTTAATATTTAATTGCTTGAATTTTATTTTATTCTTCCAAAAAGATTCGATTGTTATGAAGATAGCTGGACCAGACGAACATGGACCAGAGCTAATTAATGATATAAATTATACCATAAACTGTTAAACTATACTTACTATTTCACATGGTAAGTAAATATTTCATATACGTAGATATAATAATGTTTACCATTAATTTTTCAGAGATTGTTTCTTGGTTATTCGAAAGTTTAAGAGTTAATTACTAATCTCACTAACTGATAAGCGGATGAACCTGTGAGGGTATTTAATGTCCTTTACAAGAATACATCATGCGCGAATTCCCTAAAATTTCCCAAGCGAAGTTTGCAGGGTTTGATTTTATTAAGTTCTTGATTGAGCACATTGTGTAATGGAGGGTTAAGAAAATCGAGTTTGAAAGTTCGTGGAGCGTGCATGGGTATTCCACTGTGCCTGGGTTAACCCTTTGCGGACGACCACTTTCGACCACATCGGTTAGGCGAAACGGAAGGGTTTCGTAGCATATGATAGAAAATAATCCACCATCTAAAAATGATTGTACACGGTGAGGTACATACAACGTGTTTGGCCTTATTATTTATGTTGGTCCAATCTTTATTTTATATTCGGTAAGATCTAATCATGTATGTAATATTACCATAATTTTACATTTTGTAACATAATCATTTCAACTACATTTCTTCTTGTACAATCTCATTACTTACATATTTTCAGGCATTAATAATCAACTTTTGTATACTTAAGACAACTTAAATTGCGAGTCGAAATATTTACATTAAACAAACTATGCTTGATTAAATTACATATACAATACGTTTGATCTATTTCATCTAACCTTGTAATTTTTAATTTATTTACAAACTCAAGCAGAATCAAATGTCAATATGATCGATTGCATGCATACTTCACGAATGTTTAGACTCGATTTTCTCAAAATCAAAGTCATATAAAATACGAAGACTTTATTCTACACTTGAAATTTATTTTTGTCGTAACCACTCTTCGAATTCACTGCGATCATGCTTCACTCTATAAATGTGTGATTACATCTCGAATCTCTAATTTGGCCGAAATCACGTTACAACATAAGGCAGACGAACATTGGAACACAAAGAATGGATAAAAAATCAAATAAATGCAACATACTCGATGGCTTCGCGATGCTTTTGGATCCAGGTAGGTGCGTAACTTTGCTAAATAATGGGATGGTGGATCCTTTGCTTGTACTCTTTCCTGAAAACATCAATATACGATACATTACGTAAGCGTCCGCTGAATCTGTTGACATTTTTAATCTGTTTAGTTTCCTTTAGTTTCAAAAACTCTCACTTTGATTCCTTTTGAAAATTATTTTATGACGCATTCATGAAACGAGAATCGAATTTATTTAAATTAGAATTTTAATCTACAAAAATTTCACGATAAATGAAGTTGGCATAATAAAGCAAGGAATAAGAAGATATATTCTTAAAATAATGATCAACTGTTCTGACATATAATTGAATAAAAAAATGTATACCACACCAAAGTAGAATTACAAAATATAAATTGATTCATAACATCGTTAATTAAGATTGAGAGAATGTATTATTATTGTAAAATATTATTTATAAAGTACAATATAATCTGATGAAATATTGCCTCACTGGTAAATCTAATATTCAGTTTGAATATTTATTGCAAACACATACTCTACGGATTGATATGGTTTGAAAGGTATCTCGGTATACTCTCATTCGAGTAGGTAAGCATAAGTTGTTGATAAGCTAAAGGAAGTAGCGGTTACATTCTTCGGTTTGCAGACATGCAAGAATGTATTACGAGAACTAACGGAAGTGTCGAACGGTTTCAATAATTCGCTGTATAATATCATAAACAAAGTTAATTCCAAAAAGGAATAAAAAAGAAAAAGAAATTTGTTTTTATCTACCATTCTATTCAAAACCTGTGTATATATGTAGATATAATCATATTTTTTTTTGTTTTAAGAGTCGTATCAACTACTAATGGTTCTTACCGAATTAATTTAAATTACCGTTAAATCTTATTAAATAAATCGGTGTGTTTCAGAAAAACGGTAACTTTCTTGGTATTTTCCAGCAATGTTAATCATTTTTCTACAATAATGTTAATTACTTTGTCTAAATATCTCTGTCTAACGTGAAATATTTGTTACTTTGTGAAGTAATCAAGGATCAAAAAGAAGACATTTATTTTGATCTACTACCATAATAAAAAAAATTCGTGCAAGGGCTTGGCGAGCAGGTATAACGTTACGATTAATACATGGGCTAAAAATCCAGTTAGTTTAAGAGGAAACCATGAAAAAAAAAAAGATACAGTGTAAAAGGTTTTAATTCACTTAAACGATACGTATATTCGGGTTCTAGCGGGGTTTAACGAGCGCCTTCGTAATCAACGTGTGTGCAATTCTACACTCGGTGGCTTTAATGGCTGAGGCTCCTGTAATTTTGTACAGAGTGGAACAATATCTCACGGTTTCTTAAATGCGCACATGCACGCGTGCGTGCGCGTATGCACGAATGCGTGCCTGTGGCACTAATTTAGGTAATTTCACGCATGTGGGCTCATTCTTCGCATACACTTTCATCTTGCCATTATACTTTCACGCTGGTGTAAAAAGATGCGCGTTGTTTGTTTGCGTTTCACACTGGAAAACCGCTGTTTTTGAATGCTGAGGACTTCTTCGCAATTATCAGAATAATGTCGGACCCTTATGCGTTTATATTTAGTAAATGAAAATGTGGGGAAAATCTATGAATATGTGTACAAATGCAAAAAAATATAAAGTATCAATAATAGTATACATTTTATATCGTTTAGAAAGGTAAGATATGCTTTTATTTAAGTATCAATTATTTTTCTGTAGCTTGGAAGATATGGATTTGTATAAATATTCGCAGTTTAATAAGTATTGTTTTATATGCTGGTTCCAAAAATGGGAAAAATTCGCATCAAGGTAGAAATGTCGAATAACGAACAAAAGATGAATACACGTTTTTGAAGAAGGTAATTTAGAGCTACATGTTGATCCAAACACTTTAATTGATAGATTCAATTAGTTTGATATATCCATACTGATACTTCTTAATCTTCACTTGCACGTTTATTAGAGAACGAATTTTATGAATCCTCCCGGGTAAAATTCAATTATTATTTCGTTAATATATCGTACAATTGTCTTGCTAAATAGTATATTTACGCTTTGAAAAAATCCATTTAAAACGTCGCATATTTTTTCATTCCAACTTTTCATTTATTTACTAATGTTGTCTAAAAACTTAACGGACTAGAATGGGTCTGTTAGACATTTCAATAACTCAACAATACAGTAAATTAATTCTTCTAGCATATAATACTAATCTCATAAGCGTACCATGCATTTACAATAATAATAAATTCAAAAACAACAAAAAAGATACTATTGTAAACAAAGCAAATGAAAAAAACAGACTACAATATCTATAATAAATTAACAGAGGCAAAATAAAAGATGAACGTGTTATAAGCACAAAACAATTTTAATCAAACTATACACAAATTTGAATACAGTATAATTTAATGGAAGGGACGATGCTGCTTCTCCTAACTTAAGTGAAAGGTATTGTTTTCTATATCGAAACTTTTTCGGTTTAAAATATATTCTATTCCTTTGATTATTTTTACTAATACCGAAGATACGTATTCTTTGAAAACCAAAAAAAAAAAAAAAAAAAAAACAAAAAAAGAAAGATAAAGAAAGAAATTCGAAGGAACAAGGAGTTCACGGGTTGCCCGAAGTGTCGAATTCATGCAAATGAGCGCACGTGTGTACATCTGCGCCGGTGAGCGAGGGATGCTGTACAATTTTTTGCGGCCCGTTCTTCTTGTATCGTATAATAGCACGGCTTGCATTACATCCGTGTCGAGTTACACACATGCCCTACAGGCCTGTTCAAAATCCGAGACGGGCCACCGATGACCCCGAACAGGCCAACCCTGTTGCCCCAGGAATATCCAATTTCACGAATGCGCACACAACACTACGTCCACACGACTCGGAATCCATAAAGACACTGAAAGAATCAGAATGGAAATTCGAGTGTGCTATCATTTAGCCCGTATTGTATTTTACGACATTTATCGATAAGTACAAGGTAGGGTAACAAAGTTTCGAGTTGTAGTTACACGTGATATTACTACGAGGTGTGATCTTTATGTATCACTAGCTGTGACCCGCGGTTTCACTCGCATGGAATACTATTTATTTTATGTCGTTTACATTCGACCACGTGTTCCTTCGTGAATCAATAGGTGACTGTCTTTTGTTTTCCGTAACTCAGATGTTTCGATCGATATTACCGATAACTGGTCCGCGGTTTCACCCGTGTGGAATACTAACGTTGAAACACCTTTTTACCCCCTTAGGGATTGAATTTCGAAATATCATTTCTTATTCCTTGTATACATCATAAAGGAAACCTCTGTGCAAAATTTCAGCTTTCTAGGTCCAAGGATTTAGCCTGGATGTCGATTATAATCAGTCAGAGCTTCATTCTTATATAGAAGGTAGAAGATTAGTCACTACTGGAGAACTCTGAATTTATTGTTAGTGAGTTTTCTGTTCGGGAGTGTATTAGGTCATTCCATAAAATGCAAATTGGGTTTATATTTGATAAAATTATGGAAATATAGTGTTTCGCATATTAATTTGAATAAAACAAAATACGTGGCATGAATTTTGTGGGATGTCCTAATAGATCCTTTGTCAATTCATGTTGAACAAAATTCTTGTAAAGGGTTTTCCAAGAGGGGCTTCGATATTTTGTTTCTGAATAATAAGTGCGCAATGTTTCATACTGTTTATGTTTTATTGAAAACTAAAAATCCGAAGACCCTTTTGGATATCGTATTTATATTATAATATTCGTCGTAAATAACGAAAATAGAAAAGAAAACCTCTCACTTAATTTTTGAGAAACAGCACCATCTATCTCATTAAATTTAAATTAATTCCACTGTTTTGCACACTCTTATCAATACTGTTTGCGTTTATAAGTACATTCATCACTGTTCACTCTGCTTCTTCATTTATTGTCTTGCTTAATTTACTGTATCTACTACAACTTGTTTCTTTATTTGCTTTATTGATAATAGTATCTCCTTTGTTGCCTTTTGATTGATTATTTTTGTAGGAGATAAGTTGGATTAACTAAAGAGTGGGACAGTAAGTAAATCCTTTTTTAATATTTAAATCCTTATTGAATCCTAATTAAATCCTTCTCCTTATCATCATTGCCAGCTACAGTCAGGAAGGTTGTTTGTGTTATCTATTAAGAAAACGATGAATAATTTATCGTCATGAAAATAATTGAATTCTCCTGCAACACAATGCTGTCTCTATGCAAAAATCTAAGCAGTATGTCACCATAATCGTATTCCTCTAAAAAAATGCGTCATTGCTCGGAGTAGCTGATTGTCGGACGGGAAAAGGTCTGGATAATACAACGAGTGAGTTATAGTTTTAATTATAAAATGATAATTCTGTTCCACCAGAACCTCAATTCCTTAGCAACTTTAAAAATAAACGAATCGCGTAATAAGAGCAAATGTAAGATATACTTAACTTCGATAAATATCATTCTATCAATATTTTATTTTTGTTATGTACTCTCAAAATTTTGTTGCGATATGACTATGTTCGCATGTTTTAATAAAGCATGCTCAGACTACAATAATTATGAATTCCAATGCTATGAGATTTAATATGTATTAGATGTAAATTTGTATAACGTACAGGGTATTGTAAAAGAAATATGTCTTTTAATAACAAAATACACCTATCAACGTAATCGTAGAGGACACTTAGACATCACCTTTCACGTTTAATCGCGACCATGTGTACTTTCATTTAATAGTGCAAATATTCTGGGTACGTTTAGCGCATGTTTAGAAAACAAGAATTCAACTAGACATATTAATGCCAAGAAATTTGGTCGTTTAAGATGAAATTTGACTTTTTTGTACGAAGTAGAAAGTAAATACAATATTGTGCCTTTACATTTTATAATTTATTTCGCATGATTTTCTAGCTCCTAGAAAGAACGTAAACATAATTATTAATACTTCAAGTATAATTTCAGCATATTAACTTTGTTTTCTGTCCAAACCGAACCTGTTATAAATTTCATTCAAAACTCTCGGTACGGAAATACACATTACGTATTATGTATGTATGTAATACATTGTACGGTTGCGTAAATTTCAGATCCCCTTAAAATCCCCTCTGTTCATTAATATCGTTTGCGTACCGAAAGTTCATTATCCGTGAGTTTTCAACGTCCGAAATAATCCGAAAGACGCTTAATCTCCGCGCATCTCGTCCCCTTCGATCCAGACGACTCGTCAAATCCATTTTGTACTTTCTACTGTGCTAGCAAAGGCTCGCGAAAGAGAAGAGAGTAATTTCCACTCGAGACGAATTCCACCCTAGCTGCTTGGCTCTTGTCGGTTTAACGAGGCGAATGGTCCACCTAAACCGCAAAAACCTTTCATGAACTCTTTAGAGAAGCCCTCTGTGGCTTCTTTTTCCGTGGATTCGGAATACAAAAACCAACGTAATGTGTGCGTAAAACCGTCCCGGTTCTTTCATAGAAATGCTTTAAAAGCTCCTTGCGCGAATAAGGAAAGGCGGTTGACTTTTACCAGGAGATTACGGAACACGTCTGAATGTCTCGCGTTGAGAAGGTCTTGTATAGGCCGCTAAAAAGCGGCGCTTCTTCGTGAATTTTTTTTTTTCTCAAACACTCTCAATAATAGCCATTTCAAGTTTCGCGTATCCATTTACACGTATTCGCGAAAACAGTTCAGTTTCTACTGCAAACTCATATTAAATCGTCCACTAAGTTCATAGAAGTCAATTTATATTATTTGTCCGTAGAAAAATGTAAAAATTAATAAGATATTATTCGACGTTCGCTGAGGAAACGACGGATTTCGATTTACAATAAAATATTGTCTAACTTGAAAATTATAAGCAAATTCATAAGTAATATCATAGAAACAAGATTGAATTATAATTTCCATGGTTTTACATATAATATTTTGTTACTTTGCATCTTATATTTTTGCTACGGAATTAATATAAGTTTACATTTATAGCCTTGAAGTAGAACTGAGGGTGAAATAACCTTTGAGATACAAAAGCAAAAATATGATTTCAAATATAAAATATAATAAATGTAAAACTGTAAATTTCCAGAAACTAACCATTCGCAGCAAGTTTCTGGTAAGAACGTCTTATTATAAAGTATTATTAAGTAACAACTTTTTAATCCACGTTAAAGAAAAAATCAATATTGAAATAACCTTCGAAACATAAAAACAAAAATATACTTTTCGTTCCATAAAACTGCTGTACGAAAAGAATTTCTCTTTTCTATTATCTCGAAAGATCACTAGTTCAGAGGTTATTTTTAGGGACAATCATTTTGAAGCAACCTATACAAAGTATGGATCGTGGACCCGCATTCATTGGTCGATGCGAAATTAAACGGGCAGAAGCGGGCAAAGATCTCAGAATGCGCCGATTAACAATACGTTCGTCAAGTTAAAGACCGATTACGTCATTCTTATAATTCCTCACAATAGCGGTAGCGGTGCATCAATTTCGCGATGAACGTTTACGGGCAACGTCCTAAAGAAATTGATGTATGGTTGTCCCGGCACATTTTCATTCAGAATTCAATAGAACAATCCTAAAGTGGTAGTAACAAATAATAGTCCTCTAGGAAAATCTATACTAATTCGTATTAGAAAAGAGGCAAATGAAGTTTCAATACGATGGTGATTACAAACAGCTGATAGATTAATTATATTAACAAATTAAAACAGATTAGTATCCAGACTATTAGGTTGTCCCAAAAGTTTATTCCATTTCATTACTAAGTAATACGTACACAATATTGTATGTCTAATGTTACATTATTAAATTGCGTACGATTCATTTTGCTCCATTACTGTTATACAATATTAACATCTAAGAAATTAGGTTGTCTATTTTTATAAACACTGCCACACAAAATAATTGAGTGCAAGTTTCGGAAGAAACTTTTGGGACAACCTAATAAAATAAGTTTTCATGAAAAGAATGGAATAACGCAAAAGTTATATACAATATAATACAATAATAATAATAATAATAATAATAATAATAATAATAATAATAATAATAATAATATATATATATATATATATATATATATATATATTATTGTATTTATTTAAAGTGATTAACTATACGGGCATAGTTATTAGAGGTGATATATATTTAGAGGTTATCAGGAGATTATATTTATTTACAGGTTTTTTAATTCCAGTGTCTACATACTAAAACCTATTAATTGTGCTATTACTTGTCTATCTCTATCTTTTTATTCTACGAGTAATGAATAAAAGTTTTTACTCTTATCTCTTCTTAAATTAAAAAAAAAAAAAAAACGAATCATGAATCATCGAAGGAACTAGACTTTAGGTTTATTTAAATGGCAGTTGATCTTTAAAACTATGCTTACAATTGCATATATTCATTGCAACTCTATTACAAAAAGTGAAAACTTATTGAGACACACTGTGCACTTACTTGGTCACATATGATGTCCCATTTCTTCTCGTTGTCATACTGCTTCAAAAGCTTTGCTTTATCTGGCGGCAAATCCATTGAAGCCTGAAACATAGAAAAGAAAAACAATTTTATTTTAACTCTCCAACGTCTTTTTCACAAACACTCGCAGTGATGTACAACCGATTGCACATTACGACAGAAACTAAATAGACAAACACATAGGGTTCGTAATATTCAACATATTTACGTTTTTATCAAAATAGATTCGATGTAGAATATTTTTTATTAGGTCGTTGACTATGAAATGTTTGATTTTGCGGGAAACATTAAACTTCTATAATTTTGTCGTAAATACGGTTTATTAATCGAAATAAGCACCGCCGTATTGGACACACTTTTGGCGCCAACCAGATAAGCTTCACAATCGAGGCTTATATTGCCAGAACGAAAGCCAAATCAACGACGCGTTATCTGTTCGTTAATTACCTTTATCAAATGCTGCATTCAAGTTTTGTGTGGCATTGTGTGAAAGTTTGAACTCGTATGGAAACATTTCACAAACGCTCCTATCGACCGATGATCTACGCATCAACGTAAACATAGTCTTTTGAACAAACACAATTCACAAAGTGAAAGTTCTTAATGTTCTATCTACCGATAAAAATATGTAAGAAAAATCTAGAGAACTTCGTGAGATCGAAAGATTAGATATTTCGTATGCAACAACCTAATACTTATTTATTGTATTATATTATAAAATCAGACATTTCGTCTGCAACAACTTAATATTTATTTCACATGTAATTGTAGCACAGGATAGATCGATATTTTTAGTTCGAATAATGGTCAGTTTACCATAAGTGGAAAATATTTCAATCAAGTGTGTCAAGGTTAGAAACACGATGATAACTAATAATTGTTTCTTTCCAAGTTAAAATTGTTCTTACCAAATGTCTAAAAGCATTCTAGCGAGCAAAGTACTGGATTGAGACATAAATAATGCATTGCAAACGAAGATAAAGTTTTACGAATGTTACCTTGAGAAACTGTCATTTTCAGATAACAATTACTCCCTACCTTCGGTTTGGCATGATTAAGGCATTGCCAACGCGACATTATTGTCGTTGCTGTATTTATGCAAGTATAAAAAGAAGAAGTTGTAATTTTGTTACGTTAAATTACTGTTATGTGAAATATTATTTATTTTATTGCTTCAAACCATAAATGGCTTATACAGCATACAATAGGTGCGGTAAATACGATTTAGTTACATTAAATTCTTATATTACAGTCTTTGAGAAAACTATAAATAATTTTTAACCCTTTAATATACGGTTCACTCAAAAATGTGCTGATACAATACGGAGAACGATATTCGTTACTGAGGAGCATATGGAACGAAACTTCACGCTGATCATTGTATTCCGGGCACAGCCAAACAGTATGGTTCAAATCTTGAAACTCTGCTCCGCAATCACATTCGCCATTTGATACTGTTATGTGAGATTTTCATGTTAAATTAAAATGATTCTACTATATGTATACACAGTTTAAGAATAAGTGTCAACTTTATGGTCGCTACAATATACCTGTATACGTATACAACGTTCAGTAGGGAATAAATGTTACTTATCGATGTTCTTTTAACAGTTTACAAGTGTACGTGATAATTACATTTAAAGTGTAGAAATTAATTCTGTATTTTCAGATAGAGTTTTATGTAAAACACACAGATTGATGTTTGGTTTCACAAGAACATCTACCCTATTCTTTATAAATAAATGGTAAATATACCTTAGAGAGGTTCAGAATTAATTTCTATACCTAATATCCCTTTTAACGAAGCATTTCATATAACTGTACCTGCAGACTTTAATAAATACCGATTAATAATGGACTCATTAAAGATAGCAAATATTCTCACAACTAATTATTTAAGTTATCAAACGTGTTAAAGTAAATTATCAAATTTCGCCTCCTAAGGGTCGCTGCTAATTATTCAAGCACCGTATCCCTTGAAGTTTCCTAATACCCCTTCCTGTCTGGGCTATTCTCGTTGGAGTAATGAAGTCATCGGCAAGGGTCGGAGGAAAAAGAACCGAGGAACGAGCATCTCGAAGGGTTGACTTTATTGAGAGCCGCTCACTCTCGCTTCTCCGACATGTTTTTATGCATAAAATGATTCACGACAAGTGCAACACAGTGGCGTATCATACCTTCATCAGGCCCTTGACGATATAAATTTTAAACCCATGCAGTTAGGCTACACGATGATACACAACTCTTCATTATTTTTTTCTTGATGTGTAAAATTATATGATTTCATCATTCGAACTTTAAATTTCAATTAACACGAATTAATATAGTTTATTGAAAATATGCTTATTTTATAGTTCATAGTAGGATGTCTTTAAACATCTGTGTCGTAAAATCTCGACAATTTGTAAGATTGTATAATTTTCTCTTTTAAACTTTAAATTTGTATCGACACGAATTTATATAGCTTAATGAAAATATATATATTATTATTGACAGTAGGACATTTTCAAGCATCTGGAGCAATACAAATCTCGACAATTTTATATATTATATAACTTTTTCCTTCGAACTTTAAATTCTAATCGACAGAAATTTAAATACTTTATTGGAAATATTATATTTATTTTATTATTTGAAGTAGCATGCCTCTAAGAATCTAACAATAAGCAGTCTAGCTGGCCTTAGGAGTGCAAGGGATTAAGAATCCATATATACAAAAAATGATGAATATTTTTAAGTCCAATTTAATTGAAAATGGAAATGATATTGTCAAAATAAAACTGAAATTATATAAAAGACAAACGTCATACAACATATATATGAAATGATAATGAAATGTAATGTGGGTAGGTTTCAGAAACGCTTCTTTGAGAAGGTACAAGGAAATTATGGAACGCAAAGGAAACGTTAATCGCGATTCAAATTGCTCGGCACTGTCGGCGCAAGTATGGGAATGACGTAATATTGATTTTATCAATTTAATACTACATATAACGATTTCGTCGCATTTCGTAACAACGGATAAGATAGTCATTAATGATTCATTTTTGACATTACAATTTCTTAAGATAATATTTTTCGAAGCACGATTTATAGAATATATAAAGTGTTACGTTATAAGAATTTAAAAAATTGATAAAATTAGATTTGCAAAAAATGAAAAGAAAGCACACCCCTAAGTTAGCTACACATAATGCACTTATTAACAAATATAGTCAATAATTGTTTATATGTCCTTTTAAACTGAAAATTGGCTATGATATTCAATACCTTCTTCCTAACTTTTTGTAAATTTCCCAAGTTTATTATTCGTGAAATAATTTTTGTATAATAATTAAAGTACACGTGGAAATCCATATTACAGTAGCAAACAGATAAGAAAGTAGGACATGGATTGGTTTCGTCATTAGGTGGTTTTAGAAATGTATCTCTTATTTTGCATAATACACATTTCAGTTGTACGATACATGTACGAATATATTAGATGTTTCGTGTGCATCCAAAGTATTATCATCTAAGACTGCTTTTTCTTTGTCATGGAAGACTCGCAGAATAATCAAATATTAACGGACAAACGTTGACAATTAATTGTTCCAAATGAAAAGAGAATATTTGTTGTTTAATGCAAATTATGAAGTATCAGAATATTAATTCGTTTACTGTAAATGAGTTATTCATTGTAAAATTATTGTTACATTGCTCCTTGATACTATATTTGCTTCATTACGGTTTAATTTATAATAACTATGACTCTACGTTTTCTTACTAAATTACACTAAATCGAATAAAACACGTTTAAAAATGTAATGAAACGTTACAAGTTCGAAAAATGTTCGACAAGGTAAATAGACACTGCACATATTACTTGCAAACATTATGCATATTATTTACACATTGTTATTTGCTTATCTTGCATGCACAAAATATGCGCAGTCAACTATTGTAATCAATTACGGTTGAAAATCGATGAAATGTGAAAAAAATCTACACGTGTTTATTTAATTATATTTGATTATTTAATTTCAATTACTCGTTAATCCTCACACACTAACATATTATCAGAGTTAGCATTTTTTCCTTTATATAATATACTTAAAAACAATTTATAATGTATTACAAATTTATTTTTAAACGTACATTAATGTATGGAAATCTGAATGACGCATCCAAAGACAGAGTATTGATAATTAAATAATTGCCCTGTATCGAGGAATAATTCATGCGATTATGATAAATAAATACCACGCGGTTAAGAAGAATACGAAGATAGTTGATGCAAGGATAACGTTCAATCGTAAGCGTGTAATGTCGTCATGGCTAGCCACGAGTACAGTCAACGAATAATTATCAACCGGCGGATGCGGAAGCCGCGAGTGCATGACATCACTACTCGCAATGCACACATAGTGTGACCTATTTTAAACTATTTATTTAAACGATTCGTTAAATCGAAAGTGTCGGTTTGTATTTATCCCTGATCATTTTTTAAATAATTAATTACGTAGTCGGGAATACTTACGGTTTTCAGAGCTATATCATATTTGTTTACTTATTTCCTTCAGTTGACACTTTGGCCTAAGTTAGACAAAGACTTTCTTCAGAATATTTTACTACATTCTTTTACAAATTCGTAATTAAATGTATTCATTATTAACATTTACAAAGGGATTGTGGGATCTTGTTTCTTTAATAATAAAATACGTCTATTAGTGTAACGTAATGAACACTGAAACACCGTCTTTCACTTTTAATTGCAATGATGTGTACTTAAAAAAAATAAAAAAATGTATACATTGTATATTATACATGTTTTATTAAAAAACATAATCATATAAATAAAATACAATATTGTAACTTGTATTTGAATGTATACTGTACATTTAAAATAAAATAAAAAATAAATATACTGCATACCATTTGTGCTTTATTAAAAAACAAAATCTACCACAATTTTTGGAAAACCTTTACATTAGATTAAGTTAACACTGTTTTTTACTTCGTTAGGAGTCCATTTAGATCGCGATGGAAAATATACTTGTAACGGGTGGGTCGTGGTTGGGAAAACTTGAAAAACACTGGTCTATGGAACTTGTCCGTCAAGTTTGTCTACCGATTACTATAGTACAGTTACCCAGAAGCAATCTAGTTATTAGTTTCCATTTTTAAGTTGTGATTTTTCATGCGATTCTCTGCTCGACAGAGAAAGCTAACGCACGTTCCCCTTCGTAGATCCGAACGAATCACACACAATATCCAACAGCGTAATGCAAGTTCCGTGAAAATTGTTTCCGTTTTCCAACAGACGTTTGTTTGCAATGAACAAGAGAAAACTGCAATTTTCAAGAGACAGGTCGATATTTGCATGGTTACGGTTTCTGGTCATTCGAAACAACTGACTGTATCTGTGGGAACATTTTCTTATTGTTAGTTATTATGATGCGCTATACTTTCTAAATCATGGTAAAAATAATCAAACAAAACTTGTGGAAGATGGTTTCGTATTTTTCGCACATGAAATTTGATTTTTCTTCACTGAATACTAATCATTAAAAGAGTCAGTGATCCCATAAATACACTACTTATTTTAAATTAAATATATTTAAAATATAATATGAAATTACATTTCTATACATCCATACAATAAATACTTAAAATAAATAATTTTTATTAATACTTTCCAAACTTCATTGAAAAACGAAAGAAATGTAATTGCAATATTGAGAATATATGTTGTGAAATATTCTTCGGTGATTACAATATTAGGAAACGCAAAATATCGTACGAAGTACTGTCAACTGTGCAATGTTATTTTTCCATAATAAAAAGTAAAAAAAATTAGTTTTGACAAATAATGTCACGACCAATGTAAAGTGAGAATACAAGTAAGAGATGAAGATGAAATAAAGAAGATTCTTGAACTTCAGAGGAATAAATAGAAAACAACTGATTAGAATGGATAAAAGAAAAGCGTCTGACTCAAAAATATTTTGGCTTGCTTCGAATGAAACCTCCAATAATACAAAATAACCAAATAACAGAAGAAATTCCAGGTAAAAGCTAGAGGATGACAAACATTGTCACTCCTAAATCGAATACTCAAGTATTACATTTGTGGAAGATGGAAAACATTATCGCGAAATTGCAAAGTTACTATTCATCAGAAAGTCAATTGGGACAATTGCTCGTAACATAATGACGAAGTACCCCGCGAGAAAAGGCACTGAAAATCGTCCAGGAAGTGAAAGTACTTAAAAAAAAATTTGACGAATTGCTGACATTATGAATGGTGTATTCAAGAAACATTTGAATATTCGAAATTCATTGATATCTCATGTTGAATATAAAATACAATTAGTGTCAACTTTTCAGTATAATAACGAGTCAAAATAAATGTTAGGCAAATGAAGATACAAAATTTCAATTAAAAATGTAAAGATAAATAACCAGTGATCTGTTATTTTATAATAAAAATGTGTTTTACGTTGAACAAATAACAACTTGTGTGAATGTTCAATCTAATAAACGTTATTAGTAGGTTGATTCAACTTTTATCTTTTAAATTACAATTCTTTTCTAAATATATTATTACTAGACTGTGAATTTTATGCATTTACAACGTACAGTAATACAGAAAACCTGTCAAACATATACACAATACATGTTGAATATATTCTACAATTAATTATAATAATATTGTTATTTCATTTTGCACAATTGCACATATCTTTTGTTTATTTTTAGCATCTATTCATTATATTAGTTTATATCATAAATGGATAAAATTCGCAGTCTAATTATTACATAACAAATCTGAATCAATGATATAATCGTCATTGTTGATTATCATGTGTTCCTATTTATCAAGCATATTAAAAATTGCTACTTGAAGGTGTTTACTCGAAAGCAAATATTTTTTGTTACCTCCAGTGAAAGTTATTTATGAATCAACCAAATATATACAAATATATTCAATTTACCATCGTGTTAATATAATTCTGTCTATTCCTGTTGGAAACATTGATCGAAGTTGGTCTAACGATAATCATGGTTAGCTTCTATGAACGTTGATAGCATCACTCGCCTGACCTCAACCCGATTGGACATTTGTGGAGCGAGTTAAAACGTCGAGTGAGAATCTTGCGTTTCCTAACGAGGACTAATTATTCCACCTGTTCCAAGAGTGGAATCAGATTCTATTAATCGTCTCATCGAGTTAGTGTCTCGTCGTTATGCTGCTGATACTGTTGTATCTAAAGACATGGCAGCGATACATTAATAACAATAAGATTTGAAATCAAAATTGAGATAGATGTTCTTTGTACAACGTAGACATGTACGCATATTCTACGACATACTTTTAATTATGAAATCAATATTTTTAATACGAATTTGAATTTTATTTTATTTCTTTTATTGAATTTTAGTCAATTGTAATCAGTCGAATTTTAATAAAAATAGAAAATGTTAGATTGAAACAATATATTAAAATATTTTAATGTTATTTGTTGTAGTTTGCTCGATTCGTTTTGCCATTTTTTGTACAGGTAAAATAGAATCTGAAGCCATTTGCAACATACTTATAATAAACTCAGAAAATTAATTTAAATGCATGTTATGTATCGTCATGAATAAAACAAATGTTTAGAGAGTCTAATTTTTCTGTCCATAGGCCTTTCGAAGTCGCGTTACTTAAAATTCGTTGGTTCTTCCTCCTTCAAAATAAATTCAAACCCTCTGTGACCCTGTGTGACTCTGAGGTCACATCCTTTATATTTAGGGTTTAGGTTGTAAAACAGCTGTTGCTGAATATCGCCCATTCATTGTAGCATAAGCAGCGTGCAATACAAATATTTTGTATTCTTTCCTTTCTTTCTTTTAGTATCCTGTTTTGCTACCGTACGGTAAAAAAGTTAAAGTTAAAGGTATGTGTATCTTGGAAATTTGGAAATAATTTTTTGTTTGTATGTAATATTACCGTTTTAAAGCAAGAGTACCAGGGAATCTGTTTATGATGACTATTCGGTATTATTTATCATATCGGGGTGAATAGATTTGGAAGTTTAATTTTTACTCGTTGTTAATATTTCGCAATATATTTTATATATTTCTTTCAGAAGTCAAATGAAATTATAATAAATACAGAATTAAACGTTAAATTATTCAAAAGCCAAAAATGATTATAATAAATACGGGATTAAACATTGACTGTCTAAGCACGATTAGAAAATTGCTGAAAAATGAAAATTCATTTCCACTGTACTACTACATTATAGAAGTCAAGAAGACATGAGGTTGTTACACAAAGCTTAAACAAACTTGCTAACAATTTCTCCACGGTAGCAGAGTTAAAAGCGTCTCTGACTGACGTTCTCCTTAATTCGTGTCAAAGTGCGCTTAAAGGGGCAAACAACCTACACAAACGATGCTCGCCGTACTCTAATTTTTCTGGACACTATCGATGTAGTCAAAAATGTTAGTTTCAATTTCGTTTTCATCAAAACTGATGAACACATGTTAAACTACGTTAACTACATTTTTGAACACATATCCATAGAATCTTCGTTTTTAGAGACTATTTAACCAAAATCAACCTCGGTGTACCGATAAATGATATGGAGATTGGAACACGATCGATTTTACAAAGCAAAAAATCGATGTTTTCGGCGCAGGAGAACCGATATGTTTCGATTTAGGAGACGGGCATTTTGAACGCTTTTCTGCATTTAAATGTAATTTTCTGCCTAAAATACCATCGTACAATTTTTTTTGTCAACACCATCCAAAAGCTGAGTCTTCGAGGAAGTTTTTCCCGAAGAGTGCCCACCAAACAACTATCTCTTTGAAACCGAAAAACGAATACAGAAAAAGTCAAATTTTGTTAAATTTTCACAATGTAAAGTTTGACCTAATCTTTTCACTTGTTAAATTTACATAATATATTTGGGTTTTGCACCAGACAGTTGGAAAATTTAACGCTCTTTCGAATGGTATACTTAGTTTTAAGTTTGGACTGTAATTTGGTAGAGTTATGGCCATTTAAAGAGTGTCAAGTCGAAATCACAGAAAAAATATTAAAAATGAACATTCTCGAGAATAAGGCGCCACAAAGAATATGTCTAAGAGTAATTTTTTGTTGGAAATACGTTGTAGAATTGACACCCTGCGTATGTCCGAACTTATACGTAGACACCCTGTATAAATGTTGAACATGTAACTCGCAGTGGTCGCGAATAGCTAATAATTAATTAATTTAACTGTGCTCCACAAATTTCGACCGCAGAAATACGTTCTTTCATCAGAGAGGGGCCTATCATAATATTTGGAAATGGGGTGAAAACTGTCGGAAACGAAGCAACGATTCTTTTTTCAATTACACCCTATAAAAGCATCAGAGGGCTGCGATAGTGGCGCCGGTAGGGTCGCCGCCACAAAATGGATTCGCAAGACGATCAATCCCGGAAAGTCCCCTTCGGAAGGATCATATACAGTTAGCCAGTTCCATGTTCTTCTACGTGGTTGTCTCCCATCCAACAATGGATGCCAGGGGCGAGGGTTTAGTCTCTCTTTTGTGGTGTACCGACACCCGTATAAGTCGTTTATTCCGGCATATATGCTAGCACGGACGACTGTGTGGATTTACCATCACACGGAGAACTACCACGGGAAACACAATCGAGAATCAGTTGAGGTACTTGAAGCAATGATAGAAACCTCCTAGGCTCTCGTAACGCACGCCCATTTGGTCCTTCCCCCTATTCCATCATACCTAATCGCACCTCATCTTTATTTTCCTAGCATCAGTGTGCACTGTGGACGAACGACGAACCACGAACATTCTCTAGAAATAACGTCGTTCAATTTTGCAAGAGGTATTAAAATCAAAATATTTATGAATACCAAAATTCACGTATTATGTACTAGTTAATGTTTAAAAGGGAGTAATGGTTGTTTTTGATAATTGAAGCTAGAGAAAAGAAAAGACTGTTTTATTTCAAATATTTGTACAAGTATTTCTAATATGTTACTTTTATTAGGACACACGGCTAGAGATGAACTATCATCTTCATCTTTAACCCTTTGACTGAATTTTTAAAAAATGTCAGTTTATAGAGAACGATAAGACGGAACCTTTTTATATTTACAGTTTATTCATAGGACATTCAGTTTCAAAAATAAAAATTGAAAACTTAGAAGACCACTTTCCTGAAATTCAATTTTTCCAACGAACTTTTCAATTTTTATTTTCGAAACTAAGCATCTTATAAATAAACTGTAAATATAAAAATGTTTCGTCTCATCGTCCCCTATAAGCTGATACTTTTTAAAAATTGATTTAACGAATACTTTTCCAGTCAAAGGATTAAAGGAGAATTACGCATAATTCAGTGCTTGTACATGTCTAACATAATCTAAATTTTATAGAAGTTTTTATAATCGAAATGTTTATAGATACCAAAATGAACCTACAATTTAAAAGTCGAAATGCTTGTTTTTAATAAATGAAGAAAAAGAAAAGGAAGGATTATTTCATTTGAAATATTTGTGTAAGTATCTCTAATATATTAATTTGATTGGCACATATATCTAAAGATGGACTACCATTTTCATCTTCAAGAAATTCCCATAATTTACTTGCACATATGTAGAAATTTATTCAGATCATGGGAAATCACCCTAAATAGCCACTTATATAAATGTAGAAAGTTTCACGTCTGATCATCAAAACGAAATAAGGACCTAACCCAAGTGGATGCTTCAATCTTCGCGCATACAGGATACTCCGCCAGAGGACAAGACATCGACATTAACGTCACCTATAACAATTTTAATAAAATTTCTCTGACAATACAAAACTGCAGTGTGTCTTTTTCGTAATTTATATCGTATGTACGTCTCAAATTTTGCTTCTCAATATCAAAACTATAAATTATTACATTGTTTTCACTGTTAAATATTGTGGTACTATATACAGGATGCAAATAGTGAAACTATATTCTACAATATTGAAAAAGAAAAATCATTAATCTTTTGAACAATACATCCATTTTTCTTCCAAAATTATTTAAACTTTCTATTCAATATTTTTCGTCTCTTCAATTTTAGAATTGATGTTTGTTGATTAATACAAATTTCTGACACGTTTACTTTGTAATAAATATTGCTGAAATATATTAAACGTAACCATCGACGCCTAGAAATTGTTCAAATTAAAATCGAAAGCGAACGAACACTTTGGAATGTGTGTTTTTTTTTTTTAAGTTAATACGTTGGTGGACACCCTCTCCATGTCTCTTCGCCCACTCGAATTTTTCTCTTTAATTGACGAATTATTGTGACCATGCAAGGGGTCAAGAAATATTATTACTGCGATCACCCTCGAATCATGATACATTGAACTTATAATCATTACGTCGTCCCATAAATATACTATCATCTATTTTCTAACGTGAAATAATAAAATAAAAATTACACAAATCTGATTTGGCTCGTTTTTATTCGTCAACGACACAGTATTTTTATTAATAACGTAAATCAACGAAGTATGATGGACATAATCTATGATTCACAAACAATACGTTCCTGTGGAGAATGAGTCACTTGACACTGGAATATAAGTATGCATGATGTCCGTCACTTTTAGTGATATGAAAGTCGTGTGACGAAGGAAATGTTTGACTCAGAGTTGATGATAATAATAATCGTTTTTCTTCAAGGTCATTGTTTCTAGATTTCACGGTTATCACGGTTTGTTTGTAAATGAAACATATTTTGTTTAGCTTGGGCAACGACCATGTAATACATAATTTTGTCAACAAAATTGCCAATTAGAGACGTTTAATTTTAAATTTTCATTATAGAGAAAGAAAGATTTCCAAGGAAATTTTATTTAGTCGTATTCAAGGGCTTTTAATTCAGCATAGCCCTCAATCTTTATTTCAACTAATTATAGTTGTACCATATACTCACATATCCAGTAAATGAAAACATCTTTCAATAAAAAGTCTTTGGAAGTCAATTATTAAACTTTATTTGGTTACAAGACTTATTCGTTGTGAATTAATCTAAACTGTAAGCAAGCAAGATTGATATCTTTAGAAATAAGGAAGGTTTTCTTCAAATTACCATTATTGTAGCAATGCTTCGTCCACGCTTCGCGAACGATGCACACGCGTTTAATTATATGTACGATCATAATGTACTTTCGCACTCGCATCGAGTTTCCTTGTTACCAACATGATGACGTAGAGTCCCACACGCTTAACGCGTTTATCTGCTCTTTAGCTTCTTCGTCTGACCTTCCCTCACTCTGCAACTGGATTTTTCAACAACAACACTAATAAATTCCGTGAATAGACCACATTTATTTTTCTAACGATACAAATACGGTGGAGAATGCATACTGGAATCCTACTATTCTTCTATTCGTATGAGCCTAATTTCCTCAACCTTCGATTAATTTATTTTATATACGAACAATCTTTTCAATTAGTTAAAATATGATTATCGTTATTACCGAAGCAAAGTTTAATAAAAACACTTATTAAGAACCTGTTCAAAATATATTCTGCATTATTTTGATTTCTCATCGATAGCAAAATAAAATTCTGGTGTGTTTTGTAATGTAAATAAAGGTAAAGTAAAATTTAAATCTTGTTTAAGATACATTGAGAACAAACTGATTATTCGCGTGTACATCTTTGTCACTTTCACTCAACTCTCTCTTATCCCACTGTGCACAGAGGTTTTATTCATTTATTTATTTATCGCCGTTTTTCGATTACAAGAATTCTTATTAAAGAAGTGGACTGTACTTTTGAATTTAGAATCAGGTTAATATCTCTATATTCGTCACAAATAGATGTTTGTGTATATAAACATTTATATACATATACATATGTAAGAAATAAGAACCTCGTTAAAAATTAAATTTTCTCCAAAAATACAGTTTACTTTTCTAATCAATTTCAGCTGCACGTCAGAGAAGATAAAGAAAAACGAGGGAAGATCAAATTTTATTCAAAATTAGAAGGTATATAGGATTCAAAAGATTTGAATAAAATATTAAATCTGAATATTATCTTGTTAAGAATTAAATATATCGAGTACGATATCTCACGATTTAAACACGCAAAAAGGAGAGCAGTTTTCCGCATTTATTCTTAGTAAAAAAAAAGGTCATGGCACTATTCAGTATATGATGAATAAATATAAAATAACAGAAAATGTTGAGAATCAGTGTCACTATGCAAGGTCAGCTAAACTAAGTTAAGTGAGATAAGGGATTTATTTGAAAAAAAATGTTAGAAAATGTATTTAAAAGTTCTCCAAAATTTGAATCACAATTGGAAGTAGCAACTGGAAAACTAACACTTAACACTTTACCAATCGATAGTCTATTAATCAGCTTTTTCTAGAACAAGTAATACTTTTTTTTATCTATAACTGATGCTATCTAGGCTTTCACTGTAGGCTTTCATCGTTACAGAAATGATGAAATATTATAAAAATATTAATTTGATACCGATTTTAATAGATAAAGTAAATATTATATAATACTAATGCTATGAAAATGAAGAATATTATTAAATTTCATTTCATGCCCATGTGTAAAGTGTTAAGGGAGCCGAAATGATTGGAGGTATCGATAGATGAAACGAATACGTGAAAGCAGGAACGTATGAATGGCCATTCCAATGCGATGTTACGCGTGTATACTTTGCAATGGTTCATCGATCGTGACGTAGCCGCTGGCGAAGTTTGTAACCTTTTGTGGCAATACGGTATCAGGCTGTACGCAATTACGCAGTAAAAGGTAAGTTCAACAAACCTAACTAAATTGAGTGCATGTGTGCGCGATGGCGTTCTCCCCCTCCCGTATTATTGCCTTCTATTAATATTGCATAGGGAGAGGGACGAAAATAGAACGGAGAAACTGTACAGGATGTTTCAAAAAGCTGAAACAAACCGTAACGCGCGAATTCTTTGCGCGAAGAGAAATCGAAAAGTCCTGTACCGTTTTCCAATTGAACGTTTCGTTTTCGAGATACACGCGGTTACAATTCACGAGCTCGACTTCCGGACCGCGCTATTTAAATCACAATCAGCTGAGCACGTGGCCGTGCACGCGCGCACACGCGATGCACTTTCGCACGCGTTGTACCGTTGATAATACTGACTTTAAATATACATAAGCGAACTATGAATCTCCGCCTTATTTTGTTTTTATATATCTAATATATTCCTTAATATATGTTTAATTGGAATTAGAATATGATTTATATGGTTGGACAAGTCAATTGACGCATGGGATTCTACAAGAAATTCGTCTGTTTTCGACACACAAGAGAGTAAAAAAATTCAGTTTAGATATCTTGATCTTTCATGTTGAAATAAGGATTGAAAAATGGTTTGAATTAAAAGCCTTTGAATGTGGATGAATAAATTTTATCTATTTGGAAATCTCTCTTTCTTTTTAATGAAAATTTAAAATTATTTCAGTTACTATATCATAAAAAAAGAAATGTCGAATTGAGTAACCTCATCTTTTTCGAAGTCGGTTAAAAATTGTACTATTTTGTATATCTCATATGTTTATGTATTCGTTCATATCCTTTTATACTTTTGTATATTTACATTTGTCATAAATGCATAAATATTCACAGTCTAATAATTCTATTGTAAATTTACCTTGCATTCATAAAAATGTACACAGTATACATTGTTTGAATTGTTTCAGTTACAACAGTACACTGCCCCATTTCGACTACGGAACAATTACACTAATAAATTCATTCTTTCTTTCGCACTTGCTAGAGATAGTTAACATAGAGTTTCTCCAATTTACATTAATGAAATTATCGAGAGAAAGAAGGAAGCCGTGAGATTGCAACAGAGCAGTTTCCCACACTATCACGGCCCACTTTTAAATTTCATCGCGGTACATAATTGATGCACTTCTAAAAAGAATGAAACGAATCATTGCCTCCATTATAAAGATAATAACTGTATTTCAGACTCCAAACTCTTATCGTTCACGATAATCATTAACCTTTTCAGGCTTGCTGTACATTGTGTACGTGTACTCTAAATTTATTTTTCAATGCAAGATAATTAATTTCGTAACATAATAAACGCTACATACAAACGGAAATTAAAATTAAAAAATATTAAATATACTTCAGTTGTAATTCAGGGTGATATAATCATCTCGGTTGCGACGATACAAGAAAGAAACAAATTAAAGAATCATTTTTTTTTAAGAAATATTATAAACATTACCTGAACAAGAATTCTTTCTGAAATTTAACATGCATTGTAATTTACCAAGGGTAGTAATTTATTAATTTCAAAACACTTACTTTTAAATAAAATTGCGAACAAATATGAATAACTTCATGAAAAGTAAAATTTTTTAACGTTCTAAAGAAGAATTTTTAAACCAAATATGTTCTTTCATTAAACAGATAAGGAAAGAACAATTATCAAACCAGGAACAAAGATATTTTGATGTGAAACTTAAAAGAGATGCAACTTTAAGACCGCAAATAAATCGAATACACATGGGCGCGTCCAAAAACTGTAGACATCCATTAAATTTCAAGGAATTAGCTGTCGTCAAGCACTTAAGCTTCGGCGAATCGTCGCCGAGGAGTCATTTGAGGTCTGCTGCAGTAGCCGTTTAAGGCCATTATAAACACATGTCCTTAACTATACATCTATACGTGTTTTGTGCATGTAGATGAATATGCTGCGTAATTGGTATTAAAATAATTATTTGCAACTCGATTAAGATGAATTATTCGCGGTCAAAGGGACATGATACTCGGACTCTTCTTCAAACTTTCATTGGAGCTTCTGAGCAATTACATTTCTACTTACAGATGTATGCAAAAAAAAAATAACGAAGTAAGAAATTTTAAAGAATTGCCCACCTATGCCAAAAAATTCGTAACTTCAAAATACAAAAGCATTTAAAATAATATTGTTACAGCAGTTGAAGGGTTAATACTCGAGAACTTTTGAGCCATCATACTTCTACTTACAGATGTATCAA